>NC_087289.1:18388791-18693495 GCF_015220805.1 Pogoniulus pusillus
TAAGATTGCTCAAGTTGATACCAACTCTGAACTTGACATTGACCTTGATTGGAAACACCGAGGTGAGCTGTTCTTAGCTCGGTGGGCCCATGACTCATCTGGACATCAAGGCAGAGATGGAACATACCGATGGGCTCGTGATAGGTCAATTGACTTGTCCATGGACGCTATCACCCAAGTCATCTATGACTGTGACATTTGTGCTGCTATTAAGCAGGCTAAGCGAATCAAACCCTTATGGTATGGTGAGAGATGGTCAAAGTACAAGTATGGTGAAGCCTGGCAGATTGACTACATCACTTTACCTCGATCACGTTCTGGCAAGCAGTATGTGCTGACAATGGTAGAAGCCAGCACTGGATGGTTGGAAACCTATCCAGTTCCACATGCTACTGCACATAACACCATTGTTGGTTTGGAGAGACAAATCTTGTGGAGACATGGAACTCCAGAAAGAATCGAGTCAGACAATGGTACTCATTTCAAGAACAATCTTGTGAAAAACTGGGCCAAAGAGCATGGTATTGAATGGATCTATCACATACCCTACTATGCACCAGCTTCAGGGAAGATTGAACGCTACAATGGTTTGCTGAAAACCACCCTAAAAGCCATGGGGGGTGGAACTCTGAAAAACTGGGACAAACATTTAGCACAAGCTACCTGGTTGGTAAATAGTAGAGGTTCAGTAAACAGAGCAGGACCTGCACAATCAGATTTGGTCCAAACAGTAGACGGTGATAAAGTTCCTGTTGTACGTGAAAAGAATCTGTTAGGGAAAACTGTTTGGGTATTTTCTCCTTCGGGCGAAGGGAAACCTGTCCGAGGGGTGGTTTCTGCTGAAGGTCCTGGTCATACATACTGGGTAATGCAGGAGAATGGTGAAATCCAGTGTATTCCACAGAGAAATTTAACCTTAGCTGAGAGAGTTTAAATTAAGCTGTTAGGAGTTTTCTGTTCTAGGTAACATCGGCGCCCAACACTGAGAGAATCTACGATAGAATCTACAGTACGTGAGCACGAACCCAACATCACCTGGGAGTCCCTGTTCTGAGCTTTTGAATCACCTACATCTGATTGAAGTGTGAACTGAACTTGTATATATTGTTTTAGTGTAAATATTGGTTTAGATTAGATTGGATAATTCTCAGCGATACTTTGAGCGAAGTAGACAGGGGTGGATTGTGCTAGTTTGAAGCAAGCTAGAATGTTTTGGTACAAGAACTAGATAACGGGCAGTGAAATGAAAAACAATTGATGTCAACTTCTCTCACAGTCACGCTGAGAACTCTGGGAAGAAGAAGAAAACATTCTCCATTTTGTTTCTCACTCTTGCTTTTGCCTTAGACCTGGTCACATCTCATTAACCCTGCTCCTACTAACCTTGCTCCCTAACCTCTTGGCTGCACCTCTCTTCTTCCTGAGAACTGGGGTAAGGTTGAGAGGGCCGGGGGGAGGTGTTGGGGTGGTTTGAGAGCCCCTCCTGGGGACTCAGGTTTCTGGGAGGGGAGTTGTGTTTTTGTATTGTTTATCCTTTGTATATTTCTGTATATAATTGTATATAACTGTATATATTGTAAATAGCTGCTTGTAAATTCTGCTAGCTGTAAATAAATTGCTTCATCTATATTCCCAGGGTCCGTCTGAGTTAGCTGGGGCAAATTCAAAAGTGTGGGGGGGCGGGGTAACCCCCAAACCATCACACTGTGGTCTATAAATACCATCTGTACATTGCCAAGTAAGACAAGCCTTGTCAAAGGTAGCAGTGCTCTTTCTGAAGTGTCAACTGTAGAGAACGGAGCCAGAGCACACAAAACGCCAGGCTTTGTGGCTGCAGATGTTGCTGCCCTAGCAGAGCTTGGTGTATTTAGAAACATTTGATACTGGAAGAATATTTTATAGAAGGACAAGTTCTGATTATTTTATAAAAACATTTCCTTTTCTGCACCTTGTCCCTGCCGCAGAAGTGTGCAAACGTTTCTCAAAAGGCTTTCAGGCGAGCGCCGTTTGCCTTCCAGCCTCCTGAGCACCAACCACTGGCCAGAGCTGCCACAGGAGACATCCGATACTGCCTGCAGCACTTTGCCTTGTCTTTGACACTGAATCCAAGCTTCATCCACAAATGCACGTCTGACTGCACAGGAAGAAGAAAAGGAACACCAGTTTTTTGCTGAAAGATTCCCCCCATGGATGGACTCTTTCCAGGGGTTTGCTGTGAGACCTTCCACTTTAAGCACTCTCTGGGCTTCCCAGCTGCTCTGGGGGTGCTGAGTGATACCTGCCTGAACATGAGCCAGCAGTGTGCCCAGGTGGCCAAGAGAGCCAGTGGCATCCTGGCCTGCATCAGCAATGGTGTGGCCAGCAGGAGCAGGGAGGTCATTCTGCCCCTGTACTCTGCACTGGTTAGACCACACCTTGAGTCCTGTGTTCAGTTCTGGCCCCCCAGTTTAGGAGGGACATTGAGATGCTTGAGCGTGTCCAGAGAAGGGCGACGAGGCTGGGGAGAGGCCTTGAGCACAGCCCTACGAGGAGAGGCTGAGGGAGCTGGGATTGGTTAGCCTGGAGAAGAGGAGGCTCAGGGGAGACCTTATTGCTGTCTACAACTACCTGAGGGGTGGTTGTGGCCAGGAGGAGGTTGCTCTCTTCTCTCAGGTGGCCAGCACCAGAACGAGAGGACACAGCCTCAGGCTGCACCAGGGGAAATTTAGGCTGGAGGTGAGGAGAAAGTTCTTCACTGAGAGAGTCATTGGACACTGGAATGGGCTGCCCGGGGAGGTGGTGGAGTCGCTGTCCCTGGAGCTGTTCAAGGCAGGACTGGACGTGGCACTTGGTGCCATGGTCTGGCCTTGAGCTCTGTGGTAAAGGGTTGGACTTGATGATCTGTGAGGTCTCTTCCAACCCTGATGATACTGTGATACTGTGAGCCCAGTTCAATCAGTCGTCCAGAAAATCACAGAGCTAACACTTTTTGCCTTGCTTAGGTGGGACAGGATCATACTGAAATTACAGATAAAACTCAGTTTCTCTTCTGACATCTGCACTAAGGAAAAAAACCAGCACACCAAGAGAGACAACACACAGGATGAAGGAGCATGTGTGCATTTCTGAACACTCTTGTGGCTTCCAGGGGAAATGTTTGACCTCATGAATGTAATAAAATACTTGTTCAAATATTTATTGCCAGCAGTTTCCTAACCGACTGAGTTCTACCCTTCTAAACTGCCCTGTTTAGGACAGATCAGCCCACAGGTGCCAACAGCAAATTAAAAATAACAGAAGCTCTTTTGGTGCTCACATATCACAAAGTGACAGAGCTGAAGCAGAAGAGGTCAGCAGATGTCTTTCTGTCACAGCAGCCCTTGCATTCTGAGCTTTTCCTACAGCCCTCTGAGCAGGTTTGTTAATTACACCAGGCTGGCTCCCTCCACACGCTCAGGAGGTGCAGAGCAGCTGAGCAGGAGGGCTCTTAAAAATCACACTGCCGAATCCCAGATGGAAACCTGAACACCTCATCTTTTGCTAAGCTTATTTTTCTGCACACCAATCCTGCCAGTATAATTACCTGTTTTCCTGTGTGCTGACACAAAAGGTATTTTCAGCCATAGTGTGAAGTGCTATAAAGCAGCACCGATTTCTTCAGAACGATCACAGGCTAGAGTAAGGCAGATTGATACTAAGGATGCTTTATTAAATTTCACTTTAAAGGTCACATATAATCCCTGATCCTTCTGGGGAAAGGAAATTAATTAAAGAAAAAGGTGGGGTAAAGTGAGGTCTGGCATCAGTTCCTGAAACTACTATTCCATTTACCAAAATTCTACTGCCCTAACAGCAAACTAAACACTTTTATACACATACATTGTTTGTGAACCTCACAGGGATGTAACAATACCACAGCAAAGGCATCTCAAGAGATTTATATTGCAGCATTAGGAGTCACTGACTTTGAAACTACAAGCAGCAACCAAAGCAACTGAGAGCCTTCTAAGCAGCAGAAAGGCATTGTTCTACTTTGGAAGGGTGAGTTTTAGATGTCGCTCTAACAGCAGCAGTGCTTCACTCCTGCAACAAGCAGATGCTATCAAGAGATCATGGCAATACTTCATAAAGCACAATATAAATAGGAAGTAGAGGGGGAAATATTCCTGCAGGCAAAGCTATGGAGATGAGAGAAGCATGTGGGAACGAAGAGATGTGACTAAGGCAACAGTTAGGTCAGTGGCAGAAAGAGGAACACAAAAGATCTTTTTAGTTGTGAATGGTCTGCCAGTGACAGGACAGGAGCACAGAGACCATTTTCACCGGAACACACATCACACTAGACTGGATTTCATTGGATCTGCCTCCTTTACTGCTTCATGCCATCTAAATTTGGAACCACAGTTGGCACAAGCCCTCATTTCCTTCTTCTGTTTGCTCATTTTCTGTGGAGAAACCGTCTTAGTTTTACCTCTTGCCTCAAATGATAATAGTTCACTGACACCCTCTGGTATGGGCCAGGAGACTTGGCAAGGCACAAGCATAGGAAGCTCTCTGCTCCTGCAGCTGATGTATACTGGGAGCTGATCTGCAATGGCATTAAACTTCCCTGAGAAACATCAGTCACTGCTATTGTGCTTTGAGTGGTGCCAAAAGCTTACAGATTGTGATCCATCCAGCCTCAGCACCGAGGCACTGCTCTGAGTCATAGAATCATAGAATCAACCAGGTTGGAAGAGACCTCCAAGATCATCCAGTCCAACCTAGCACCCAGCCCTAACCAATCAACCAGACCATGGCACTAAGTGCCTCAGCCAGGCTTTGCTTGAAGACCCCCAGGGACGGTGCCTCCACCACCTCCCTGGGCAGCCCATTCCAATGCCAATCACTCTCTCTGTGAAGAACTTCTTCCTAACATCCAGCCTAGACCTACCCTGGTACAACTTGAGACTGTGTCCCCTTGTTCTATTGCTGGTTGCCTGGGAGAAGAGGCCACCCCCCACCTGGCTACAATGTCCCTTCAGGTAGTTGTAGACAGTAATAAGATCACCCCTGAGCCTCCTCTTCTCCAGGCTAAACAGGCCCAGCTCACTCAACCTCTCCTCGTAGGGTTTGTGCTCCAGGCCCCTCACCAGCTTTGTTGCCCTTCTCTGGACACCTTCCAGCACCTCAACATCTCTCCTGAATTGAGGGGCCCAGAACTGGACACAGCACTCAAGGTGTGGCCTGACCAGTGCTGAGCACAGGGGAAGAATAACCTCCCTTGTCCTACTGGCCACACTGTTCCTGATGCAGGCCAGGATGCCATTGGCTCTCTTGGCCACCTGGGCACACTGCTGGCTCATCTTCAGCTTACTATCTATCAGTACCCCCAGGTCCCTCTCTGCCTGGCTGCTCTCAGCCTCTCTGTCCCCAGCCTATAGTGCTGCTTGGGGTTGTTGTGGCCAAAGTGCAGAACCCTGCACTTGGCCTTGTTCAATCTCATCCCATTGGCCTCTGCCCACCCATCCAGCCTGGCCAGGTCCCTCTGCAGGGCTCTCCTACCTTCCAACAGCTCCACACCTGCTCCTAGCTTGGTGTCATCTGCAAACTTACTGATGCTGGACTCAATCCCCTCATCCAGGTCATCAATAAAGATATTGAACAGGACTGGGCCCAGCACTGATCCTTGTTCTTTCCTCTCCCAGTTTATCCTTCCAGTGACACATGGCTTTTCTGCATTAAAAACTTTATTGCTGTTTTCACTGGGATCTCTTAGCAAAAAGAACAAGCATCACACGCTGGAATGGTGTCAAACAACTATCATGCAGATACTTTCACAAACTCACTCCATTCTGCTTAACTGCTCTCAACATTAAGAACAAATCCTGCAAGCAGCAACAAAAAGGTGACGCAAACAGCCCGCACCTAATGTCAGCGCCACTGCAAATGCCTCGGATTCATCATCCACCTGCTGGGTGGGACATGAGAAAAGACTCATGTCCAAATAGCCATAACTTCTAGGGACTGAGATGCAGAAAGTCTATCCCTCATTGCTGGGAAACCTGATCTTTATCAGAACAGACTTGAGTAATGAGTGTAGTTTGGGTATGCTTAATGGTCTTTCACTTTTGCATTTGTCAAGTTCCCATACGCTGGGGCTCAGGTTTTGGGTTGGGCTTTTTAGTGTTTTGGTTTTTTTTTTGGGGGGGGGGTGCTTGTTTCTTTTTTTCTTTAGATTTGACAGGAGCAGCACAGTATAAATATAACTGGCAGGATGTGTCACCCCTTGTTTTCTTTTCCATCCAGCTGATGTGCTAATTTTGTGTAACACAAGAAGAAATGAGCAGTGCTTTCCAGCTGTATGAGATTTGGGTTTAACAACCAAGTGAGGTGGATTTTTTGTTTTGTTAATGGGATCACAGTTTCCTCAATAAAATTTTAAGAGAATTCAGCTTTGGAAAGACTGAGTGCTGTATTTTACAGTCCTCTGTTGTGGAAAAAAAAAGTGAGGTGGGACGATGTATGTCTGCTTTCAAAGCACAGAGAGTTAACAAAGCATTGCTTGAAGTTCGGTGATTTTAAAGTCAGTTGGCTCATGCCTGCTTAAATGCCTGTGGGTAAATATGCTGAGGTTTGTAATGCACTTCAAATAGTCAGCACTGTTATGATATTCTTGCAATTACTGCACTACTAGAAGGATTAAGGCAATCTTTAACAGGCAGGGAAAGGAAATTCTCCCTTTTCTGGTTCAGAAAGACCATTTTTCAAGTCAGAATCCCACCCAACAATTCAAGGTTATGGTGGTGGACTCTGCATGGAAGCTGCTCTGCCCTACAGATTATAAAACCTCCACAAGAAGTGGGAGTCCAGCAAGCCTGCAATGACTGTGATTGTGACTGTGACCTCTATGCTCATCCAGTCCAACCTAGCACCCGGCCCTAGCCAATCAACCAGACCATGGCACTCAGTGCTCCATCCAGGCTTTGTTTGAACACCTCCAGGGATGGTGACAAGTGAATCAAGTTTGTCTTACAAGTAGCATGCCTGGGCCTTCTGCAAGCTGTGACAGGAGCCATCAGTTTAAGGAGAGGACTTGCTGCTTTTCCCAAAGACAACAGATCCCCCGGGACTTACCCAGCATGAAAGGAAGTTGACATCCAGAGAGAGGCTCTTGACTTCATATTCAGAATCAGTTCAAGAACATGTTTAGATTTAGGCTCCACCAGCTAACAATTTAGTAAAGTCTGAAAAGAGCCACAGAGAGGATTCCATGATATTGAGTGATTGGGCAACAAAATCCATGGATTAAGCTCAACATCAGCAAATGCAGCTAGAGAAAAGCTGTCCTAAATACCTACAATACAATGAGGCACAAAGTCAAGGACCAGTCCTGCAGCTGGGGAGGAATAACTACTGCACCAGCACAGGCTGGGAGGTGATCTGCTGGAGAGCAGCCCTGTGGAGGGGGACGTGGGGGTCCTGGTGGCTAACAAGTTCCCCATGGCACAGCAATGTGCCCTTGTGGCCAAGAAGGCCAAAGGGAGCCTGGGGTCTATTAGGAGGAGTGTGTCCAGCAGATCAAGGAAGGTTCTCTTCCCCCTCTACTCTGCCCTGCTGAGACCTCGTCTTGAGGTTTTGGGCTCCCCAGTTTAAAAGGGACAGGGAGGGCCCAGTGGAGGGCTACGAGAACAATTAGGGCACTGGAGGGCATGGCTTATGGGGAGAGGCTGAGGGACCTGGGGCTGCTTAGTCTGGAGAAGACTGAAAGGGGATTTAATAAATGCCTATAAATATCTGAGGGCTGGGGGGTTGGGGAGGGACACACACACACAGGCTCTGCTCACTGCTCCCTGGGATAGGACAAGGAGCAATGTAAGTTGCAGCAAAAGAGGTTCCTGCTCAACACAAGGGGAACTTCTTTACAGTAAGAGTCCCAGAGCACCGGAACAGGCTGCCCAGAGAGGTTGTGGGGTCTCCTTCTATGGAGACTTTCAAGGCCTGTCTGGATGTGTTCCTGTGTGATCTGCTCCAGCAGGGGGCTGGACTCGATGATCTCCTTGGATCCTTTCCATCCTCTAACATCCTGTGATACTGAGAACCATTACAGACACCATGAGAACGTCAGCTCAGTGTTCAGCCATTGCCAGAGTGTGCAAACACAATTTTAGACTTCTGCCCTCTTTTCCTCCTATATAAAGTACTTTTTTACAACTACAAAGCCACAGTAAGCCTGTGTCTTGAAGACTCTGTGTAGTTCTGGTATCACAGTATCATCAAGGTTGGAAGAGACCTCATAGATCATCAGGTCCAACCCTTTACCACAAAGCTCAAGGCCAGACCATGGCACCAAGTGCCACGTCCAGTCCTGCCTTGAACAGTGGTAATCCCACTTCAAAAAGGATACAGCTAAAGTACAGAGTGGTATAAAAGCAGCAATAGGTATGTTAAAGATGTGGGCTAGCTGGAATGCTAGGATAGTCTAAATACATTAGAGTTCTTTCATGTAGGAGCTAGATAGCTGTGGGTGGTATGATTGAAGTCAATAAAATAATGAATTGCCTGTGCAAGGAGGAAATTTAGCTTTTACACAGTCTCAGTATGATCGTAGAGGACCAGGACATTACACTATCAGATGGCAGGGTTAAAGCAGAAATAAAACTTTATTATATCACATATATATTGGCATCACTACTACCTTGCAGAGACCAAAAAAGTCATGTAATTCCTAACACACAAATGTACCAAAGGCTGCTATGAGCTAAAACCCAAATACTCACAAAATACCTCAGCCATAGGTTGCTTCGAGCTGAGACTTTCGATTTGGGAACTAAACCTCTCTGACTGGTTACACTCAGGCATACCTTTGTGTTGGCAGAAACCACTTCTGTTCCAGTCATGCACAGGCTGAGAGTACCTGCTCTCCTTCCTTGTAGAGAGAGCCCTGATACCCAAAGGGGAAAGTAGAGCAAGGACAACCTGAACAGCAGCACTCGGAATTGGTCACAGAAACATATTTTACTTGGAGATCACAGTATCACAGTCTCACAGTATCACCAAGGTTGGAAGAGACCTCACAGATCATCAAGTCCAATCCTTTACCACAGAGCTCAAGGCCAGACCATGGCACCAAGTGCCACGTCCAGTCCTGCCTTGAACAGCTCCAGGGACGGCGACTCCACCACCTCCCCGGGCAGCCCATTCCAGTGTCCAATGACTCTCTCAGGGAAGAACTTTCTCCTCACCTCCAGCCTAAATCTCCCCTGGTGCAGCCTGAGGCTGTGTCCTCTCGTTCTGGTGCTGGCCACCTGAGAGAAGAGAGCAACCTCCTCCTGGCCACAACCACCCCTCAGGTAGTTGTAGACAGCAATAAGGTCACCCCTGAGCCTCCTCTTCTCCAGGCTAACCAATCCCAGCTCCCTCAGTCTCTCCTCGTAGGGCTGTGCTCAAGGCCTCTCCCCAGCCTCGTTGCCCTTCTCTGGACACGCTCAAGCATCTCAATGTCCCTCCTAAACTGGGGGGCCCAGAACTGAACACAGCACTCAAGGTGTGGTCTAAGCAGTGCAGAGTACAGGGGCAGAATGACCTCCCTGCTCCTGCTGACCACACCATTCCTGATGCAGGCCAGGATGCCACTGGCTCTCTTGGCCACCTGGGCACACTGCTGGCTCACGTTCAGAGATGTACCACTACAATTTCTATTTAGAACACTCTTCAAACTGCAGTTTACAGGTTTATTTTACAAGCTAACTAGACCTGTACACATGTGCCTGCATTGTGCTTTTCTTTCTTACAGCACTTTTAACCTTCAACAGTAATTCAAGTGGCTAAGACAATGTAATGGTTTGGGAGTTTCCTGCCCCCCTACACTTCAGAAAATCACCCAGACTAGACTCAGATGGCTGGAAGTTAAAGAATAAAGCTATATTTACCCCTCAGCACAATATACAAGCACATACACACAAATATATGCAGTTATGTGCAAATTAAAAGTGACACAGAAACACAATGCCCCTCCCAGAGACAGAGTCCCCAGGAGGGCTCCCGACCCAACCCCCCTTCTCCCACCCTCTTTCCCTCCCTTCAGAAATAACCAGAGCAACCCACATATATCTCACTGATAATTCTGGAGACCTGAGGTGAGATGTCAGAGAGAGACAAGAAGGAGGTCAGAGGAAAAAGAGGTTATGTGGATTAGAGAGTTAAAGGCAGAACCAGCCAGAGACCAGACTGCCAGAGAAAAGGCACAGCCCAAAGTGAGAGCTGAGCAGTGTGTGTGTGAAGTGCCTGCCCTAGCTCTATTTTGACTGGCTGTGTTTCTCAGCAGAAGAATGGTGATGTAGGGCACATGTTGCCTTTCTTCTTTCTTCTCTCAGTAAGACTTAGCCTCCAACCAGCACAGACAAAGAACTGTTTTTTTTCAGTGATGTGTCCACTCTTTCACTCGAAATCTAACTTCAGGCTCAAAAACTGCCATCTAACTCTGAGGGGCTGCAGGATGTGAATGACAACTACAAGTCAGCCAAACAGCCTGATGGCTGTTCTCACTGAGATCAGGCTCACAAAACTCCAGTGTGCTCCTATGCAGTGTGATTAAATGCACAATATTTCCCAACAAACACAGCGAGTCATAACACACAAGCATCTGGGTGTACCTTTGAAGACAATAAGGCTGATTTTCACTGCTTACAACTATAATTGTGGCTCCACTGAGATTTAACAGATCTGTATCCAGATACAGTGTGTGTATTTGTTTCACCTACCAACACAACTCCTTGTACTCTTGTTGTGGTAGGCTTGAATAGGCCAAACCAGGCCTATACATGTCCTGGCTGTCCCAGACATGTTTGTCTGCTCACCCTCTGTTTTGGGGAGAAGTAACAATGGGAAACAGGACAAAGAACCTGGAGCTACTGAGTTTACGGATTCTGGCTTGCCCAGACTTGTTTTGCCCCTGTTTGCATCCTGTGGCAAACAAGGTACACAGGCTTGGCTTGTGCCTGCCTTGTGCAAGGCCTATGCTTTTCCCAGATTTGGGCAAAGCATGACTTTGGCTTCACCTAATATGGTCAAGCTTGGCTAACTGCCATTCTGATTGGCTATGCTGTGTCCAAAGGCCCCGTCACTGGAGGTGTTCAAGAAAAGCCTGGCTGAGGCACTTAGTGCCATGGTCTAGTTGATTAGCTAGGGCTGGGGGATAGGCTGGACTAGATGATCTCGGAGGTCTCTTCCAACCTGGTTGATTCTATGATAGAAAGAGATGTGCAGGTAACACAATGTACTCTGCCACTGTATTCATGCTTGCATGACTGCTGTTGCCTGCTGCCACTGCTCTCTGCTCCTGGCAGTATACTGCCTCACTGCATCACTGCATCTTGCCATGCTATGCAAGGTAGCTCACTACCTCTGCCACAAAGTAACAAACTCTGATGCTTCGGGTTTGTCTGTCTGCAAACTAGACTGCTTGGAGTTTACCAGGAACAGGCTCTAAATGCCTGCACACAATCAGCCTGCACAGCCAGCGTGACTTTGTGCTGAGCCTGCACATCGCAAGACATCCTGCCTGCACCTGAAAGTCTCCTGCCAAGAGAAAGAGCCCTGGGAGGGATGCACAGATCATCCAGAGAAGCCAGGACCAGGTCAGAGATTGTCTGCCTCCTTTCCCCAGCACCCTGTGGAGTCTGGGAAGAATGAGAAGCCTCAGTGGCTGACAAGCCAGTAACAGAACTCCCTGAAAGCATTTAGGTGCTGTCTGAAGCTGTAGCTAGCCTCACAAGTCAGAAGATAGTAATTTTGTGAGTAAATACTCAAAGCCTCTTGTAATTCACCCTGCCATAAGCAGAAAGGAGTTCTGTGAGACCATCTAGCAGACAAGTTGTAGAACTAACCATGAGCAGTATATTGACCACAGTAACCTTCTCTTCCAGTTCAATTTAGATCTTACATAACTCATTTGTGTAATATTTCCATAACCATGCAAAGAACCTATTTGTTATTAAAAAATAGTGGTCGGGGTGGTGAGAGTTCTGAATATGGAAAATTAATAAACAATATTAATTGTTTTGACAATCATAGAATCATCCAAGTTGGAAGAGACCTCCAAGAGCATCCAGCCCAACCTAGCACCCAGCCCTAACCAGTCAACCAGACCATGGCACTAAGTGCCCCAGCCAGGCTTTGCTTCAACACCTCCAGGCACGGCGACTCCACCACCTCCCTGGGCAGCCCATTCCAATGCCAATCACTCTCTCTGCCAACAACTTCCTCCTAACATCCAGCCTAGACCTCCCCCGGCACAGCTTGAGACTGTGTCCCCTTGTTCTGTTGCTGGTTGCCTGGCAAAAGAGATCAACCCCACCTGGCTACAGCCTCCCTTCAGGCAGTTGTAGACAGTAATGAGCTCTGCCCTGAGCCTCCTCTTCTGCAGGCTGCACACCCCCAGCTCCCTCAGCCTCTCCTCATAGGGTTTGTGTTCCAGGCCCCTCACCAGCTTTGTTGCCCTTCTCTGGACACCTTCCAGCACCTCAACATCTCTCTTGAATTGAGGAGCCCAGAACTGGACACAGAACTCAAGGCATGGCCTGACATGTGCTGAGCACAGGGCAGAATAACCTCCCTTGTCCTACTGGCCACATTGCTCCTGATACAGACCAGGATGCCATTGGCTCTCTTGGCCACCTGGGCACACTGCTGCCTCATCTTCAGCCTACTATCCACCAGTACTCCCAGGTCCTTTTCTACCTGGCTGCTCTCAACCACTCTGTCCCCAGCCTGTAGCACTGCTTGGGGTTGTTGTGGCCAAAGTGCAGAACCCTGCACTTGGCCTTGTTAAATCTTATCCCATCTCATCTCTCACATCAATTAATTGCCCCTCTGTTACAACTCTGCCTTCTTAAAAACACTAGAGAAAATAATTACAAGCAAACAGAGCACCACTATTTCTATGAGGCTTTAGGCAACTCTTTAATTTGAATTAGCGATTAGTACATTTTGGGGAAGTACCATGAAACCCAAGAGAATAACTCTAGAAATAGATTAGAAGGCTGATTTCAAAAGGATTTAAAATATCCTCTCATAATTAGAAATCCTCCTGAAGTCACTGAAACACTGAACTATCTAATTTGCAGACCCAAAATACATCTCATGCAGTGCCCATGCTAATTTCCCATCCAAGAAAAAAACCCTAAATGCCACCTTTCCTCTTAATGATGATCAAAAGCTAATCTGCCTGAAACCTGCATAAATATTTATTGCACTCTTTCAAACATGACTCACACAGTGCAACTCATCTGTTGACACCAGTAGATCCATCAGAAGGAATCGATTCTATCTGGTTGTAAACACTGTTCATTAGCTTAAGGCCCCTTGAAGCACAGCCTGGAGATGTCCACAGGCAGAAATGTCCAATGGCAAAATGGCAGACATGAAAATCAATTTAATGGTGGCTGACTGACCTCACCAGATCTTTGCACACACACACACACACCCATGGAGTCCCCAGGGAGAGGAATGGTGGCAATGGGATGAGATTTAACAAGGCCAAGTGCAGGGTTCTGCACTTTGGCCACAACAACCCCAAGCAGCACTATAGGCTGGGGACTGAGTGGCTGGAGAGCAGCCAGGAGGAAAGGGACCTGGGGGTACTGATAGATAGTAAGCTGAAGATGAGCCAGCAGTGTGCCCAGGTGGCCAAGAGAGCCAATGGCATCCTGGACTGCATCAGGAGCAGTGTGGCCAGTAGGACAAGGGAGGTTATTCTGCCCCTGTACTCAGCACTGCTCAGGCCACACCTTGAGTACTGTGTCCAGTTCTGGGCCCCTCAATTCAAGAAAGATGTTGAGGTGCTGGAAGGTGTCCAGAGAAGGGCAACAAAGCTGGTGAGGGGCCTGGAGCACAAATCCTATGAGGAGAGGTTGAGGGAGCTGGGCCTGTTTAGCCTGCAGAAGAGGAGGCTCAGGGGTGATCTTATTACTGTCTACAACTACCTGAAGGGACATTGTAGCCAGGTGGGGGGTGGCCTCTTCTCCCAGGCAACCAGCAATAGAACAAGGGGACACAGTCTCAAGTTGTGCCAGGGGAGGTCTGGGCTGGATATTAGGAGGAAGTTCTTCACAGAGAGAGTGATTGGCATTGGAATGGGCTGCCCAGGGAGGTGGTGGAGGCACTGTCCCTGGGGGTCTTCAAGAAAAGACTGCATGAGGCACTTAGTGCCATGGTCTGGTTGACTGGCTAGGGCTGGGTGCTAGGTTGGACTGGATGATCTTGGAGGTCTCTTCCAACCTGATTGATTCTATGATTCTATGATTCTAACACATTCTGTCAGTTCTGACAAATTAGATATGTCTACTCTCAATGCTTCCATTCTGTCTCCTCCACTTTAAGCAAAGGCCCTGGCCACTGTCAAATGATCCATACATGAAAAGGAACTTCTTTAATCTGAGGGTGGTGGAGCACTGGAATAGGCTGCCCAGAGAGGTGAAGGAGTCTTCACCTCTGGAGTAATTCAAAGCTTGTCTCAATTTGTTTCTGCGCAGCTCTCCCTAAGTGAACTGGCAGGGGAGTTGGACTCCACGATCTTCAGAGGTCCCTTCCAACCACCACCACTACCATTCTGTGATTCAACACTGCATCCAACAGCAGGCAGAAGTGGAACCACAGGTTCAATTTGTATGAAGGTATCAAACACAACTGAGTCACTTGCCTCAGCGTTGATTTCCCTTCTTCTGTCATACCTCTGTAGAACCCATCTCAAGCAGTGGGATTCACCTGAGAGCTGGAGGGTGGAAAAGCCCTGTCATTGTGAACACATCTGTGCTGCTCTAAGAAATAATCTCCAGTTTGGATTTCTCAGTGACCTCCAAGTTAGTTTGTTTTTGCAAAGTGACATGTTTTCTTCCTTCCCTTTTTCCACTGCTTTTATTGCAATTCCTTTTAAATTCAAATTCCTTTATCTGTTGGGGTTTCAATTTACACAATAATACCTCATTCACTATGAAAAAAAGAAGACAAGCTGTGAGTTGGTTTTTTTTTCCAGGGGAACTACCGTTGAGCAATGTGAAACCATGGTAACTGTCAGCTTCCACAGGGCTGTGCTGTGAGGAAAATGAATTGGTGCAAGCATCTCTTAAACATTCCTGTGGGTTATCACCACAGTAAATCTAACAAAAGCACACTTCATCCTATAGCTACATTTTCATTTCAATGAGGGAAACCACTGATCGTTTAAACCAGCTACTTGTGATCTACAGTCAGCAGTTCCCACAGGAAGTAAATCAGTGCTAAGGGGAAGTGTATTTTTTCAATGGTTTCTCTTCTAGGAGCACAGGGCAAGGGTTGGCAGCAAAGGGTGACATTTTGGGGCCCTTACAGAAGCAGGAAACACTAGATGGGGAGCAACTGGAGACTCCTTGCAGCACAAGAATCTACAGAAATGTAAGCTTTATAGTCCTTTGAGCAAGGGAAAAATCAAAGACCACAGGGGCCAATTAACTACATGGAGTTGCTGAAGTAGTAATGAACAGAGAAGAAAACCCAGCACAGTAGAGTTGGTACTAAAAGTCTTCCTGTGAAGATTTCTTGGTTATAAGACCACCTATAAGGCTCTACAGCAATGGCCAGTAAGATCCTAGGGGGCTTTGCCTTAGCATCCATCCTGCCTACTCAGGATATAACTTACACTGCACACAAAAATAGGGGAGTGGATAAGATCAGGACTTTGGTGTAACTTGACATCTCTGTATTCATATATATCCAACCTTAAAATGCAGCTGGCACCTTCCAGAGTTGTGCCAGGGGAAGTATAGGCTGGATGTTAGGAGGAAGTTGTTGGCAGGGAGAGTGATTTGCATTGGAATGGGCTGCCCAGGGAGGTGGTGGAATCACCAAGAAAAGCCTGGATGAGGCACTTAGTGCCATGGTCTAGATGACTGGACAGGGCTGGGTGCTAGGTTGGACTGGCTGAGCTTGGAGGTCTCTTCCAACCTGCTTGATTCTATGATTCCTTCTAGGACAGGAAACCAAACTCCTGAGCCAGAAGGTCTAGCCCTTATTCATGCTTTAAAAGGTTCATAATACAATCATACAGGTTATTTGCCACTTAGTACTCTCATTGATACACTGCACCAGCAACTCATTTCTCTGGTGGACTGACATCCAATTCCCAGATTAAATTTATCACTCTTCAGTTTATTCCCACTCATATGCCTTTGCTAACAACCTTTTCCACTTAACTCTTCTCCCTCTATGGCAAAGTATTTATAGAGCAATCACAGCCTCTCTGTGCCATCTTTTTGATGAGCTAAACGAGCCCTGCTCTTTCTGTTCCCTTCCCTGAGGCAGGCCCTCCCACCCTGCACTCACTTCTCAGCCCAAATTCAGACAGAGCTGGGCTGCTGGTCTTCTCAAGCATTGAATTTTGCTCTCTGGCCATGTCTTGCAAACGCCTGTCCACTATCAGCTCTTGCCTCCCCTGCACTGAGAAACATTGCTAACTCTATCTACATATTACCAACCTTCATTACAAACAAGTGGGGCTCTGAAGTGCCTACCTGCCTATCCTACCTGCCTATCCTACCTACCTATCCTACCTGCCTATCCTACCTGCCTATGCTATCTGCCTATCCTACCTGCCTATCCTACCTGCCTATCTTACCTGCCTATCCTACCTGCCTATGCTACCTGCCTATCCTACCTACCTATCCTACCTGCCTATCTTACCTGCCTATCTTACCTGCCTATCCTACCTGCCTATCCTACCTGCCTATCCTACCTGCCTATGCTACCTGCCTATCCTACCTGCCTATCCTACCTGCCTATCTTACCTGCCTATGCTACCTGCCTATGCTACCTGCCTATCCTACCTGCCTATGCTACCTGCCTATGCTACCTGCCTATCCTACCTGCCTATCCTACCTGCCTATCCTACCTGCCTATCCTACCTGCCTATGCTACCTGCCTATCCTACCTGCCTATCCTACCTGCCTATCCTACCTGCCTATCCTACCTGCCTATCCTACCTGCCTATCCTACCTACCTATCCTACCTGCCTATGCTACCTGCCTATGCTACCTGCCTATCCTACCTGCCTATGCTACCTGCCTATCCTACCTGCCTATCCTACCTGCCTATGCTACCTGCCTATGCTACCTGCCTATGCTACCTGCCTATGCTACCTGCCTATCCATCTACTCGGAAGGGCCTTCCTAGCAGCTTTATGTCGATTTCACTTTCCTGAGCAGTTTCTGTCCTGAGCTTGTTTCTGTCACATGCCTGTCACGTTTCTGCTCCATTCTAACCCCCTTCACATAACACCAGCTGGTCACAATCCTCTCTGCTTGGTTGTCCAGGCACTGCAGAGTAGTACCTCATTTGCTCTCTCTCTATCTGAAGTAGGCACTGGCCTCCCACAGACGTTATCACTTCTGTAACTAGCGCATTCAGCAGCCTCAGCATCAGTGATGTGTATTCACATGTGCTCACAGGTAAGTACTGGTAACAGCTAAAAAAGGTGGAGATCATTCAATCTTCACTGGACACTGACCATTTTTTAGTAGAGATGAATATGAACAGGGTGTTTGAGCCCTATTTTTAAGACAAGTGATTGTCTAACGTGCCAGCCCTGACACCTCCAGGGTATTTCATCAGATGAAACAGGCTGATGTGTAAAAATAACAAAATACAAGTAATGACACATTATTGATCCACCAAGAGAGCATAAGGGCTTTTTGTTTGGTGTGGTTTGGTTTTATCCACCCAGCTATCTCTAGGGAAAGATCACAGATACTTACAGCATATTTCACAAAACAGATGTGACAGCAGCAAAATGGGGACAATGAAAAAGCTGACTTTGAGAGCTGGAATCCAATGATGGTTAAGAAAACAGTGACAAACTGTTGAGATACAGACTTTTAAGATCAGACCTTCAAAATTCAGGTCAGTAAACACTGGCACTGTGTCAGTCATCTACTTTTACCCAAAAGATTATTTATCCCAGATGAGAAACCAGCCACTGACTCCATCTGTTGCTTTTAAACCCTAATGCATCAAACGTGGAAAGAAATTCCATCTGAAGCTCTTGTACCAACCTGCATAATGCTAGCCTTAGGTTTGGGAAAAGTACTGAGTACTCCCAGGCAGCCAGCAAGAGAACAAGGGGACACAGTCTCAAGTTGTGCCGGGGTAGGTCTAGGCTGGATGTTAGGAGGAAGTTCTGCACAGAGAGAGTGATTGGCATTGGAATGGGCTGCCCAGGGAGGTGGTGGAGGCACCGTCCCTGGGGGTGTTCAAGAAAAGACTGGATGAGGCACTTAGTGCCATGGTCTGGTTGACTGGATAGGGCTGGGTGCTAGGTTGGACTGGATGATCTTGGAGGTCTCTTCCAACCTGGTTGAATCTATGATTCTATGATTCTAAGTCATCTGCTTTTATTCTGTCCCTTTTTTTCCAATCAAAACTCTAACTTGCTCCTAAAATGTTTTGCTATTTTGGGGCTGTTTGTTAGGCAATATGAGTACATTCAGCTCTTTGTTCTTTCCCAACAAAAAGTTCAGCAGGTCTGATCATTTGTTTTAGCAGTGACTTGAAAAAAAAGTCTTTTAGTTTATTATATAAATTCTGGTGTATCAATGTTGTGGTAGGCCTAGACAGGCCAAAAATGGGCTTATGCATGCCCTGGCTTGCACAGGCATGTTTTTCTGCTCTCCCCCTCTTCTGCTGTGGGGAGAAGCAACTTTGGGAAAGAGGACAAAGAACCTGGAGCCACTGAGCCTAAGGACTCTGGCTTCTCCAGACATGTGCCCCTGCTCCTCCTCCTTCTGTGCTGGGGAAGGAACCGCAGGAAAGGAAAAAGAAAGCCCTGACTTCAGCTAATATGGTCAAGCTTGGCAAAGTGCCATTCTGATTGGCTAATCTAGGTCCAAAGGCCCATTAGTCTTGGGCTGTATTGATAAAAAGGGATGAGCAGGTAGCACAGTGTGCTGCTGCTGCTGCCTCATTGCATCCTGGACTGCCTGCAAAATCCACCACCTCGAGTTTAGCAGGAGCAGGCTCTAAATGCCTGCACAGCCAGTGTGACATTGTGCCAAGACTGCACATGGCACTGCATCCTGCCTGCCCCTCTGCAAGGGGCCCCTCAATTCAAGAGAGATGTTGAGGTGCTAGAAGGTGTCCAGGGAAGTGCAACAAAGCTGGTGAGGGCCTGGAACACAAACTCTATGAGGAGAGGCTGAGGGAGCTGGGGGTGTGCAGCCTGCAGAAGAGGAGGCTCAGGGCAGACCTCGTTGCTGTCTACAACTACCTGAAGGGAGGCTGTAGCCAGTGGGGTTGGGCTCTTCTGCCAGGAAACCACCAATAGAACGAGGGGACACAGTCTCAAGCTGTGCCAGGGGAAGTACAGGCTGGATGTTAGAAGGAAGTTCTTCACAGAGAGAGTGATTGGCATTGGAATGGGCTGCCCAGGGAGGTGGTGGAGTCACCGTCCCTGGAGGTGTTGAAGCCAAGCCTGGCTGGGGCACTTAGTGCCATGGTCTGGTTGATTGTCTAGGGCTGGGTGCTAGGTTGGAGTGGATGAGCTTGGAGGTCTCTTCCAACCTGCTTGATTCCATGATTCTATGATTCTAAGGCTTCTGCTGAATCAGGAGTCAAGAGGAACCAGGTCAGAGACTATGCTACAGACTCCCAGCTTCTGAGAAAAGAGCCTGGGAAACTCCAGAGCCTCTAACGGCTTTCAGACCACCAACAGCAACCCCTCCACGTGCTTTGGGTACTGCCTGGTAATATTTTGTGAGCAAATACTTAAAGCCTCTTGTAATTCACTAACTGCCTTCTGCCATAAGCAGAAAGAAGCTTCCTGTGCCCACCTAGTGGATAAGCAGTATAACTGACCACAAGACCCTTCTCTTCCAGTATGTTGGCATTTGCCACTTTCAGCAATCAGTGCTCTGGTTTTGCCTGTTCCCTGTGTGTGTAAATTTCCAAACTGTGTGTTTCAAACCTTGTGCATAAGTTTTCTGGTGAGATTCAATGTTAAGAAACTGTTTTCATAGTTATTAACAATCTTTGCCTGTATATCAAAATTAATACAGATTATTAATTTCCCATAATTCATCACAGTTGAGAGCCAAGCAATAGAAGGTATTCACCAAACAGACTTCTTATGCCATTATAGCAATGTTCAGCAATACAGGCAGGCAATTTGGAAACTACTGTTATGGGACCACATCAAGTCAAAGCTGAGTCCTGCAAAGATTTAGAACTCTGACTTGAAATGGCAGAGAAGAATAAGAGGCAAAGGAAGAAAAAAGCTTTGATGAAAACAATTTTTCAATTAGAGAATGCTAAAATAAGCTAAAATGAAAATTTAGAGTCTGAGTTTAATTTGTGAACCACTTAATGTCTGGTTATTGAAATGAAGCTTTTTATGTCGTGAGTTTGTAGTGAAGCACAAAGTTGTGAATACTTGGTAGACAAGAAAGTAAAACAACATCTGCCAAAACAAACAGCTACTACATATCAGCAAACACAGACTGAAAACAAACACATTTTCTGCTGGTATGAGATGGTGCACTTCTGCTGGTGCAGGTGCCACAGCAGCCACAGGGACAGAAACCATGCTGAACAGTGGCTCCCAAAAAGCTGGAGCTCAGAAGCATTATAGAGAGCCTTCCACAAAATCTGGGCCACTTACCCCAGATCAAGCTTGTCTTGAAACCCATTGCTACTGAACAGATTTGGCTGTAAATAAGGCAATGAAAGTAAATACCAATGAAGTCTGGACAAAATGAAGATTTACTATGTGCCACACAATGTGGTTTTGATGCTTCCCTACTACTCAGGCTTCTTGACTACACTTTCTTTTTCTGCTGACCTGACACCCTAAGCATTTAATTTTTTTTCCTATGTCACTGAGGCATGATGGTAAGACTCAAAAACACCCAGTGGACACCCACAGATAAACTCCCCTACATACACACAACATAAGCACATGCTGTTTAGGCACAAATGTCCATGCACAACCTGTCCAGTGCACAAGAGCATGCTCTATTTAGGGAAGGAGCTGCAGCTGTTTAGTTTGAAGAAGAGGAATCTAATGGGAGACCTCCTTGCTCTCTACAGCTACCTGAAAGGATGTTGTACAGAGGTTGAAAAGGGTCTCTTTTCATGGGTGAACAGCAAAAGAAAAGGAGGGAATGGCCTCAAACTGCAACAGGGTGGGTTTAGGTTGGACATTAGGGAGAACATTTTCACAGAAAGAGCAGTCAGACGCTGGAATAGGCTGCCCATGGAGGTGGCTGAGTCACCAACCCTGATGTGTTTCATACAGTGCTCAGGAATATGGTTTAGGGCTGAGTTTTGTATAGTAAGGCTAATGGTTGGACTTGATCCCAGGGGTCACAGAATCATAGAATCAGCTGAGTTGGAAGAGACCTCCAAGATCATCCAGTCAAACCTAGCACCCAGCCCTGGCCAAGCAACCAGACCATGGCACCGAGTGCCCCAGCCAGGCTTGGCTTCAACACCTCCAGGGACGGTGACTCCACCATCTCCCTGGGCAGCCCATTCCAATGCCAATCACTCTCTCTGGCAGGAACTTCATAACATCCAGCCTAGACCTGCCCTGGCACAGCTTGAGGCTTTGTCCCCTTGTTCTGTTGCTGCTTGCCTGGCAGCAGAGCCCAACCCCACCTGGCTACAGCCTCCCTTCAGGGAGCTGTAGACAGCAATGAGCTCTGCCCTGAGCCTCCTCTTCTGCAGGCTGCACAACCCCAGCTCCCTCAGCCTCTCCTCACAGGGCTGCGCTCCAGGCCCCTCACCAGCTTTGTCACCCTTCTCTGTTTCCAACCTGAGTGATTCCAGGTATTTACTTTGCAGTAAGACTTTGTTGCAGAGCACCTATGCACTAGGGCAGTATATGCCAGGCCTAATGCAGGGTGACTGCCTCAGAACAGAGTGACACTGTGGGTGTCCCTGCTTACACAGTTAATAAAAGTCACTGCAGCACCCCTGCGAGTCTCTTCCCTGAAATGTATTTGCCAGCTTCACTGAATAAAGTCTCTTGACACTGGGAACATGTCCCCTTACACAAAATGGGGCCATCAGTCAAAGATGTAGCCTTAAACTTCCACTGATAAAAAGGCCAAAGGTCACCAGAAAGACCAATATGACAAACATCTTTCAGCATTTTATTCAAGCCCAACTATCATCATTAGTTAAATACTGGGAAGAGGAATGGTGCCACTCACTTTAACAAATGATCATTTGATACTCACAGTATCACAGTATCACAGTATCACAGTATCATCAAAGTTGGAAGAGACCTCACAGATCATCAAGTCCAACCCTTTACCACAGAGCTCAAGGCCAGACCATGGCACCAAGTGCCACGTCCAGTCCTGCCTTGAACAGCTCCAGGGACGGCGACTCCACCACCTCCCCGGGCAGCCCATTCCAGTGTCCAATGACTCTCTCAGGGAAGAACTTTCTCCTCACCTCCAGCCTAAATCTCCCCTGGCACAGCCTGAGGCTGTGTCCTCTTGATCTGGTGCTGGCCACCTGAGAGAAGAGAGCAACCTCCTCCTGGCCACAACCACCCCTCAGGTAGTTGTAGACAGCAATAAGGTCTCCCCTGAGCCTCCTCTTCTCCAGGCTAACCAATCCCAGCTCCCTCAGCCTCTCCTCGTAGGGCTGTGCTCAAGGCCTCTCCCCAGCCTCGTCGCCCTTCTCTGGACATGCTCAAGCATCTCAATGTCCCTCCTAAACTGGGGGGCCCAGAACTGAACACAGGACTCAAGGTGTGGTCTAACCAGTGCAGAGTACAGGGGCAGAATGACCTCCCTGCTCCTGCTGACCACACCATTCCTGATGCAGGCCAGGATGCCACTGGCTCTCTTGGCCACCTGGGCACACTGCTGGCTCATGTACTGTTGTTCTGGAAGAGGGACTGGTGTCATTTCAATCAAAAGTTCTTGAAATCTAAAATGATAATTTAGAGCAGATGTTAAGATGTAACAGTCTGTCACCTAACAAGGGCCTGCAGGTTCATGTCCTACAGCCACTGACAATGTTTATCCTGCTTTTCCATGCCATCTTCTTGATAAACAGAGTGGCCACTAAAGGAGCCTTAAAAACCCTCTCTAATACTCTTAAAAGTTCATACATATGATCTAAACAAACCCTTTCAATACCTGTAGAATGCTAGAATGACAACAGTAATTGAAGAAAGGGAAGAACTTCTCTACAGTGAGGGTGGTGAAACACTGGCACAGGTTGCCCAGGGAGGTTGTGGAGCATACCAGGGAGGTATTATCAGCATTGCATAATAGAAGTTCTGCTTTCACTGCTAAACCTACTGATGAAATTCCACACTCACACTCCATCTTATAACGTTACCCGACTGAAGCCCTTGATCCTGTATGAATGCACTGCTGGCATCATCCAGTGTTACTGACACCAATACTGGCACCTGGAGGAACCACAGCCTCAACCAGGTTGGAAAAGACCTCAATAACTCATGCTTCATTGCTGATAATGCTGTCACAGAGAAAAGTTGTAAAAAGAATTACTAGGATGATACATGCAATTTGATTAATTAAAAAGCACTGATTTACACATCACAGAATGCTCTGTAAATACTGAGAAACCACACACAGAGACTATCAGTGCAGAAACTGATGACAGTGTTATTTTCAAGCTGGATCAAGTCCTGCTGCCTAAGGAAGGCCCTTAGACAGCGAATTTCTACTGACTGTAAATAATTCACATTGGTCTGTCTTATGAAAGGGAAATTAATTACTGCCAGGTGGTATTAATATAGTTAATTAATTTTGATATTCAGAACTCTTACCACCCCTGACCACTAATTTTAATAATAATTGGTTCTTTGCACTGTCATGGAAACATTTTACAGATAGCAACCAGCAAAATATACAAACATTAATTGAACTGGAAGAGAAGATTCCCGTGGCCCAGTGCCGCTTGCGGTCAGTATACTGCTTGCCCACCAGATGGACTCAAGAAGCTCTTTCTGCTTATGGCAGAAGGCAATGGAGAATTACAGAGAGGCTTTTAAGTATTTACTCACTAAATTATTATTGCCCAATTTGCAGGGGCTAGCCACAGTCCCAGACAGTGCCCAAATGCTTTCAGGGAAACTGAGCACAGTCCTACGAGGAGAGGCTGAGGGAGCTGGGATTGGTTAGCCTGGAGAAGAGGAGGCTCAGGGGAGACCTTATTGCTGTCTGCAACTACCTGAGGGGAGGTTGTGGCCAGGAGGAGGTTGCTCTCTTCTCTCAGGTGGCCAGCACCAGAACGAGAGGACACAGCCTCAGGCTGCGCCAGAGGAAATTTAGGCTGGAGGTGAGGAGAAAGTTCTTCCCTGAGAGAGTCATTGGACACTGGAATGGGCTGCCCGGGGAGGTGGTGGAGTCGCCGTCCCTGGAGCTGTTCAAGGCAGGACTGGACGTGGCACTTGGTGCCATGGTCTGGCCTTGAGCTCTGTGGTAAAGGGTTGGACTTGATGATATGTGAGGTCTCTTCCAAGCTTGGTGATACTGTGAGACTGTGAAATGCCGCTTGCGGTCAATATGCTGCTTGCCCAGTAGCTGGGCTCAAGCTCTTTCTGCTCTTATGGCAGAAGGCAGTAGGGAATTACAAAGAGGCATTTAAGCATTTACTCACAGATTATTATTATTATTATTATTATCATTACCCACTCATGGGGCTTAGCCACAGTCCACAGTGCCCAAATGCTTTCAGGGGACTCTGTCTGGTTGGATATTGAGGCTTGATTCTTCCCAGGCTTCTGGGGAAAGGAGGCAGACAATCTCTGATCTTGCCCTCTGGCTCCTCTGTGTATCTCTAGGACTTCCCTTCTTGGCAGGAGACTTTCAGGTGCAGGCAGGATGTCTTGTGATGCACAGTCTCACACTATGTCACTCTGGCTGTGCAGGCCAATCACATGGAGGCATTTGGAGCCTCTTCCTGGTGAACTTGTGACAGTGGAGTTTCCAGGCAAACAATAAGGCAGTTAGCAATGGCAGCAGGCACGAACAGCACAGCAGAGCATACTGTGCTTACCTGCCTATCTCTTTTTATCAATGTGGGTCAAGACCAATGGGCCTTTGGACACAGAATAGCCAACCAGAATGGCAGTCAAACCTGACCACATTAGGCAAAGCCACAGCTTGCTTTACCCTAATTTAGGAAAAGCACAGGCCTTGCACAAGGCAGGCACAAGCTAAGTGTGTGCACCTTGCTTACCACAGAAGAAAAACTTGCCTAGGCAAGCCAGTACATACATAAGCCTATTTCTGGCCCATCAGGCCTACCATGACAGTCTGCGAGGACGCAAGTCAAAAACATCTTCCTCTTAGAAAAGACCTTCATTATGTTCCAAGTCTGTTTGTAATCAACAGTTCTTTGCAGGCAATAAGATGGTTTAGGTCCTTTGCCAAATCTCACCGTGTGGCCATTCCATCTAATTGCCTAAATCAAGACAGTTCATCTTCCAGATATCCTGCCTGATTCAGATATATGTATTTAATTTCTCATACATATAAAAATACACATTACATTACTTTCTGCTTTTCCTGGGTTTTGATTAATTCCATTTTTGATTAATTCAATTCACATTTAACTTTTTGGCATGTAAGCATCGGTTTTGCTCGGTGCTAACTCCCCCACAGGTTGTGAAAGGCTATAAAATGATTAACTCATTGCTTCAATTCCAGTAACATGCAGCAACATGAGAATTCCAATAGTTGCTGAGTGAGTGATGTCCTTCAAGGGTCTCTACTGGGACCAGTGCTCTCCAACATCTTCATCAGTGATACAGACAGTTTGCAGATTATACCAAGCTGAGTACTGTGGTTGGTAAGACTGAAGGACAGGATGCCATCCAGAGGGACCTGGACAGGCTGGAGAAGTGGGCTGAGGAGAGCCTCATGATGTTCAATAAGGCAAAGTGCAAGGTCCTACACCTAGATCAGGGCAATCCTTGCTATCAATACAGGCTGGGGGATGAATACATTGAGAGCCTTGCGAAGAGGACTTGGGGGCAATGGCAGATGAAAAGTTGTACATGAGCCAGCAATGTGGACTTGCAGACCAGAAGGCCAACAGCATCCTGGGCTGTATCGAAAGAAGCATAGTCATCGGGTCAAGAGGAGTGATTCTGTCACTCTGCCCTGGTGAGACCTCACCTGGAGTACTCTGTCCAGATGTGGAGCTCCAAACACAGGAGATACATGAATCTTCTGGAGAGGGTCCAGAAGAGGCCACAAAGATGATCAGAGGGAGTACATCTCCTATGAAGACAGGCTGAAAGACTTGGAGCTGCTCAGCTTGGAGAAAAGAAGGCTCTGGTGAGACCTTATAGAAACATTTCAATATCTGAAGGAGACCTACAGAAAGGCTGAGGAAGAACTCTTTAGAAGGGCTTGTAGTGATAAGATGAGGGGCAATGGTTTGAAACGGGAGCAGGTTGGACATAAGGAGCAAGCTCTTTGCGATGAGTGTGGTGAGATACTGGAACAGACTGCCCAGGAATGTGATTGAGGCCCCATCCTTGGAGACATACAAGGTCAGATTTGATATGTCCCTGGCTAGCCTGATCTAGTTGGAGGTGTCCTTGCCCACTTCAGGGTGGGTGGACAAGATGACCTTTGAGAGTCCCTTACGACCCAATGCAATCTGTGTATCTGTGACTTTAAGTGCTGCCCATCGCTTCTCTTACAACTGCAGAAGACTGTTCTGAGTCACCTCATTTTCTACCAATGCATTTCAAAGACCTATGTATTTAGTAGGTTATTTGACCATGAACATCAAGATGGAGAAACTGTGGTGCAGGCTGTTGACCCAAGTTGTCTGCAGCTGCTGTGCTACTCATAGCCCTTAAGAAAGAAGCATAATGGCCAGTGCAATCCAAATGTTCCCAAACACACACGCTTGCCTGTTTATGCACTCGAGCTCTTGGAAAATCAGAACTCCCCAAGGCAGCTCCAACAGCTGCTCCAATTGTTTTTCAACACTTGAGCAGCTGTAGTTTTCTTCATGTTGGTCCTGGTGGGCTGCTGACCACTTCACTGACTCCGCAGTCAACGACTGCCTGACAGGAAGAAGCTGCACAGCAACAGAGAATGATGCAAGGAAGGCCACTTAGGGATCAGTCTGGGAAAGCTTCCACATTGTTTTGTGGATCAGCAAACAACTGGGAAGACTTCATAAACCAAGCTCTCTGGTGACAGCAGAGTGTTTTTGCACAGTGCAAGAAATGCCAGGTAGGAATAAGCACACCCTGGCTCACCTTGCCTTGCAGCTTTCAGTGACACTAGCCCTTCATTTTGTCCTTTCTATTTCCTTGGTTGTGTTCATAAGCCACACACAAGTGACAGTCACATGTTGGGCACACGTATAGTAAAAGGTGATGGACATGGCTTGTGGCACTACTACTGAGTGTTCCCACAGCAAGCAACATACAATCATAGAATCAGTCAGGGTTGGAAGGGACCACAAGGGTCAGCCAGTTCCAACTCCCCTGCCATGCCCAGGGACACCCTACCCTAGAGCAGGCTGCACACAGCCTCAGCCAGCCTGGCCTCAAACACCTCCAGCCATGGGGCCTCAACCACCTCCCTGGGCAACCCATTCCAGCCTCTCACCACTCTCATGCTCAACAACTTCCTCCTCACCTCCAGCCTGACTCTCCCCACCTCCAGCTTTGCTCCACTCCCCCCAGTCCTGGCACTCCCTGAGAGCCTAAAAAGTCGCTCCCCAGCTTTTTTGGAGCCCACTTCAGATATTGGCAAGCCACAAGAAGGTCACCTGGGAGTCTCCTCTTCTCCAGCCTGCACAGCCCCAACTTTTTCAGTCTGTGCTCACAGCAGAGCTGCTGCAGCTCTCTGAGCATCCTCCTGGCCCTGCTCTGGACACTCTCCAGCATCTCCACATCCCTCTTGTCCCAGGGACTCCAGAACTGGATGCAGTACTCCAGGTAGGGTCTCTGCAGAGTGGAGCAGAGGAGGAGAATCACCTCCCTGGCCCTGCTGGCCACATTTCTCCTGCTGCAGCCCAGGCTCTGCTTGGCTTTCTGGGCTGCAAGTGCACACTGCTGGCTCCTGCTGAGCTTCTGGTCCACCAGCACCCCCAGGTCCCTCTCTTCAGGGCTGCTCTCCAGCCAGTAACTGCCAGATGCAGGACCTTGCACTTGGTCTTGTTGAACCTCCTGAGGTTGGTTTGTGCCCACCTCTCCACCCCATCCTGGTCCCTCTGAGCGGGTCCCTTCCCTCCAGCTCTCAGCAGCACCACATAGCAAACTTGCTGAGGCTGCACTCTGTGCCTCTTTCCATGGCACCCACAAAGCTATTGAACAGGACTGGTGAAAGGACTGATCCCTGAGGGACTCCACTTGTCACTGGCCTCCACTTAGACATGGATCCATTGACAGCCACACTTTGGATGCAGCCATGAAGCCAGGTCTTTATCCATCTCCTGGCCCACCCATCAAACCCATGTGGCACCAGCCTGGAGACCAGGATGTGGTGCAGGACAGTGTGGAAGGCCTTGCTCAGGCCCAGGTAGAATCATAGAATCAACCAGGTTGGAAGAGACCTCCAAGATCATCCAGTCAAACCTTGCACCCAGCCCCAGCCAGTCATCTAGACCATGGCACTAAGTGCCTTATCCAGGGTTTTCCTGAACACCTCCAGGGACAGCAACTCCACCACCTCCCTGGGCAACCCATTCCAATGCCAATCACTCTCTCTGCCAACAACTTCCTCCTAACATCCAGCCTAGACCTCCCCTGGCACAGCTTGAGACTGTGTCCCTTTGTTCTATTGCCTGGCAGCAGAGCCCAACCCCACCTGGCTACAGCCTCCCTTCAGGGAGTTGTAGACAGCAAAGAGCTCTGCCCTGAGCCTCCTCTTCTGCAGGCTGCACACCCCCAGCTCCCTCAGCCTCTCCTCATAGGGTTGTGTTCCAGGCCCTTCACCAGCCTTGCTGCCCTTCTCTGGCAACCTACCCTGCACCCAGCATGTGCCTCCATGGCAGGACTAGAGACAGTCCCTTTCCCTGCAGCTGTCAGAGGTGATTGGTAATCATGCAAAACTGAAACAGAACTTGAGCTTAGGAAAATTAATCTCTCCAAACATTTTAATTAGCAGAAAAATTTATTCCTCCAGACAAGAGATGGCTTTGCTGTACCAGTAAGCAGGGATTGTTTCAACTGTTTCAGGACTGTGCTTTTGGAATTATTGCACTAGAAAGCAAACTTAGCTAAGCTCCAGGTCATCCTTTCCTTTCTGAGGAGTCTGTTTTGTTCAAGTTCTGCCTCTAAGGCACTGTCATGGTAACCCTGACAGGCTGAAATACACTTATACATGTCCTGGATTGCCCAGACTTGTTTTCTGCTCTCCCTCCTTCTGCTTCGGGAAGAAGCAACTGCAGGAAATAGGAGAAAGAACCTGGAGCCACTGAGTCTAAGGACTCTGCCTGCCCAGACTTGTTTTGCTCCTGTGGTAATCAAGGTACACAAACTTAGCTTGTGCCTGCCTTGTGCAAGGCCTATGCTTTTCCCAAATTTGGGCAAAGCAAGCCTATAGTTTCACCTAATATGGCCAAACTTGGCTAACTGCCATTCTGATTGGCTATTCTGTGTCCAAAGGCCCACTGGTCTCACGCTGCATTGATAAAAGAGTTGAGCAGTTAATGCAGTGTGCTCTGTCATTGTATTCATGCCTGCTGCTGCCTGCTGCTATTGCTCTGTGTTTCTGGCAGCAATTCTGCCATTGGCTTCTGCAGCATTATACTAAAGCTATAAGCTAGCTCTGCTGAATTGCCTGGAAACTGCCTGCCTCGAGTTTAACAGGAACAGACTCTAAATGCCTCCATGTGATCAGCCTGCATAACCAGCATGACACTGTGCTGAGGCTGCACATCACAAGGCATCCTGCCTGCACCTGACAGTCTCCTGCCAAGATGGGAAGTCCTGGAGATACACAGATCATCCAGAGGAGCCAGGAGATAAGGTCAGAGATTGTCTGCCTCCTTTCCCCAGAATCCTGGGAAGAATCAGAAGTCTCAGCAGCTGACAAGACAGTAACAGAATTCCCTGAAAGCATTTGGGTGCTGTCTGAAGCTGTAGCTAGCCCAGCGAGTCGGGAAATAATATTTTGTGAGTAAATACTTAAATTCTCTTTGGAATTCACCACTGCCTTCTGCCATAGGCAGAAAGGAGCTCCCTGAGTCCATCTAGGGGGCAAGCAGTATTTGGCCCCAAGAACCTCTTCCAGTTCAATTAATGCTTATGTATTTTGTAAGTTACTTCAAGATCCTATGTTATTATCTGTATAAAGTTTCCATGACCGTGCAAAGAACCCATTAATGTTAAAATTAGTGGTCAGGGGTGGGGAAAGTTCTGAATATCAAAATTAATCAACAATATTAATGTTGGAAAAATATTATCTCACATTAATTAATTACCCCTTCATAACAGGCATCAATAACAACACTGCCACAGTCCACATCTCTGCAGAGTCCTGGCAGCTCTTGTACCATTTGCAGCAGGAATAGAATTCAATTTCCTGACCCAAAACCATTGATGATGGGAGATTATTCCTATTTCACAGTAGCTTTACTTCAGATCTTATCAAAACCTCCTTCAGGTTTCCTAACACTTGACTTCCAGGCTACAAACTCTGGAGTTTTGGAAGCAAGATGACACTTTGCCATATGCTCTGTGTCTTCTGCTGATGCGGGGTCAAATCCAGCAATTTCTTGCAAGTTCTAATCATTCTCCCAAGGACAACATAAAGAGTGCAACTTGGCCTAGCAAACCTTAGAGAGATTTCTGAAACTGAGTCCTCATCATCCAAACCCTCAAGATGTGCTGACAGGCACTACACTGGAGCAGGCAGCATCACGCTACAGCAGAGCAGAAGATTTGCTGCTGTCCATGATCTGCAACAGCTCTTTGTTTGCCCTAAGAATCTTTGAATTTCAATTTTCTCTTTTCCACATAGTCAAGTTCTTGTTTGTAATATCAAGGTTTACAAGACCCACTCAGACATTTTTGGTAGGCTGTCTGCTACCACACAGAAAGCACCTCAGTCCTTTCTCCTTATGTATACTTGCAAATAAACTCCCCCAGACAACTGCCTCAGCTTAACTTCAGTAAACCTAGCCCAGCCTAGTTGCCTGAGTCTGCCTGGGGGGCATCAGTTAGGCCAGGGTAACAAAGCTTCCTGAATGTGTGCTGTACATATCCTAACTTTCCTAAAACAATCACTGCCAGAGGTAACACCACCTATGAGGATCCACATTCCCCAGTTATGCAACCAGACAAGCCCTGTGAGGAGAGGCTGAGGGAGCTGGGGGTGTGCAGCCTACAGAAGAGGAGGCTCAGGGCACAGCTCATTGCTGTCTGCAGCTGCCTGCAGGGAGGCTGTAACCAGGTGGGGTTGGTCTCTTCTGCCAGGTGACCAGCAATAGAACAAGGGGACACAGTCTCAAGCTGTGCCAGGGGAGGTCTAGGCTGGATGTTAGGAGGAAGTTGTTGGCAAGGAGAGTGATTGGCATTGGAATGGGCTGCCCAGGGAGGTGGTGGAGTCGCCGTGCCTGGAGGTGTTGAAGCAAAGCCTGGATGAGGCACTTAGTGCCATGGTCTGGTTGACTGGATAGGGCTGGGTGCTAGGTTGGACTGGATGAGCTTGGAGGTCTCTTCCAACCTGCTTGGTTCTATGATTCTATGATCTAGCAGTCCTCCCTCAGCAACCTGGCTATAGGAAGCCTTGAACTACTATGAATCAAATCTGTTGCTGGTTTAAAGTGGCACAGTTATGTGCCTCACAGTTTTGTACTCCAGGTGTTAAAAATAGTGGGGGGAAATAAAGTGACTGGAGCAACAGTAATTCCAGTTGCTCCATTGTTTTACTTTTGACTCTATTAGAGACTTTGGTAGCATTCCTTCTTCTCCCTCAACCTGGCAAGAGGTTGAGGGGATAACAAAAGCTGCTGGAAAAACCATGGCAATGTGCTGCATAACACTAATTGTGCTCCACGTCCTGCTCCTGCAAAAAATGGAAACTCTAACTGCAGTTGGTTTTGTTTTGGCCCCAGGTGTTCTCGCAGCAGTGAATCGTTTATTATCCTGCCTTACCTAAGGCACTTTCCAATTAGCTAATGAAGCTTCCACTCTCACGAATCAACCACAGCCATTTAAGATACTACAAGGGCTGCTGGTTTTCCTTAGCAAAATTGAATTTCCTGATGCATACTCGAAATGCCAACACACACACACTGAAATCCTTTAGTACTTCAGGGGCAGCATTTTTAATGCATTCCCTTAGCAAAAACCTGATGATCTTAATTCACAAAACTCAAGTCCATCTCTGTGTTCCTTTGGGTTTCTGTAGCTCGCCCAACGAAATTCTGATCTTAGACAATGGTCAGAGGTCAGCACTGAATGTGGACTTGTGTTTTTTAAGTTAACTTACAAACACATGGTTTGTCCCCAGAAGTTTAGCATAAATAAGTTAAAAGGACTGTCACAGTTGGGAAAGTCTATACAAATCTTCTGTACGTTTTTACATGCAGAAGTAATCAGTTATGCTTTCAATAAATATAATGTTTCCCTTTTTCACATTAAGTTTTCATTAAGTTCAAATCATGCTTCAGCTTCTTCACTGGAAACTGCCAAGTCCTGAGCCTGAACAGAAACAGCAACTGACTATTTAAAGACATGCACAATACCAAAACAAATGCATATCTATTAAACTTGTCTTACAGCTGGGCAATGACCCAGGAAAATTTCCCAGGTCATGATTCAGACCCCTGCCAGATTTTATTACTCATTATAAGGCTAATTCATTATACAACAAGGGCATAAGGAGTTGAGAGGCTCATAGAATCAAGTGAAAGAGACCTCCAGGATCATCCACTCCAACCTAGCACCCAGCCCTACCCAAGCAACCAGACCATGGCACTAAGTGCCCCAGACAGGCTTGGCTTCAACACCTCCAGGGATGGTGGCTCCACCACCTCCCTGGGCAGCCCATTCCAATGCCAATCACTCTCTCTGGCAGGAACTTCCACCTCACATCCAGCCTAGACCTCCCCTGGCACAACTCCAGACTGTGTCCCCTTGTTCTATTGCTGGTTGCCTGGCAGAAGAGCCCAACCCCACCTGGCTACAGCCTCCCTTCAAATAGTTGTAGACAGCAACGAGGTCTGCCCTGAGCCTCCTCTTCTGCAGGCTGCACACCCCCAGCTCCCTCAGCCTCTCCTCACAGGGCTGTGCTCCAGGCCCCTCCCCAGCCTTGCTGCCCTTCTCTGGGCACCTTCCAGCACCTCAACATCTCTCTTGACTTGAGAAGCCCAGAACTGGACACAGCACTCAAGGTGTGGCCTGACCAGTGCTGAGCACAGGGCTCACGAAAGGCTTATGCTGAATCAATCCCTATTAAGTTTTGACATTTCACTTTTAAATACTTATTTAGTATTTAAAAGTATGCTGTGAAGTGATATTATTTCATGAAATTAGAACAGGAGAGTCAAAGATGGGCCCTTATCAACATCTATAGATGTGCTAGTTTGAAGCTAGCTAGAATGTTTTGGTGAGAAGAACTAGATTACAGGCTATGAAAGGGAAACTATGAAGATGTCTCCTTCACTCATAGGCTTGCTGAGAGGTATAAGAGCAAGAATCCAAAATAGATAAGGTAGTGAGGAGTCGCTTTTGTCCAGTGTATAGGGTTAACACTCCAGGTGATGGTTAGCCCACTCCCCCCACTTCCTGTCCTATAAAAGACAGAGAAGCTTCCTGCTCCTCACTCTTTTCTTCGCTCCCTCTCGACACACACACACACACACTGCATACTAGCACACCACATGGCAGCCACGAGGCAGAGACACCATCACATTGCTCGGGTTGTATCCATCTCTTTTTCTATTTTGCTGTTTTCCCTTCCTTATCCTTTGTAAACTCCCCTACCTCCAATACCTTTTTCTAAGCTGTTGTTAAACTTTTCCTTTTTAACTTCCAAATCGAGTGAGATTGATTTATTTGGGTGTGCTTACCTCTCTCTATATATATATCTAATTCCCTATCTCTGGGAAAGGAGGGGGAAGAGGGGAGGGCACTCTATAAATTCTATAAATTGTCATTGGGTCTATTAAATTTATTAGAGTCTCTGGGAACTTGCAAGTGAACCCAAGACATCCAGGCTGTGGGCTGCATTTCTCTTTAACCTCCACTTTCATCTCTCTGATTAATCCACCTGCTTCCTAACCCCCTGGCCAACCCTCCATTCTTCCTTGGGCACAAGGCAATGTCCGGGGTAAGGTAGAGGGGTGGGAGAAGGTGGAAGGGCAGTTGGGAGCCCCTCCTGGGGACTCAGGTTTCTGGAGGGGAGTTGTGTTTCTGTATTACCTTTACCTTGTTTATTTCTGTCTATAACTGTATGTACTGTAACTATCTGCTTGTGTATTGTGCCAGCTGTAAATATAAGCTTCATTCAATTGCCAGAGCCACTGAGTCTACTCTGGGTGCTTTCTAAAGTGGTGGGGGAGGTGGGGGGCTGGGTAACACCCAAACCATCACAGTAGATCTTCCATTAGTGAAGTTTGTCAGAGTCTCCTAAACTATGTGCAACATTGGACTGGTTTTCATAATGCTCAAAATTACTTCTGCTGATTTCATTTATCGAACACGCACTTCAATGTTTAATTATCTGAAGAAAGCAGTTTATTGCTTTGTAAACTCACCTGACATGCAATTATCCTCTAATTAAAATATATAAAAGTGATTTGACAGCATTCTGTTCACAGAACGAAATAATTCAGTGAACAGCCTCAAGAATTCCCTCATTTCCAGTAAAGCACATATGGGACCTACGGGCTAGAAAATCAGGGAGCCAGGTGTTCTGCTGGCTTTCCAATCCAGCCTTGAAAAGTTTTCATCCTGCTCAAATTTGCCTTTCCAGCACCAGCAAAGCTTTCAAGGGCAATGCTAATGTTTCTAGAACAAGCATTGCCAGTAAAGACAGCAAGATGTTTGCAAACCCTACCTTCCCCTTTCTCTCAGTATGGCTGCCAACAGCACCTCTGTGTCGTGGAGGGTAGCAGGAGCCCTTAGCAGGCCTCCCTGCTGTGAAAGTTGCAGTGTCTCACATTTTAAGCCAGAAGCATCGTAAAACCAAAACAATCTTCTAGTCCCATGAGAAGTTTCCTCCCTAGAGGAGATTCTGCCCCTGTACTCTGCACTGGTCAGACCACACCTCGAGTACTGTGTTCAGTTCTGGGCCCCCCAGTTTAGGAGGGACATTGAGATGCTTGAGCGTGTCCAGAGAAGGGCGACGAGGCTGGGGAGAGGCCTTGAGCACAGCCCTACGAGGAGAGGCTGAGGGAGCTGGGATTGGTTAGCCTGGAGAAGAGGAGGCTCAGGGGTGACCTTATTGCTGTCTACAACTACCTGAGGGGAGGTTGTGGCCAGGAGGAGGTTGCTCTCTTCTCTCAGGTGGCCAGCACCAGAACAAGAGGACACAGCCTCAGGCTGCACCAGGGGAGATTTAGGCTGGAGGTGAGGAGAAAGTTCTTCCCTGAGAGAGTCATTGGACACTGGAATGGGCTGCCCGGGGAGGTGGTGGAGTCGCCGTCCCTGGAGCTGTTCAAGGCAGGACTGGACGTGGCACTTGGTGCCATGGTCTGGCCTTGAGCTCTGTGGTAAAGGGTTGGACTTGATGATCTGTGAGGTCTCTTCCAACCTTGGTGGTACTGTGATACTGTGAAAAGGTAAACCTCAGCCTTGTTTTCCAACTTTCGGCCTTGGTTCTCATGCACACTGAGCACCTGCTGCTGGGCCGAGCTTTGGGTGCTCCTACAGGTTGTTTTGGTAAGGATTGTCCAATTATATAGGTTAATTATAATTTGTGCCAATCTGTAAGAATAAGGTAAAATAGCCTGGACTGGAGGGTTACACCTCTTTTGAACATTATAAATGGTGTGCCTGCCTGGATCGGGGCTTGCTGGCTTGAGCTTGCTGGTACCTGCTCCTACCGCTCGCTCGCTCGCCTGCCTGCCTGCCTGCCTTGCTCCTGCCGCGGTGACCTCTCGCTCCTGATGGGCCCTGCCCGACGAGGGGCTCGCAGAGACCTGAAACCTGCTTGGGCCTGATCCTGACAAACAAAGGGACACCGCCCAAACTTCAAACTTTGCTGAACTGAACCACAAACAGTGAGTAAATTGGAGAAAGAGCTCTTTACCTAAAGACTGAATAACTTTAAAGGCTCAAAAGAACTCTAAAGAAATCACAGACTCTCCTTTATCTGCTATTCTCTGAACTGTTATTCTACAACTTCAATCCAAAAGAACTCAGGTGGGGAATTTAGTTCGGGAGGGGATCTCCGTGTCTGAGCAATAAATCACTTGAAATCCACAAGTGAGTCTCCACGGATTTTCCCCACAACCTCCCAAACTACCTTCCGTGACACTCTGCAAACAAGAGTATTTCTCAACCAAGTCAAGTGAGTAGTCCTAGAAAGAAATGCAAAGCCAGGTCAAGAAGAAAGCAAATACAGGGCAGACTCCAGAAAGTTGTAGAATTTATCATTCCAAGAAATGAATTTCAATGCATGCAATGGAAAAGAGGTGCTGGCAATAGTTTTAAAGCAGGGTGTCTGTTTGTTTGGGTTTTAGTGAGTGTTGTGGTAGGCCTGATGAGCCTTCAATAGGCTTGTACATGTACTGGCTTGCCCAGGCATGGTTTTCTCCTGTGGCAAACAAGGTCTTGTGCTAGTTTGAATCAGGCTAGAATGTTTTTGTGAGAGAAAGTAGATAATTGGCTGTGAAAGGAAAACAATGGTTATGTCTCCCTCCCTCACAGTCTCGCTGAGATGTATGGGAACAAGAAGGAAAACATTAGATAACTTTCTCCATGTTGTTTTCACTCTGCTTTTGTCTTCAGACTGAGCTACATCTCCCTAACCTCACTGCCACTAATCTTGCTCCTTAACCTCCTGGGTGAACCTCTTTTTCTTCCTAGGATTTGGGGTAAGGTTGAGAGGGGCAGGGGGAAGGTGCAGGGGTGGTTGGGAGCCCCTCCTGGGGACTCAGGTTTCTGGGAGGGGAGTTGTGCTTCTGTATTGTTTTTACCTTGTCTATTTCTGTCTATAACTGTATATACTGTAAATATCTGCTTGTGTATTGTGCTGCTGTAAATAAATAGCTTCATTTATATTCCCAGAGCCTGACTGAGGTAGCTGGGGCATTTCTAAAGTGTGGGGGGGCGGGGAACACCCAAACCACCACAGGTACACAGGTTTGGCTTGTGCCTGCCTTGTGCAAGGCCTATGCTTTTCCCAAAACTGTGTAAAGCAGGCCTGTGGCTTCACCTAGCATGGTCAGGCTTGGCTAACTGCCATTCTGGTTGGCTATTCTGCGTCCAAAGGGCAATCAGTCTCAGCCCACATTTAATAAAAGAAATAGGAGGTAAATGCAGTGTGCTCTGCCATGCTTTGCTGCTCTATTTGTGCTGCCTGCTGCCATTGCAATCTCCACTGCCTCGACTTTACCAGAGAGAAGCTCTAAATGTCTCCATGCGATCAGCCTGCACAGCCAGCGTGACAGCGTGCTGAGACCGCACATCACAAGACAGGCTGCGTACACCTGAACATCTCCTGCCAAGACAGGAAGTCCTGGAGATACACACATTGTCCAGAGAACCAGGTCAGAGATTGTCTGCCTCCTTTCCTCAGCACTCTGAAGCCTGGGAAGAACCAGAAGTCTCAGTGGTTGACAAGAAAGACAGAATTCCTTGAGAGCCTTTTGGTGCTGTCTGAAGCTGCAGCCAGCCTCTGTGAGTTCACAGAATCATAGAATCAACCAGGTTGGAAGAGACCTCCAAGCTTATCCAGTCCAACCTATCCCCCAGCCCTATCCAGCCATCTAGACCATGGCACTAAATGCCTCATCCAGTCTTTTCTTGAATACCTTGGGAGATAATATTTTGTGAGTAAGTGCTTAAAGCCTTCTGTGATTCACCATTGCCTTTCTGCCATAAGCAGGTGTGCCCAGGTGGCCAAGAGAGCCAGTGGCATCCTGGCCTGCATCAGCAATGGTGTGGTCAGCAGGAGCAGGGAGGTCATTCTGCCCCTGTACTCTGCACTGGTTAGACCACACCTTGAGTCCTGTGTTCAGTTCTGGGCCCCCCAGTTTAGGAGGGACATTGAGATGCTTGAGCGTGTCCAGAGAAGGGCAACGAGGCTGGGGAGAGGCCTTGAGCACAGCCCTACGAGGAGAGGCTGAGGGAGCTGGGATTGGTTAGCCTGGAGAAGAGGAGGCTCAGGGGAGACCTTATTGCTGTCTACAACTACCTGAGGGGTGGTTGTGGCCAGGAGGAGGTTGCTCTCTTCTCTCAGGTGGCCAGCACCAGAACAAGAGGACACAGCCTCAGGCTGTGCCAGGGGAGATTTAGGCTGGAGGTGAGGAGAAAGTTCTTCCCTGAGAGAGTCATTGGACACTGGAATGGGCTGCCCGGGGAGGTGGTGGAGTCGCCATCCCTGGAGCTGTTCAAGGCAGGACTGGACGTGGCACTTGGTGCCATGGTCTGGCCTTGAGCTCTGTGGTAAAGGGTTGGACTTGATGATCTATGAGGTTTCTTCCAAGCTTGGTGATACTGTGAGACTGTGATACTGTGAAAGGAGCTCCTTGAGTCCATCTAGTGGGCAAGTGGTGTACTGACCACAAGCGGTATTTGCCCCCAAGAATCTTCTCTTCCAGTTCAATTAACAGTCATGTATTTTGCTGGCCATTACTAGATCTAGTCATTATCTGCAAAATGTTTCCATGACCGTGCAAAGAACTGATTATGATTAGAATTATTGGTCGGGGTGGTGAGAGTTCTGAATACCAAAATGAATAAACAGTATTAATTTGGGGAAAATATAATCTCACATTAATTAATTTCCCCTTCATAACAACTGAGTGACACTGAAAGATGATGCAGACGCACACTGAGCTGTGAACTACTTGCCTCACTTTCACAAGCTTGGTCTTCTTTCTGTTTATGGATGGATCAACATAGAAACACTTGCTGGGTCATTAATAACCCCTCTTTGGTCAATATCTCTGGCAGCATGTTGTGTGGGAAAATGTTTAATCCAAGAAATGGTACATCTTCATCGCTCAGCTTAGTTAGCAAGATACTGGCTGGTCACAATAGGGGAGGGTTGCTCAGGTTCTGCATAGTCAGATGTGACAGGCAAAACTTACAAAACATAACCAAATGCTGCAGCATGGCCTTGCCTACAACCTGCTTTCCTTTGTGCAAACAGAAATCACCCAAACCTTTCATTCCCCTATAAAACAAGCATTGTGTCTGTGCCATGGGTAGAAAAATGGGTATTATGTATAAATCCACTGCTCTGTTATGCCTTTTGAATGATATTCCAGTTGCAACAGTCTCTATAGATAATTAGACCACAAGCAATTAAAACAGCATTATGTGAAGATCAGGATGTGACAAAATACGTTGTGCAGGTATCAGAGAGAGGCTTAAGTTATGCACTACCAGCACAGGGTCCTCTTTTCAGAAGGAATCTTGCAGAAGTCAGTCACAGAAACCTTCTGAAAGAGTTGTCTATAGGTATATTGGCTCCCAGGAGACCTGACTACAATGTTTAATTAGGTTTATTAACCTAATTAAGGAAGGGCTATCAACTACTGGACAGAAATTAACTTGTATTGCTACAGAACTGTCTTAGGATATGGTCAAAATAAAACTGTGCTAGTTTGAGGCTAACTGCAATATATAAATGAGAGAAATTAGATTACAGGCTGTGAAAAGGAAACAATGGTGGTGGCTACTTCACTCATAGGCTTGCTGAGATGTGTAAAAACAAGGACACAAGCACAGATCAGACAGAGTGTGTTTGTCTGTCGCAGTCAGTGCCTGTGCTTTTCTCCCTGGGTAACTCAACTAATTCTGCCTCCAATCCCTCTGGCTGATCCTCCAAGCTCACCTTGCACGTAAAGGAAATTCTGGGATAAGGTAGAGGGGTAGAAAGGGTGGTTGGGAGCCCCTCCTGGGGACTCTGGTTTCTGGGAGGGCTGCTGTGTTTCTGTATTACTTTTAAGTTGTATGTTTCTGTCTGTAGCTGTTAATGTTGTAACTATCTGCTTGTATCTTGTGCTAAGCAGTGAATATAAAGCTTCATTCCTTAACTTCCAGCCAGCTGAGTCTAGTCTGGGTGATTTCATAAGAATGGGGGGGCAGGTAACTCCCAAACCATCACAAAAGCCATCTTGGATCTAATTCCAGTGTCTTTACCTTGTCTAAATTACACTAATTTTACTAATGAAGACATCACAGAGCATGAACCAGGCGGGAGGCCTGGTTCCCTTTCACTATGCCTGGAGACTCCTAGAAGCAACCAGCTAAACTTTCTTTTCACTTTTGTTTTTATTGAGAGATCCTTCCTTGTTGCCTGATTTTCATAAGCCTCAAACCTTTCTCCAGAACCCTTTTTCTACTCTGCCTTCTAGCCAATAATCCACCTGCATCTCTTTACAGGGCAGCACCTGAGAAGCAGAGAAGCACATCTGCATATAGAGTCCCTTAACTGAAGGGCATGTTATGCATAACAACAATTCTCTAACAGATAGAGAAAGGCTTTAATATAAATGCAGGACAATCACATTGGTGACTAGCAAGTGGCTCAGTCCTGTCACACGTTTTGAGAAGCACAGTGTAACTGCAGCTGGATTTTGTATATTCTATTCCCATCTATTCACCTAAGTGACCAGAACAGCACTATCATCACTACCGTTAATTACTCACACTAAAGAAACTCAGTCCCAGCTCCCTGAATGGCCATTTTGCTCTCTTAACAAAGCCCATCTTTTCTTACCACTTACTGTGATTATGACCTAAAAAACAGACTGGAGACAGAGAGGTAGGAGAGAAATCAGCAGGAAGATGCCAAATCAGATGTGAAATGATTGTGTTGAGGACAATAATTGGCATTTAGGGTCACTCAGGAATAATTTTGCTAGTGTTCATGGCTCTAACAAGCATTGCAACAGTAAGACAATGAAACTACAGATGGATGAAAAGTAAAGTTTCTGAGCCACAGGAAGTTCTTCTCTCTCCTCAATACTCTAATTTAAGTGGGATCCAACCTTTTGATTTCTTAACAAACTCAGTCCTGAGCTGCAGCTCTGCAAGGGGGAGAATGGCACCACGTAAGGAAGTTCTTCACCATGAGAGTGGCAAGAGCCTGGAATGGGAACCCACAGAGGTGGTTGAGGCCCCATCCCTGGAGATGTTTAAGGCCAGGCTGGATGAGGCTCTGGCCACCCTGGTCTAGGGTAGGGTGTCCCTGTCCATGGCAGGGGAGTTGGAATTAGATGATCCTTGTGGTCCCTTCCAACCCTGACTGATTCTGTGATTCTGTCATAAACAAGTTCAAGGGACTCCTTTGCTCTGGCTGTCCATGCTCTGGACGCATTTGCTCTGTGACTGGTTTCAGTCTGGAGAGACCAGTTGGCAGAACTTCAGCAGGGGGTAGTACCTCCTCTATAGACCTACTTCAGCCCCTGGGGCTCTATGAACTTGAGCATATTGGCCAAGACAACGAGAGAAAGATTTGCTGCAGATGGCATGCCGAGGTACTGCAGGATCCTTATGCAGAGGCAGGAGCAGAGCTTGTTTCAGTGCAGGCTGGGTACACAGGTCAGGACAGTGTGAGCACTGCACCACGCCATTGATTTGGCTGCACTGAGTGCATGCTTGTTCCTGTGCAGTATACAAGGCTCAGCACATCAGGGCATTTTGTGTGTTTTTAACTAAAAGCACTGATGAAGAAATCTCCCCAGGAGGCAAGAACATCAGTAAGACAGCAGGGAGCTTCACTGAAAAACTTCACTATTAGACCCTGCACATCACCTGCATTTCTCTGAGTTTTAAGCCAGTCATCTACTCCACTCTCAGGAAAAAACACCTTCTGGTATTAACACAGTTTCTCCAGGAATTCTTCATAATTAAAGGGAATGCACATTTTGTTTACTTTTAGGAGACTTCCCTCGTTAGCTGACATGAGGAAAGTCTCAAAGAAAGAGTTATGGCCCTCTTCCACTGTAACCCTGCCATCAATGCAGCCAAATTCCCTTCCAGCCCAACTTTCATTAAGTGCAGTTCTCACAAACATAAAACCATGCCACCTGCAGTGAATGTCCCTTCCTTAAAAGCCATTTAGACTCCATAAAAATTCCTCTGTTTATCATATGATGCAGTCTCAAGTTGTGGCAGGGGAGGTCTAGGCTGGATGTTAGGAGGAAGTTGTTGGCAGAGAGAGTGATTGGCATTAGAATGGGCTGCCCAGGGAGGTGGTGGAGTTGCCATGCCTGGAGGTGTTCAAGCAAAGCCTGGATGAGGCACTTAGTGCCATGGTCTAGTTGACTGGCCAGGGCTGGGTGCTAGGTTGGACTGGCTGATCTTGGAGGTCTCTTCCAACCTATGATTCTATATTCCTCCTTGGGAGAAGAGACTAAAGCCTTTGTCTCCTTACACAGCAGCTCTGAAATTGATGGATTTTGTCTTCATTCAAAGGAAGCTTCCAGAAGTGCAAGACACTGATGAGGAAATATGTGCTGCATGGTCTACAAGCACTACACACTGCTGCACATCCACGTAAGAACTGTGGATCAATCAGAAATTACTGTGAGACACTGGCTCAGTCCTATGGAACTGAAAAGAATGTATTCTGGACTTTCTTACTGCCCTTCCACCAGAGCTCATGTTTTCTGTGTTCTTATAAATCCACTATAGAGGGTTTTTTTCGTAGCTGTATGGAAATATTTGCATTGTAAAGTGGCAACTCTCAGAACAGAAGAGGTCATCTGTTTTAAAAAGCCATCACAAAGGAGGTCAGTGAAAGTGCACAGCAGCCCAGGGAAAACTACAGCAAGATGGGTTTGTATCAATAACGTAAGGAGATTGTGGAATAAACAATGTAGAAATTAAACTACTTCAAAATCATATTTCATATTTGCCAAGCTGTCTCTGTGTGTGCTCATCTCATCTGCTTCTTACAAGCAAATGTGCCTCTAACTACAAGACATGGCTCTGCGGACAGCAAACACGCTGAGCCAGGCACAGCTTGTTTATTGGAGGGCAGTTACTGGGATGGAGCTGGGCAGCAAGTTGGGTTTTTGCACTCTGCCAAAATTATCAGCATTTCAAAAGTTTCCCTGTTGTGTGCTGAGAAAAGGGCAAACCTTTCACACAAGGCAACACTGTCATTCCGCTCTATATACACATCAGAGTTGAGGTTTATACCACAGGTACCCACACAGCAGTCAAGCTCCTCTGTCACAGAGCGACACAACAGCTTCATCCTTGCTGCATGTGAAATGAGATCAAGCACAACGCAGACCAAGTCCAGTAATAAGCTTCCAACAGTCCAAATTCCACAGCAGGCCAACCCAAGAGAAGCGAGGATCACAAATCAATCAGTCCAACTTCACCAACACACCTTGGAGGTGAGCAGCTACACATTGAATCTGGCTTCTTTTGCTTTTCTTGTCCCACGTGAAGAAGTTCCATGCTTGCTACTGGCTTTCTCTTTCTATTTCATAGAATCAACCAGGCTGGAAGAGACCTCCAAGATCATCCAGTCCAACCTAGCACCCAGCCCTATCCAGTCAACCAGACCATGGCACAGGCTTTACTTGAACACCTCCAGGCACAGCGACACCACCACCTCCCTGGGCAGCCCATTCCAATGCAAATCACTCTCTGGGAAGTATTTCAATACTTTAGTACAAAACTTTCCTCCTGGCTCACATTCACAGGCTCACAGGGTATTAGGCATTGGAAGGGACCCAAGGAGATCATCAAATCCAACCCCCCTGCCAGAGCAGGGCAATACTAACTAACACAGAGGAACACATCCAGACAGGCCTGGAAAGGCTCCAGAGAAGGAGACTCCACAACCTCTCTGGGCAGCCTGTGCCAGTGCTCTGTGACCCTTACATTAAAGAAGTTCCCCCTTGTGTTGAGGTGGAACCTCTTTTGCTGCAACTTACACCCATTGCTGCTTGTCCTATCCCAGGGAGCAGTGAGCAGAGCCTGTCCCCACTCCTGGCAGCCCTCAGATACTTATAAACATTTATCAAATCCCCTCTCAGTCTTCTCTTCTCCAGACTAAACAGCCTCAGGTCTCTCAGCCTCTCCTCATCAGCCATGCCCTCCACTCCCCTCATCATCCTCATAGCCCTCTGCTGGACCCTCTCCAGCAGATCCCTGTCCCTCTGCAACTGGGGAGTCCAAAACTGAACACAGTATTAAAGATGAGGTCTCAGCAGGGCAGAGTAGAGGGGCAGGAGAACCTCCCTTGATCTGCTGGACACACTCCTCCTAATACACCCCAGGATCCCCTTGGCCTTCTTGGCCACAAGGGCACATTGCTGTGCCATGGGGAACTTGTTAGCCACCAGGACCCCCAGGTCCCTCTCCACAGGGCTGCTCTCCAGCAGTCACCTCCCAGCCTGTACTGGGGCAGTTTGTTATTCCTCCCCAGATGCAGGACTCTGCACTTGTCCTTCTTGAACTTCATCTGGTTCCTCTGTGCCCAGCTCTGTCTGCCCAGGTCTCTCTGGATGGCTGCACAGCCTGCAGCTGTCTCAGCCAAGCCTCCCAGCTTGGTGTCAGCAGCAAACTTGCTGAGCAGACTCTGTCTGTGCCTTCAGACTGGCCCCAGCACTGACCCCTGGGGGACACCACTGGTCACAGCTCTCCAGCTGGACCTGGCACCATTGATCACCACACTCTGAACTCTATCTTGCAACCAGTTCCTAACTCACCTCACTGCCTGCTCTTCCATCCCACACTTCCTCAGCTTGCTCACTAAACTGTCATGGGAGATGGTGTCAAAGGCCTTGCTAAGGTCAAGGTAGACTACATCCACTGCTCTCCCTGAATCTACCAACTCAGTTATGGCACCATAGAATGCTCTCAGGTTAGTCAAGCAGGACTGCCCCTTGGTAAATCCATGCTGACTACTCCTGGTAACCTTCTTCTCTTCCCAGTGCCTTCAGATGCCCTCCAGCAGGAGCCACTCCACCATTTTCCAGGGCTGGAGGTGAAGCTGCCTGCTCTGTAGTTTCCTGGGACCTCTTTCTTGCCCTTTTGAAGACTGCAGTGCCATTGGCTCTGCTCCAGTCCTCAGGCACCTCTGCTGTCTGCCACCATTTGGCAAAGACGTGGAGAGTGGCAGAGCAATAACATCAGCCAGTTCTCTCGGCACCCTTGGGTGCATCTCATCAGGGCCCATTCACCTTTCATCTGCTTCTGGTACTGGATATTTCAGCCTGTTGCTCCTTGCTGGTGTCACATTTTCTCCCAGGAGCTGACACATAATTGCATTGAATGAAATCTCTGCACTGAGAACAATCTATTAACAGTTTCCAGGACTGAAATCCTTAAAATTCTTTCCCTCATGACTGCATTAGAAACTCCACAAAACAAACACACAGGGAAAAAATCCATCAAGTCCTTAAGCATACAGACTTATCAGTTTAAATGACAAAGATCAGTGCAGGTGACATCCAGCCAAGTGGTCTGTCACAGTACTGACAAAGGAGCTGTCATGTAAAAGCAGCATTGACGAAGACACTCAGAGGGCTGCAGAAGATCTGCTATGAGGACAGGCTACAAGAGTTGGGGCTCTGCAGCGTGGAGAAGAGAAGGCTTTGAGGAGACCTTGGAGTGGCCTTTCAGGATCTGAAGGGGGCTACAGGAAGGCTGAGGAGGGAGTACTGACAAGATCTTGTAATGACAGGACAAGGAGGAATGGGTTTAAACTGGCAGAGGGGAGATTCAAACTGGATGTAGGAAAGGGTTCTTTGCAGTGAGGGTGGTGAGAGACTGGCACAAGTTGTCCAGGGAGGTTGTGGAGCACAGAAGCACCCAGTGTGATTGAATCACATTGGGTGCTTCTGTGCTTCACAACCTCCCTGGAGGTGTTCAAGGCCAGGTTGGATGAGTCCTTGAGTGACCTGTTCTAGTGGGAGGTGTCCCTGCCTATGGCGGGAGGTTGGAATGGGATGATCCTTGAGGTCCCTTCCAACCTAAACCATTCTATGACTTCTGTCACTTCTCTTCACACAGTTTTTCAGTGTGGGTCATCATGAAGACATGCCTGGACCTTTTTAAAATTAGTGGTGTGAAGGGATTGTTTAGCCTGGAGGAGAGGAGGCTCAGGGCAGACCTTATTGCTGTCTACAACTACCTGAGGGGTGGTTGTGGCCAGGAGGAGGTTGCTCTCTTCTCTCAGGTGGCCAGCACCAGAACGAGAGGACACAGCCTCAGGCTGCACCAGGGGAGATTTAGGCTGGAGGTGAGGAGAAAGTTCTTCCCTGAGAGAGTCATTGGACACTGGAATGGGCTGCCCGGGGAGGTGGTGGAGTCGCCGTCCCTGGAGCTGTTCAAGGCAGGACTGGACGTGGCACTTGGTGCCATGGTCTGGCCTTGAGCTCTGTGGTAAAGGGTTGGACTTGATGATCTGTGAGGTCTCTTCCAACCCTGATGATACTGTGAGACTTTGATACTGTATTTTATGACCACTTACTTTTCAGCTGTGTATCCTGGTTGCTTAACACAGCACTGCAGATGGTCCCCAAAGTGTAACAAGTATCCTTTGGACTGAAGAGAAAATTGAGGCTGAGAGCCTGTGTCTGACAGCTGAGCCTTGTGGAGTATGAGAAATGGCCCTTTACTGAAGAAGGGAGTATCTTCCCAAATTGTGAAGAAAAATAACTTCTATGGTCATCAGTGGTAAACTACAAAGTAAACTCATCATTTGGAGAAGTCTGGGGAGGTGTCACAGCTCTTGAGATAATCTCCTCTTCATGTTGTCAGTGTGCTAAAGCAGTCTTTACAGCACTGGAGCTCACTAGCCACAACACTACAAGAAAGGAGCAGTTTTCCTAATTCCATTTTCCCTCATTCTGTATTTTAGCTAGAATGAGACTGTCAGATTCAGCTATGGGTTGTGCTGCTCTCTCTGTAATGGCTCTATAACACGTCTGTTCGTTGTTAGGAAGGCAGCCCCCTCGCCTCTCCCAGGCGGCTAAAGATGTAACAGCCCATGGCTTTTATATCACACAGTATCACAGTATCATCAGGGTTGGAAGAGACCTCACACATCATCAAGTTCAACCCTTTACCACAGAGCTCAAGGCCAGACCATGGCACCAAGTGCCACGTCCAGTCCTGCCTTGAACAGCTCCAGGGACGGCGACTCCACCACCTCCCCGGGCAGCCCATTCCAGTGTCCAATGACTCTCTCAGGGAAGAACTTTCTCCTCACCTCCAGCCTAAATCTCCCCTGGCACAGCCTGAGGCTGTGTCCTCTTGTTCTGGTGCTGGCCACCTGAGAGAAGAGAGCAACCTCCTCCTGGCCACAACCTCCCCTCAGGTAGTTGTAGACAGCAATAAGGTCTCCCCTGAGCCTCCTCTTCTCCAGGCTAACCAATCCCAGCTCCCTCAGCCTCTCCTCGTAGGGCTGTGCTCAAGGCCTCTCCCCAGCCTCGTCGCCCTTCTCTGGACACGCTCAAGCATCTCAATGTCCCTCCTAAACTGGGGGGCCCAGAACTGAACACAGCACTCAAGGTGAGGTCTAACCAGTGCAGAGTACAGGGGCAGAATGACCTCTCTGCTCCTGCTGGCCACACCATTCCTGATGCAGGCCAGGATGCCACTGGCTCTCTTGGCCACCTGGGCACACTGCTGGCTCATGTTCAGGTGGGTATCAATCAGCACCCCCAGATCCCTCTCTGTCTGGCTGCTCTCAGCCACTCCGACCCTAGCCTGTATCTCTCCAGTCAGAGGGTCAGAGCTTGAAGCAGCAATCTAACCACAGGATCCTACATGACAGTAATCTCAGATCAGCACAGAAGACATTCCTTTCTACATATGTGTACCCCTACAACCCTGGGGAGATGCTCTAGCAATGTCCTCTCTGGCACCAAATGTGCTATTCCTCCAATTAGTCTCAGCTTACTCTGCTGGCCTCTGACCTTGTGGAACAAAAGCCCTATCTGGGCGCTATTCTGTGGCAGTTTAATAACTCTGGCAGATTGAACACAGCTTGTTGGTTCAATCTGAGTGCTTCCTTTTCCTAAGACATCACTTCATATGGACTAGATACACACAGAACACCCAGCACTGAACAGTTATCTTTCTGTTGGCTAGGACTGGTGAAACGCAAAGGAACAGCTCCACTTTCACAATACAAGATAAATTCACTTGGATCACATTTTCTGTCCCTAGCTGAAAGCTGCCTAACAACCTCTCAAGAAATCCTCTCTACAACTGAACTGAAATTGAATTTATTCCCATTAGGAATAAGAAAGACAAATATTGCCCTACTGAGGCATTCATTTCCTCCTCTTCCTGTACTTTCTTAGTTAGACAGATTCTGCTTTGTGAGCATCTTTTCAGAACCAGTACAGCACTCCATGGTGGCATGATTCATGTCGTGTACTTCATCCAAGTGCTACAGGTTAGTGACAAGGTGTAAGGAGCAGTGCTAATCTCATTCTGTGCATAATGTTCTGTGTTTAAAAGCTAATTGCTTCTTTCTGTTATCAGTGAGGCCTCTCACCCTATACAAACAGGTTACTGCGTCTCCTAGGGTACCCGGCAGCTCTTAAGGGAGGCTGGTTTGCACTGCTGCTTGCTCCTTTGCAGTCAGCATGGCCTTCAGGCAATTTGGGTTCACAAATGGTCTGTGGTGCATGGTGAGAGAGCAAGACAGGAAAGGTAAAAGCTGAAATTAGGGAGGTTCTGTCTGGATACAAGGGAAAATTTCTGCACGACAATGAGATGTGGAGCAAGCTCATGCTGTCTCCATCACAGGTGGCTTTCAATATCAGACCAAACAGCGACATCAGGAATCTGATCTGATCCCATAGCAGCCCCTGCTTTGAGCAGGGGTTGGACCAGAGATGTCACAGAATCACAGAAAAAAACAGGTTGGAAGAGACTTTCAAGCTCATTCAGTTCAACCTAGCACCCAGCCCTGGCCAATCAACCAGATCATGGCACTAAGTGCCCCAGCCAGGCTTGGCTTCAACACTTCCAGGCACGGCAACTCCACCACCTCCCTGGGCAGCCCATTCCAATGCCAAGCACTCTTTCTGCCAACAAGTTCCTCCTAATATCCAGCCTAGACCTGCCCTGGCACAACTTGTGACTATATCCCCTTGTTCTTTTGCTTGTTGTCTGGGAGAAGAGACCAACCCCCACCTGGTTACATCTTTGGTTCCCACACTCACCCCAACTGTTCCAAGCACTCACCATAGCCTGCCTGTCACCATCTGCCCAGATTCCAGAGGTCACCAATATTGAAATCAAGGATTTCAAATGTAGCTGTACAAACAGCTTTTTTCTTCTTGCTCTTGTCCTAGTACCACTTGTTTGCTATTGCAGGTGGTAAACAAAAAGTCTCCAAACTGGGAAATGACCATGTGATGTTTTCAGATGTGGTGAGGGGTAGCTATAGGAAGTTGTTGCCAGTTGTGGCACTGGAATGGGCTGCCCAGGGAGGTGGTGGAGTCGCCGTCCCTGGAGGTGTTCAATGGCACACTTAGTGCCATGGTCTGGTTGACTGGGTGGGGCTGGGTGCTAGGTTGGAGTGTATGAGCTTGGAGGTTTCTTCCAACCTGGCTGATGCTATGATTCTAATCAGGGTTGATTTGGGCTGCTGCCCTATTAACAACTACCTACTTGCATGGCAGCAAACTTTAACACTCTGCGCTAGTTTGCAGCAGGCTAGAATGTTTTGGTGAGAAGAACTAGATAACAGGCTGTGAAAGGAAAACAATGGTGATGTCTACTGCACTCATAGGCTTGCTGAGATGGATAAAAATAAGAATCCAAACATAGATCAGGCACTACTCCTGCTGGGGAGCTCTGAGCTGCATCTCTCTAACCTCACCCTCCATTTCTCTGATTAATCCACTTTGCTTCCTAACCCCCTGACCGAACCTCTGTTCTTCCTTGGGACTGGGGTAAGGTTGAGAGAGGTAGGGGGAAGGTGCAGGGGCAGCTGAGAGCCCCTCCTGGAGACTCAGGTTTCTGTATTACCTTTTACCTTGCATATTTCTGTCTATAACTGTCTATACTGTAAATATCTGCTTGTGTATTGTGCTAGCTGTAAATATAAGCTTCATTCAATTGCCAGAGCTGGCTGACTCCAGTCTGGGTGATTTCCAAAGTGTGTGGGGGGGTGGGTAACACCCAAACCATCACACACTCACCCTTCATAGATGCTGACAGAAGAATATGAATATGTTACTCAAAGCCTGTCAGCTCTGCATCACTCTGCAAGGTAAGCTCAGGCACAGTTATGTGCCAAAGAGGCATTTCCAACACAGTGGCTTATTCTGCAAGATTGAACAAACATGCCCCAATGCCCTCCCCTCCCAAAAAAAACCCTCAAACAAAAACCAAACCAAACCAAGAAGTAAGCCCCCCAAGATAACCCACCCAATATCAACACCACAAATCCTGGAAAACAACTACAACCTGCAAAACACTGCAAACCATCCAGGATTCACAAGTTACAGCAATGCCTGTGCCTCCAGACATGCCTTACTGCGATGGCATGAGTGAACACCTTTTAAGCATGTTAAGGCTAAATGATTATCTCTGTTCTCCATGGCCAGATGGCTGCTTGCTAGAGCCTAAGGAAATGAGAAAGGGGACAATGAAAGTGCTAAACTCATAAAACCTGAACTCTCCAAAGGAAACATTTTGGGGAAAGGAAGTCATTGTGATTTGCCACTTCCTTTCTCAGCCAGCTTGCACAGGCCCTGAGAGCCCAACAACCCACACCATCATCTGCTCAAGCCTGTGGACAGGTGTCCCATCATTCTTACACTGGATGTAAAACTGTAAGAGAAACAAGGAGAGAGGGAAGGAAGGGAAGGGAGGAAGGGAGGGAAGGAAAGGAAGGGAGGGAAGGAAAGGAAGGGAGGGAAAGAAAGGAAGGGAGGGAAGGAAAGGAAGGGAGGGAAGGAAAGGAAGGGAGGGAAGGAAAGGAAGGGAGGGAAGGAAAGGAAGGGAGGGAAGGGAAGGAAAGGGAGGGAAGGGAAGGAAAGGAAGGGCGGGAAGGGAAGGAAAGGGAGGGAAGGGAAGGAAAGGGAGGGAAGGGAAGGAAAGGGAGGGAGGGAAGGAAAGGAAGGGAGGGAAGGAAAGGAAGGGAGGGAAGGAAAGGAAGGGAGGGAAGGAAAGGAAGGGAGGGAAGGGAAGGAAAGGGAGGGAAGGGAAGGAAAGGAAGGGCGGGAAGGGAAGGAAAGGGAGGGAAGGGAAGGAAAGGGAGGGAAGGGAAGGAAAGGGAGGGAGGGAAGGAAAGGAAGGGAGGGAAGGAAAGGAAGGGAGGGAAGGAAAGGAAGGGAGGGAAGGAAAGGAAGGGAGGGAAGGAAAGGAAGGGAGGAAAGGAAGGGAGGGAGGGGAGGAAGGGAGGGAGGGGAGGAAGGGAGGGAGGGGAGGAAGGGAGGAAGGGGAGGAAGGGAGGAAGGGAGGAAGGGAGGAAGGGAGGAAGGGAGGAAGGGAGGAAGGGAGGAAGGGAGGAAGGGAGGATGGGAGGAAGGGAGGATGGGAGGAAGGGAGGATGGGAGGAAGGGAGGATGGGAGGAAGGGAGGATGGGAGGATGGGAGGAAGGGAGGATGGGAGGATGGGAGGAAGGGAGGAAGGGAGGAAGGGAGGAAGGGAGGAAGGGAGGAAGGGAGGAAGGGAGGAAGGGAGGAAGGGAGGAAGGGAGGAAGGGAGGGAAGGAAGGAAATAAATGTGGGTTCCCAGTGGGTGTTACAAAATACCCTTCTCTCACATTTCCAGCAACCTGGTTCAAAAGCCATTTTTTGATGCAAGCTTTTAACCCCAAAACGTTGCACTTGGAACTTCCTGAGGAAGTGAGTCCCATCCAAAAAGCGGTTGTTGTGAAAGCCTCTCCTCCAAATCAGAGCAGTACATGTCAAGCACGCAGATTTCACTTATACTGGCAAGTTTCACTGCCTTTCAATTCCTCAAAGCCCTGCAAGACCAAGGCAGATTCGGAGGAACAAGAACAAAGACTTGAGCCTGTCTCAAATGTTTTAATGCAGTATCAAAGTCTGCCATGTTCAGAGAAACTCATTCCACATAAAATCCACTCAAACACACCTGAGGAGACCGCTGGAATCATATGGGATCTGCACCTGTGCAGTGGAAAGCAAAAGATTTGTTTTATCATCACTGAGACTATTTCAGATGATGCTAAGTGGCAATAAGGAAAAGGCCATTAAATTGGGAAACTTGGAGAACTTCCTCTTGCAATTGAGAAGCACCTAACAGGAAACTCCCTAGAGTCATTTTCACAAGGGTTTTTACTTGCCCTGCTCCAAACAAAGCTAAGTTTGAGCTCCTGAACCAGCTTTGGTTCCAGCCTGGAAGTAGTTCTAGCTCAACGACCATTAAGCCTGACAGATGAGAAACCCATCAAGTACAACAGTGACTTAAATCATACTTACAAATCATAGAATCAGCCAGGTTGGAAAAGTCCTCCAAGATCATCCAGTCCAACCTAGCACCCAGCCCTAGCCAGTCAACCAGACCATGGCACTAAGTGCCCCAGACAGGCTTTGCTTCAACACCTCAAGGGACAGTGACTCCACCACCTCCCTGGGCAGCCCATTCCAATGCCAACCACTCTCTCTGACAACAACTTCCTCCTAACATCCAGCCTAGACCTCCCTTGGCACAACTTGAGGCTGTGTCCCCTTGTTCTGTTGCTGGTTGCCTGGGAGAAGAGACCAACCCCACCTGGCTACAGCCTCCCTTCAGGTAGCTGCAGACAGCAATGAGCTCTGCCCTGAGCCTCCTCTTCTCTAGGCTAAACAACCCCAGCTCCCTCAGACTCTCCTCATAGGGTTTGTGTTCCAGGCCCTTCACCAGCTTTGTCACCCTTCTCTGGGCACCTTCCAGCACCTCAACATCTCTCTTGAATTGAGGAGCCCAGAACTGGACACAGTACTCAAGGTGTGGCCTGAGCAGTGCTGAGTACAGGGGCAGAATAATATCCCTCATACTACTGGCCACACCATTCCTGATGCAGGCCAGGATGCCATTGGCTCTCTTGGCCACCTGGGCACACTGCTGCCTCATCTTCAGCCAGTAGGACCCCCAGGTCCCTTTCTTCCTGGCTGCTCCTGGTTGCCGGGGCCACTCACTCCCCAGCCTGTAGTGCTGCTTGGGGTTGTTGTGGCCAAAGTGCAGAACCCTGCTCTTCGCCTTGTTCAGTCTCATCCCATTGGCCTCTGCCCACCCATCCAGCCTGGCCAGGTCCCTCTGCAGGGCTCTCCTACCTTCCAACAGCTCCACAGCTGCTCCTAGCTTGGTGTCATCTGCAAACTTACTGATGCCCTAAGCCATGTCACAAATGCAGCACAGCTCAGTAGGGCAGAACAAACACTACAGCTGCAGTGTTTCTGTAGAGATACAACCCCATCGACACCTGTGTGGCTGGGCAAAGCAGTGTTTGACTGCAGACAGCTAAAAATACAAGTGCCAGATTGGTCTTCGACTCGAGACATTGAGACATCAATACCTGCCACTTGGTCAATCTACTCTTCCTTTCACACATTATCAGCTACCAAGTTTTCAAAAGTATCCTGGCACTCCTGGCCTGCCCAAACTCATGTGAATTGGTTTCCTCTACTCAGGTTTTGGGTGTGAAAAAACAATCACTTGATGTGAAGTGCAGCCTGGAAAAAGGAAACCTCTGAGAAGCAAGTTGCAACCCCTCACTCGCTCCTAACGAGCAACCAGCACCACAAATGGACAACAAAAACCCCAACCAAAGCCCCAACGAAACAGTAAGAGCCCTTCCCTTAATTCTGTCCAAGCCTCCCAGCTGCTCCAGGGAAGCACCGAGTAGCACACCCCCTAAAGCGCACGGAGCATCCGCAGCGGACCGCAGGTTGTGAAGCGTCTCACTGCCCCAGAGCATGAGCCTTTGCTCCCGGAAAGCTGCCGCACATCGTGGGTCTGAGTAGGTTTGCTGCTCCTGAGAAACAACTTCTCTGCCAAACTTTTGAAAGCTTTCTTGGTCAGAGTCAACCCAAAGGGTGACACTGTTCTAACAGAGGCTTTTGTTGTAAACCAAAACCATAGCATCAGGAGCAGGCAGGAGCCTGGGTTCAGGTTACCATCTGCAGCCGCAGCGGTACCTGCTGGGATCTCATTAGGTTCCACACGTCTAGCACGGGCAGGCTGGCACAGCTCCCACATGGGGCACTGCTACTGAACTCCTCTCAGCCCAGCCTGAGAGCTTTGAAGCACTGCATCACCCTGTTGCTAGGGGTAGCCAGCTACCAAATGACCCCCTGTGGCTGATGGAGCTGATTTCTACCTCAGGCATTAAAAAAATCATTGACACAGAGAAACTTAGAAGTGGAAGCTCTGAGTGGAGAGGTGAACGTTGTAGGGATAGGCCACAGAATGGCAACAGTGGGTAAGTTGATATCATTTCATTGGAGCATCAAGAACTTTATGTCTGCATGCAGAGCTTGGACCTTCCCCATGCTGCTTCTGCTGCATCCACTGCTATCTTCCCCTGCTGCTGCTTCTGCTGCTTTGCCACCACTTAGAATCATAGGAACAAGCAGGTTGGAAAAGACCTCCAACTTCATCCAGTCCAACCTAGCACCCAGCCCCAGCCAATCAACCAGAACATGGCTTTGCTAGAACACATCCAGGGACAGCAGCTCCACCACCTCCCTGGGCAGCCCATTCCAATGCCAATCACTCTCTCTGACAACAACTTCCTCCTAACATCCAGCCTAGACCTCCCCTGGCACAACTTGAGACTGTGTCCCCTTCTTCTGTTGCTGGTTGCCTGGCAGAAGAGACCAACCCCACCTGGCTACAGCCTCCCTTCAGGTAGCTGCAGACAGCAATGAGCTCTGCCCTGAGCCTCCTCTGCTGCAGGCTGCACACCCCCAGCTCCCTCAGCCTCTCCTCACAGGGCTGTGCTCCAGGCCCCTCCCCAGCCTTGCTGCCTTTCTCTGGACACCTTCCAGCACCTCAACATCTCTCTTGAATTGAGGAGCCCAGAACTGGACACAGCACTCAGTGCTCAACCTGTGTGTCTGAGTAACCATTCCATGCTGTTTGGGCTGAATGTGTGTGTCAGATTGCTTACAAAGGCTGAGTTTGTCTTTTCCTAAAGAGCTTGAACGCCAATTAGAACACAGCATAAATATCACTCAGCTGCCAAGTAGCATCATGAAATGCAAGCAGCACGGAGGAAACAAGAACTGCACTTTTTGCCAGTTCCACAGCCTGAGTAACCTTAAACTCAGGTTCACAAGAGATCCACTAGATTAACTGGGGTGATCTATGTTCTGGTACAGAGTGAAGAATGAGGCTCTGTTTGGAGTTCAGAGCTGTGCACTACTGCTGATATTTAATCCTCTGGTCTCCTGGGAAAGGACGAAGAGCAAAGAGAAATGCATCTTTAGGCATCACCAGGACAGGTTTATTCCCTGTGAGGAAGAACTGGTGACAAGTTGTAAGAGGGAAGAGTTGGTCTGTGCTTGATCAGAAGTTCCAGCAGGCTGATAATCACCAGGTTACTAAAGATCCGGGGGAAGCAGGGCACACGGGCAGCAGGGAAAGGTGGATGGAACAGGTTCCAAAGGGAAGGAGGAGCTCTGCTCTCCTTCCTTCAGCCTTCTGGGACGTCCTGGCCACACGTCACAGAGTCCTGCAGCCGAGAGCCCAGGGAGCTGTGCCGCAGCAGCAGCAGCCTGACCACCATCACGGTGCGGCTCCGCTGGGGACGCCTACCTTAAGGGCTGCCAGCCCTGCCAGCTGCCAGCTCAGGAGCTCTGCTGCCGTGGGACAGGGTGAGCACAGCCTGCTCTTGATCAGTAGAGCTACTTGGCATGGTTTGTCACACCTTACTCAGCAGTGTAGTTTCTCCCCCTGTGGCTGTAGCATGTGAGCCACAGCTATTGTGGTCTCCAGTGCACCTTTCTCATTATGGTTTCAGTGTTTAAGCTATAATAAAGTATTGAAACTGTACCCAGAGCAGGGTACCCATGTGTGAGATTGTTCCATGGTCCCCAGAGAACTCACTGGAACACAAGTCCAGCCTGTGGCACAGCTGATGAAAGGAGTAAAACCTGCCAGCAAGCAGGCACCATGCTTGCACTGCTGTGCAGAATGGCTGGCAGAGCAGGCTGCCCAGAAAGCTGTCCCTTTTAAGGCAGCCTACTGTGACAGAACTGACACATGCACATTGTGCACATATATATTTCAGGGTCTGGTGGTGGATTTTGTTGTTGCTATTGTCATTGGGGTGTAGGTTTTTTCCCTCTGTTTTTGCTTTTAATTCAAACTGTGAGGGGATTTGTTATTGTTTCTCCTGATACTTCTACCAATTTTCTCCCCCTTCAAACCTGAAACTTTACCACATTTCCTCATTCTAGGAAAGCCACAGATTAGCAAAGACAAAAAGAAGTAACTGTCTCTTTTGTAAAGCATGTACATCAGTTAAAAAGAAAAAGCATGTGAACAAAACCCCATCAAACAAAGAAAAATCCCCACCAGAAGAAGATACTAATGAAAACTACACTTTGACTCATTTGTTTGCTCAGAGAGTTGATACTGACAGATCTCTGGTCTAAAAGCTGTGTGTCCAGCAACGTGTTACCAGCAATCAGACTCTGAAACAAACACTGATTAGAAACCCTGATCTTCTCCAGTGCTTTCACAATAAAAACTTCAATCACCATACATTAATAGTTAGAATATTGCATTGTTACCAAAGCTGCTACTTGGGTGACCTTACAGCTGCCTTCCAATACCTGAAGGGATCCTACAGGAAGGCTGGAGAGGGACTTTTCACAAGGGTGTCTAGCAACAGGAACGGTTTTAAGCTGAGGGAGTTGCTCACTACAAGGATGATGAGACCCTGAAATAGGCTGCTCAGACAGGTTGTGGATGCCTCCTTCCTGGAGGTGTTCAAGGACAGGATGAATGAGGCCTTGAGCAGCCAAGCCTAGCTGAGAGGCTATGGACGAGATTAAGTTTATGGTCACTTTCCAGGCTAAGTCATTCTGAGATCTTCAAATATGTGCTTCTACCATTAATTCATAACCCAGATACACACAGGAACACTGAATTTCTAAGCAGGGCTGTGTGGCTCTGCCTTTAATGGAACAGCCTCAAACTAACACCTCTCTCTGTTTCACACTGAAACGATTCCTGGAGTTCCTACAAAACAGTCTTCAATCATGAGAGTTGTTTTAAATCAAGAAAACAAAATGCTGGAACTTCATCTTTTGCAACTGCTGGAGACCACCAGAAAAACCACTTCAAAACCAAACATCATGAAAGCCAAGACAATCCCATGCAACAGTTCTGCTTCTACAAAAAGACATCTTAGGAAAACATTTCCTGACACAGTTCCAACCAGCTCTCACTACAAAACACTGATGTGTACTTTGATAGTGATAGTAGCAGACAGAGTTGTATTCTGAAAAGCTTTTTTATTCCTCGGGGCAGTATTGCCTCATGTTATCCAGAGGAAGAGAAATGATAGCAAGAAGTTTAGCTCATGGAGAGCACAAGTGTATTTTCCAGTCTAGAATTTAAAAGGTGATGAGAAAGACTGTGATAAAGGCTGTGATTAAACACTGAGGGGAAATAAAGCAGCTGACAAACCAGAAAGATCCTCCCACTCTCCAGAGCTTCTAGCTGCTCTGCCAACATGGAGCAATGAACTTATTGCTACTTTTCAAGAGTTCCTCCAGAACAAGCTCTGGTAAGTATGCTGGGCAGTTCCAAACCCATCTGTTACCCAAAGTGCCATGGCAGAAACTCCAAAAGTAAATGTCAGAGAAATCCTTTAAAAGCACAATGCTTTGGTTAGTGCATTTTTCTGACACTTTTCCAGGAAGAGCTACATGTTATGGCCAAATGTGATGGTCAGCTCTGAGCCTACAAACAGCAAACTGTGAGGGACCTCCAGTCACCAAAGCCCTGCCTGTTGGCTGAGCTTTTGAGTGCAATGTCTCTCTAGAGACCATGAGCTGTCTCTCTGCAATGAAAGAAAGGGACTCTACGAAGCAGCCCTCCCACAACATGTTACAACAACAGATACCCAAAACTCAAAATCAACAACTTTTATCTTAGCAAACCCTTGCTCCCTTAAGCATTAAGTCCACTATGGAGCAAAGATTTATGACAACATGAGTGTTTCGGAATGCTTCTGAACCATGAGAAGACTACAGAGTTGCCTTTTCCATCATTAAGGAAAACTTTCATTGATAACTTTACCTTTCCACAACATCTTCTCCATTCCAGCAGGTTGAGCTGTCTCTCATCACCAGGTCTCCATCACACAGCCTTTCTGCTATAGAGGCATAAAAGGTTCGGGATCGCTTCATGTAGTTGATGAACTCTCTGTAATGCACGAAGGACACATTTAACAGCACAGCAGCACACCCACAGTTTAAGCCCCCCCTGCCCTCCACAAGATGAAGAGTTTAGAATCCTTACAGAAATCAAGCCACCTAAGTCAATTAACTTCTATTTCCTACATGTCATCTGTTCTTAGCCTAACAGTAAGGCAGAGACTCGCACACAAAGGGTGGCTTTAACTGATGGCCTTAACACATATCTCAACCTTTGAAGAGAGGCTGCTCTCTGTAGGAACAGATTAAAACATAATGTGAAAACATCATTAAGAGGACTGGGTTCTTTCCTCACTGTGTGTGAGTGTATTAACAATACTGTCAACAAGCTCCTGGGTGGGAAAGGCTTCTAAAAGCTACCATCCCATCACAAAACCCTCAATGTGCTGTGTAAGTACCCCACATGTGCAACAACAGCGCAGAGTCGGCTCCTTGAGATGCAGTGGAGCCAACTCCTCCCCATCATCACTAACCATCTCACATTCTTACTAGGAAGACATTTCTCTCTCATGTCTGGCACCTCTGTTAAACGAGGAGTCTCTGCTTGCTTCTTTGGCAAACCTGCAAAACTGCTGCCAGTACAAACAGCTCATTTCTGACCATGTGTGCACTGTGGGCAAACGCTGCCTCTTCTATAATCTAACTGTACCTTAATATACATTTCTAACTGAGGTAGCCATAACACATAAGCTGGAACAAAACAAATGTCAATCCAACACAGCTGAGAGTACTTCAGAATGAGAAACCACCCTGCTTTAGAAGCTCCTGTTTGATGTAAGATGTTAAAGACAGCGAGAACAGAACTCTGAACATGAAAACTGAGCTAGAGTAATCAGGGAGCTATCTTCTTGTTTCAGAAGTGTCTTTAACAACTCCACTAGAAAGACCAAAGGACTCCTTCTGGTTTATAATGCTTCTGCCTGACACTGCATGGAAGAAATGCCTGGGAAAAAGGCTGGATGGAGCCTGGCACAAACCTGTTCAATATTCTGGGAGCAACAGGTGCTTCTAAACACTATCAAAATCCATTACTTGCAAGGTTTGGGCAGTGGTTAACTCTCCCCACAACTGTCTTTATGCTTTCTCAAAGGCATTGAACCATCTGATTTACTTTACAGGTGATAACATTTCTCTAGATAAATTAGTCACCATCTGGTCCTAAGGAAGTAACTCCCCCAACAACGAAGGAAAGCTGTGATTTTAAACAAAGCCAACAAAGCAGGAGTTTTGGGGCTTACAAAGAACCAATATTCCTACCTCTTGATCACTACCTTGGGCATGTAAGCTCAAAGGGTTTGCACAGCCAAGCTAGGGCCAGACAGAAAGTCACCTTCCTGCCAGAATAGCATTAATCATAAAAGGTGACACAGATGTTAAAGATTTGACAGGTTCTAAAATGGAGTTTTCTTTGAAGGAGGAAGAGTACCCTTCTAAGAGTCTAAAGCTTGTCTCACTCAGATGAAGCCAAGAGGCCAAAACTCCTTTGCATTTTCAGCCATGGGGCTCTGACATTTCAAAGCAGGCAGAAATGTGTCCAACTCTTAACAAGCAAAACCATTTACATCTCATCGGTATAAAACTAAACACTCTGGGGACAAAACATAGTTTCCCAGTGCCTCACAGTATAGAAGCAGTGATCTAGAAATATGTCAATTGCTAATGTACAGCTGAAACAGCAGCTTGCAAGGGAGGCAAGCTGTGCGCAGAGACAACAAAGTTAGTCACCATCTTTTCATTCTTACCGAGAGGCTTTTTTCAAGCTTCTTGATTTGTCACTCTTGGAAGCTTTCAGAGGCAGAGAACTGGAATAGGCCGGGGAGAATAAGCATCAACCAGGAGAGGTTGGGGAGGAGGGGAGAAGCAGGAATTCAGGCAAATGAGGAAAAGAAATGAGAAACAAAAGAGAAAAGTAAAAATTATTTGAAAGAAAGGTCATCAAGCACATGCACAGGATAATACAAGAAAACAAATAAGGAGGAAAACTGCCATGAGATTTTTTTTCCAAAGCACAGAGGCAATCAAAAATGTCAATGCAACACTGAACTAAAAATACAGCTGAGACTCCTTCTCCCAAGCATTTACACATAAGAGCACAATTACAAATGCAGCAGATAGCAAAAGGCTGAAAATAAATGCAGTGGTGCTTAAATGAACTGTAACTGATACCAAATGAAGAACTGCAAATGCATCAGGCTGCACAGGAGAAGAATGGCAAACGGTTTAGAATGGGCACCGTGGGAAGGGGGGGCACGAAGGGGTAGCGTTCAGATTCTGGTACAATCAGCAACTAGCTGTCTATTAATAAATTGTGTGACTACAGATGGTTGTGTCAGATTGTGCCACTGGAAAAAAGTGTTAAGTATCAACCCAGCAATGCAGGAGAGGCAGGCTCTAAGGTTACAGGGGTGGAAGAACAGTGGAAGCAACTCGGGTAGTTATTTGGTGCATGTGCATCTCCTGGCACTGATACCTCCGGGTCCTCTTCAGTAAACATACAATAAACATTCTATTCAGCACTAACATGATGCCATTTTCCACTTACATGATTTGATGCCACATTCTGCACCTCTTTACACCTGTACTCTCATGGACAAAGTACAGTTAGCTCTGGCTGGAGGAAGTGAGCACCACCTCCAGCAGCAATGAGGACAGTCAGATGATGGCAGCTTTGTCACTGTCCTTTCTAGGAACTAAGGACACTGGAGACAGTGGACCTGCACTGCTCATCAGGTGAGTGTCACCTACCATCACTGAAGCAGCAACTCCAGTATAGCTAGCCAAAAAGGGAAATGTGAATCTGTAACAGGGAAAACCTGGACCTGTTGAAACTTCTGCCTCAGCCAGTCAGAAATGTTTGATTCACTTCCACATTTTTAAGGGGTTTTTGTGTTAATTTGCATCTGGCATCAATAATATTTTTGTATTAGCAATTTAATACTCCAATTCTAATAATAACATGTGATGTCTGACCCAATAAAGAGCTCTTTTTGAATAAAATTCCTATCACTGACTTCAAACCTCCCCCCAAAAGCTAAAAATTATTTAAGCTGCATAAAAGATTCCCAAGTCCAGAGTATTACAAAGAAATCCCAACAAAATATCTCTTCAAAGCCTGGCTCCTCCAATCAGTGACCTAGCATTTTGTCACAGTTCTTTGTTAATGTAACTTCTTTTTCTATCTAGATCTGTGACCAGTCTGTGTTTAGTGGTTTGCAGTATCACACACAGCAGACATGCCAAAAGGCAGGTACTGAACTTTCCTAGGAGTCCAGACCCTGACCAGAGCAGCACTTTGTGCTGAACTCAGCAAGAACATTCCAATTTACTGAGACTGTACATGCCATGTGCATTCCCTATCCCATCATATGGTTTCAATCTTCTTGTCAGCTCTACTGCATGTTACAGTAACCTCCACATTAAAAAATGATTGCAGCAGCAATCCTGCCAGCTCCGTTAATCCCCGAATGCGATTGTGTAACAACAACAGAAGTAAATTGCTATTCAAATCTCTGCTTCTCAACTTCAGCAGAGGAAAAAAAATTCCTACAAGAATATTTATTCAAGTTTCAGCTTCTTACACTACTGTCCCTGACACTTGGTGTTAGAGAACAAAACATAGGCAGGAATGGAATGCAGGGGATAATAGAGATGGGAAGTCTCCCAGGAGCCCATTAGAGCAAGAGGAGCAGAAATGGGTTCAACTTCTATAGAAGAGGATCCAGTTTCCATGTGAATTGAGGGCCCATGCAGGATCATGCTGGGCATAACAGTGGAAGGTGAGGAGGACTGTCTCTAGCCAGACCAGATGAAATAGAAAGCAAAAACCCCACAGCACCCAGGAGAAAGACCAATCTGGCAAACAGACACCATCTGAACTTTTCCACTACAGGAGCACCCAACACCTGAAACCAGGGGGCTCAAGTTCTCTAGAAAAGGAGCTTTCTTTTGTAACTGGCCTTTCAGAAATGGAATACTCTTAAAGCAAACATTCAGACTGAGGTACAAGTTGTTTGGCTCCAGGATTTTAAGGGTATCTCAGTGCAGGTGCTACAGAAGAGAAGGGTTCCTCCTACAGTTGTGCTGACCAGACTGGTCCTTCTCTCTGGGTCTGGGAGTACTAAGGCACACTAAAGGGACAATGCACAGACTTTCTGTTTCCTTGCAGAGTGCTGGCTCGTATGCTCTCTCTTTCTTTCCTTACTCTAGAAGGCAAGAATCAGGTTCCATACTCCCCTTGAAAGAAGGATCACTTGGAGGCGTGTCTACTACATGGACCAGCAGACTCCCCTGAGCTGACTGCCTGCTCTTCATTATCCAGATCACCAGAAGGAATGGGACCACAAGAGATTCCTGTAACTACTCTCATACCCTGGATCCCCCACAGCAGTTATCTGTCACTCCAAGTGCATCTTAACCAGCACACTGCACCACTGATTTCACCCAGCCATTACAACATTTTATTACCTAAAGTTGCTTTTTATTGATATCATGTGTGATTAAGTGATAGATGATGAACCACACAGAGCTGTGGCCCATCACTATCTGCTCCACAATCGTTTTCAAGCAGCGATGGGCAAGCTTCATGCCATGTGTTTTATAGGGAGCTGTGGAAAAATCTTCTCCATTTCTCACTAATTATGGCATGGCTCCATCATTCATTTTTGGTGCACAGGCTCCCCATGGTACCTACCAACACTATTTCAGTAAGGTTTTATGCTAATTGTGTAAGGATGGCCTTAGGTCAGATTCTTTGGGTAAATTAATTTCAACTGTGCTAGTTTGAAGCCAGCTAGAATGTTTTGGTGAGAAAAACTAGATTACAGGCTGTGAGAAGAAAACAATGGTGATGTCTGCTTCACTCACAGGCTTGCTGAGATGTATAAGAACAAGAAAGTAAATATAGAAAACAGAGTCTCTGTCTGGGCATTGGGCTGCATCTCTCTCTAACCTAACCTAACCTAACCTAACCTAACCTAACCTAACCTAACCTGCTGTCTGTGTGACTAATCCACCTGCTTCCTAACCTCCCTGGCCGACTCTCCAATCTTCCTTGGGCACAAGGCAATGTCTGGGGTAAGGTAGAGAGGGATGGGAGAAGGTGGAAGGGCAGTTGGGAGCCCCTCCTGGGGACTCAGGTTTCTGGGAGGGGAGTTGTGTTTCTGTGTTACCTTTTACCTTGTCTATTTCTGTATCTAACTGTATCTGTTGTAACTATCTGCTTGTATGTTCTAAGCTGTAAATACAAAGCTTCATTCAATTTCCAGAGCTGCTGAGTCTAGTCTGGGTGACTTTCCAAAGTGGGGGGGGGGGTGGGGAACACCCAAACCATCCCATCAATTATTCAATCTTATTCCCAGAGTTAATTAACAATCAATCAAATTTAATTTGCCCCACGTTGGAGAGCCAAAATAATTGATGGGATGGTTTGGGTGTTCTCACAGCCTGTAATCTAGTTCTTCTCACCAAGACATTCTAGCTAGCTTCTAACTAGCACACAATGCACAGAGCAATTCTGAGAATCTCTCCAATTCACAGTGCATTAGCTTTAGTGGGTTTTCTTCTCCACTTGTGGGGTTTAATTTTAACATGTCAATGCTCAAATAATTCTACACAGTTGGGAAGGGGAGGGAGCAGATCCTCAGCTGAGAAAAAATGGCTGTCCTGCTATTAATAGCATATTAGCTTCAGTGAAGCCAAAGGGTTATAGAGAAGATGGCCCAGGGTTCTGTGTTTTTAAAACAGTATTTCATTAACTGTATTACAATTACTCTTTGGATGATTACTGATGAATTCATTAAGTTCCTTGATGCTCTTTGCTCTGATTTACATGGGAAATGGATTAGCTCCGAGCATCAGCACAAACTGTTGTGTTTTGGTTTCAAACTACAAAGCAACAAAGACATCACTATCACTCAAACCCAGAACCACCTTAGCTTGCTGCTATTACTTCTATTGTTTAAAGCAGTGTTTGCTTCCTCTGTGCCATCTTCCATGAAAAATAAAATACAGATGGATTAAAATCTCGTGTTCACAACTCCACAATCCAGGATACAGAAATGTTACCATGTCTGCCTGTCATCCATCCACCCAACCTACAGAGATAGGCATCAACTCCCTGGGCAGATTAGGTACTGTCCTCAGAGGCACGAACCTAGGACGACTCTGCCTACACTGCTTACTTGTGTTCCAGGGAACAACTTACTAAACAGAAACGTGCCTGTTAGCTCTGACATCTACTCAGGTGTCACGAGTGGGATTGCAAAGGTGTCCTTCCCTCCACACTTACATTTTACAGAAGAGCTACCCAGGAGTAACAACAGGGAGAGTAAAAGAAAGACGAGAAGATCCGGGAGCAGGGATACTGGTGTTAGAGCCAGTGGCAGTAATTCAGCTGCCCAGTGTCTCAACTGGCAAGCAGCTGAGAACAGAAGCCAAGATGGACACAAAAACCCTAACCATAAATGCTTCTGCTCTTGCTCTGCTATGTAACAAACCAGGGAGACTGCAGGGGATCTTACTGCTCTTCTCCAGTCCTGTGAAACAAGGGATGGACTTTGTGTCAAAGCAATGAATCTCTCCTATTCACCTCTTCCTCCTTTCACCTCTGTCCTTGGATAAGCTCAACTCCTTAAAGCCCTGGGTACTTGTATTTTAAGTTGGGGAAATTACTCAGACTTTGTTGAGGAAAAGCTTTCATATTTTCACTGCATGTTTTGGGAAATACTGAACACCTTGGTGCTAAGTAATGACATCAAGTCTGGTCTGAAAGAAGCTTTTCCTGGAGTGACCTGCACTGCAATACCAGCAGGACACCTGTGCACCTAGCACAGACAGGAATGGCCAGAGAACACACCACTGAGGTGGCAGAACTGCCTCTGTCTTAAGCGCTGCAGCACAAGGAACCACTAACATGAAGTGGGAGGCAGAGAGTTCATGTCAGAGCTGCTGTTGCCAAGGGTTACCTTCGTTTATTGTTCAGACTGGTGTGAGCCATCACGAACGTCTGAGTTTCAGTCATTTCCTTCACTGGCACTATATTGCCTACTGACAGGACTCCTTCTTGTTGTCTGGGCTGTCCACACACTTTATCAACCTGCATGAAAGAAAGGGAGAAGAAAACCATGTTTGAGTGGAGAAAATGATGTACAACTGTTCAAAGGTTTGCTTGCTCCTTGTGGCCAGTGGTTACTGCAAGAGAAAGAAGGTGTCTGGGCAAGACAACACAAGGATTCCTCTTTCCAGGACCTAGAAACCAGTGTCCTGTAGAAGAATGACCAAATTATGAGTCTTCCCTTAAACCAAGGAAAGAAGCAAAAGAAGTCAGTATCAACAAATCACTGACAATAAATTATTTTATTGGATGAAATGGAATGAAAAGAGAAATTTCCAGCCCTGGCAATCATCAGTGCCTTGAAAGCTGGGTCTGGATCACTAACATTCCTCAGCTATTTGTCCTTAGTGCCCTTCCTGAAGTCTCTCATAGAGGACTTAATACAAGGACCAGGCAAAAGCAAGCCTGAATTTATCCTTTGTGCACTGCAGATCTGACAGGGCCTCTGCATCCTGCCAGGTTTATTTGCTGTAACAGCTTTAAGTGATAAAGGTAAAACAAACCTCTTCCCTTTCTAATCCACAAATAAGGAATCTGTAATGTTTTCACCTACACTTAAATCCTTAGGTAAACATGAAAAGAAGACAAAGGATATCCTACTGCAGGCATGGTACTACCAGAGACCTTAATCACACAGAATCCACCATCCTCCACAGCACTGAATTTGGTATCCTTTCTTCAGTTCTCCATTCTAAGCAGGTTAAGGTGGATTCTTGCTGCTCTGTGCATTTTACTGCACCTCTAAAACCCTCACTGCAGAATATTTCAGACCACAGACGATTTCAAATCGTTTTTTCTGCCCCTTTGCAAAACTGTGTTGAGTATGCTGGCCCAAGTACAGGGCAATTTTCTCTACCTTACCACATTTCCTCCAGGAAAACTGCTGTTATGTAAAGCAAAGACATTCTCTTCTTTAAAAAACAGGCCAATCAAACACAAAATGTTGAAGGCTGCATAGGCATGTCACTTAACATCAGCTTTAGTTGCATGAGTTATGGCCTGGTCCTGTATAATACACTGTGAAGAACCTAAAACTGTAGCAATTGAATGGGAACATACTGGATTAATCCTGACACATCTCCAGCAGTCAGAGGGGGAGCCAGCTGCCTCGCTCAACACCATTCACTGCGTGTATTGTTCTGGTCTCACTAGGGATTAGCACAGCATTGTTTTAAACCACAACTCGCTGAAATAAAATAGTCTATTTCTGTCCCTTCTCAACTTCTGAAAGCAAAAAAGTCTCACACCCTATGCGAACGAAAATACAAACCAGAAGTGCCTTTGGAACCGTTTGGAACCGGACCGAGGGCGCAACACAGCTGGAGCGCGTTGCTGCACAGGATGCGCTCCGTCCTGCGCCCCAGCATCCCCTCAGCAGGCAGAACAAACTCCCAGCAGAGGTTTCTGCAAGATCCATCTTAGATTGCATCACATCACACCACTAAAGTCTGTGTCTTCAAATCACACACCCCTCAAAGCTAGGCGCTGTGGATTCCAGACAGTTTTAACCACCCACCCTAGAGCAGTTTGGCTAAGCAGTGTGGTTCTCCCACACATCAGCAGTGAAGAATTCCAAGGGATCTGGGGGTTTTGCTTTGCTTTCCTGTGAAGTTTCAAAGAGGTTTAGAGTCAGCATTTTTGTTGCAAATCAATAGTTTAAGTGTCCAAATGTAAACGGTCACTTTGTCTGGATTTGTATTTGTGGTGGAAGGTCCAAATTATACCTAGGATACATACCCCTGACATGTCCTGAACACCCACCTGAATACCCACCTTGGTGCCCCCCTTGCCCCCCTCCCCGGGTGGAAGCAGCGCAGGTGTGCAGACAGAAGCCTCAGTGCCTCTCAGTCGATCACAGCCCCCACATTTGGCCTTGTTTTGCAGCTTGCTTTGTTTGGGGTAAACGCAGGTCAGGGATGCTAGGCATGTGCCTCTCCGTTTTGGACATGCAACTCAGGTTCTAGGCGTGTTTTTATCTGTTGCTATTGGTCAAAGACCCTCGTCAAAATGCCTACAAACCTAGCACACTTGTTTGGCTGCTGCTGCTTTTGTTCTGCTGGCTACGTGTTTGCCTTGCGTGCCTCTGTGTGCGCCGCGCATAGCTGGGGACTTGCCTCCCCTGCAACCCGCATCCCTGCCCCTGCAACCCACATCCCTGTCCCTGCAACCCGCATCCCTGCCCCTGCAACCCGCATCCCTGTCCCTGCAACCCACATCCCTGTCCCTGCAACCCGCATCCCTGCCCCTGCCTGTCTCCTGCGCTGAGCCGAGGGACTGAAACGGCTTGCCCCGTGTGGGGATGCAGCTGCCCGCCTGAGCTCAGCCGAACCTGACTCCAGGCGCCTCCACAGTGCGCCGTGCTGCCTGCCTGCCTGCCTGTCCAGCTGCCGGCCTCACCCCGCAACCTGCCGCCGAGCCACCCGCTGTGTGGATCAACCTGTCCTCACTTAAAATTTTTAATTGCCTCCCACTTTAAAAGGGACATTGAGATGCTTGAGCGTGTCCAGAGAAGGGCGACGAGGCTGGGGAGAGGCCTTGAGCACAGCCCTACGAGGAGAGGCTGAGGGAGCTGGGATTGGTTAGCCTGGAGAAGAGGAGGCTCAGGGGAGACCTTATTGCTGTCTACAACTACCTGAGGGGTGGTTGTGGCCAGGAGGAGGTTGCCCTCTTCTCTCAGGTGGCCAGCACCAGAACAAGAGGACACAGCCTCCAGCTGCACCAGGGGAAATTTAGGCTGGAGGTGAGGAGAAAGTTCTTCCCTGAGAGAGTCATTGGACACTGGAATGGGCTGCCCGGGGAGGTGGTGGAGTCGCCGTCCCTGGAGCTGTTCAAGGCAGGATTGGACGTGGCACTTGGTGCCACAGTCTGGCCTTGAGCTCTGTGGTAAAGGCTTGGACTTGATGATCTGTGAGGTCTCTTCCAACCCTGATGATACTGTGAGACTGTGATACTGTGATGATTTAGCAACAGCCTAGCAATGGGTTGCAACACCAGGACCTGCCGGCCTGGCGCTCCAGCCCGAGGGCCGACTCCTTGCGATACACAGCATCCAGCTGCAAACCTGGGTCCAGCTTTGCCCAGGGGGCTGACCACACCACTATATTTTTCCCCATTTACGCTTTTGGATTGCAAATATTGGGACTCTTAACCAGTGAGTAAACTAACTCTCCTTACTCAAGTTTGTGCAAGTTGGTGCTTAACCTTGAAGCAGCAGTTTGTGCTGCCAGACTCTCCAGTCACAAACACTCCCTAGAATCCTTTCCTAAATCATTTAACCTGACTGTATAGACACAGTCTGCAAAAATAGCTTTACCAACCACATCACAGAACCTGTCTCTGTTAGTTGTAAATAAGTTTGGGGAAATGTTGTGTAAATGTATTTAATAAACTACTAAAGAACTTTTATATCAGCCTCATTGCAATTCACTTCTAACCCAGACTCAAACCTCTCCTCAACAGTATCTTCTAGAACACAGAAAGGAAAGGACTCTTTAAACTGCAGAAGTTTCAGGGCTGTTATGCCAAATATTAACTCTGGGCTTTCCTTTTTAACCAGTAGTAACAGCTGCCTGCCTATCAAACCAAAGCACAGCATTTTAAGGAAGAAGTGTTTCTCAGTGGAAAATTTTAACCAGATCTACTCTCTTAAAAAGAAAGTAACTCATTACAAGAAAGGACACAGTCTCAAGTTGTGCCAGGGGAAGTATAGGCTGGATGTTAGGAGGAAGTTCTTGACAGAGAGAGTGATTGGCATTGGAATGGGCTGCCCAGGGAGGTGATGAAGTCGCCGTCCCTGGAGGTGTTGAAGCCAAGCCTGGATGAGCACTTAGTGCCATGGTCTGGTTGATTGGGTAGGGCTGGGTGCTAGGTTGGACTGGCTGAGCTTGGAGCTCTCTTCCAACCTGGTTGTTTCTATGATTGTATGACAAATCCATTCACATTTCTTGTCATGTTTTTTTCATTAATATCCAATGGAACACTAGCAGTGCTCCAGAGATTTTAATCTGAAGTGAGATTAACAGGATGGAAGATCCAATAATGGTACATTACTTGTACCATTAACTCTTCTATGTCTCGGCTGAGATCTGGACTGCATTTTACTGGGAGGAAGAAAGTAGTATAAGGTAGTTCAGTATCTGAGAATTAAAGAAGCAATAAATGCTGGGAGGGACACTGGTGCAAAGCACAAAGTGACTTCTGCAGCGTCACAGTAGTGGCCCAGGGCCCACAGCTCACCCTGTTCACGGTCAATGCCCTGGCCTCCTTGTGCAGCTCAGCCCTACTGCCCCCAGCCTAGAGTCAGCTCTCCAGGCTGGCTGTGTAGTTACTGCCCTGCTGGGCACTGCTGGGCTCCTCAGTGCACTTTTCCTCCCACCTCTCCCAGTTTCTTCAAAGTCAGTGTGGTGTAAAGAGTTAACTCTCCTGGGGATGGTCTGAACCTGACCCCAGGTGTAGTGCTTAGCCCACTCCCGCCGTGATGGAGAGACGAGGAGAGCAGCTTGATGCAAGCTGAGATTGTTGTACTTTCAGCACGTGGTTATATACCTTAACACACAAGCTAAATGATCATGCTAAATCCGAGTTGATCATTAGGCAGACCTCAGTACATAGCTCATCAAGACAGACCTCGTACGTTAGCAACTAGATAAGCAAGGAGCAAACAAAAACACATGCTCATGTTCCACATAATTCTGTCCTCTGCAACATTCCCAAGGTCATTTCGACCCTCTATTTACTTAACTCAGTACTTTCCCCCTAGGCTTATGTTCCAATATGTCAAGATCAAGCAACTGTACAGCACTAAAAGTCCTACCATTCCCAACATAGAATCATAGAATCATAGAATCAACCAGGTTGGAAGAGACCTCCAAGATCATCCAGTCCAACCTAACACCCAGCTCTATCCAGTCAACCAGACCATGGCACTAAGTGCCCCAGCCAGGCTTTGCTTGACTATCTAATTCCTTTCTTTCCAAAAGGGGAAGAGGGGAAAGCGTCCTGTTGTACTGTTCTGTTAGGTATTTGGGCTCCAGGAAGCTAAACGAGATGAATACACATGGAGCACCAGATTTTCTTCGTTCTCAATATCTCTGGGGCCACGAGGATGCAAGATTTCATCCCACCACTGCTCCCACAGTGTGTACAGGTAGTTTGAAAGATTCTGCTGATGAATGGGCATGTACCCCAAAACTCTGGCTGCAAAAACCAAGCTCCCTTCCAAGAGATTGTCTCTTCAGATATCCCCATGGGCATCTTTGTTTCAGATTTTGGAGGATTCAAACAGAAACATGATTATTTTTTCATATGGACTAATTTTGACATCTTGCTGAATGTGGATTTCTGCAAAATAAAACAAGAGAAAAGACTGAATGTTACTAGCTAATTTGGGCAGTCACAATGTTGATGGCAAGAACCACAACACTCACATGAAAACCATCTTAAACTTCCAGCTGGGACACCAATGAAAAAATGAGTTGCTGCTGTGTAAATTAATCAGTATCAGGCATTAAAAAAAGCCCCAAACAAACAAACAAAAACCCCCTCAACAAAACCCAAACCAACCAAACAAAGGCAAAAGCAGAAACACTTTCTGGAGCTGAAACATCTGGAATTTGCTACTGCAAATCACCTGCCTGTTAACAACAGTAAGGAACACGGAGGTTTCCCTCCCGTCCTAAGGGAGCCAGCTGCACTGCCAGGTTAATGCAGAGCTCACGAATCCAGTCCCATCAACCAGAGGACAAACAGAGATGGTGATTGGGATTTTAAAGATTTATTTTCTCGTATGTGGGACTCACTGCTTCCAAGTCTCTCAAACTGAAAGTGTATTTACTTTAGGACCAGAAGCTGGCGTTCCTCTGCTGGCACTGGACATGAGCGTTTGACACAGTGACAAAAAGCCGCCAGGGAATTGCAAAGCATTGGCTGCAGAGAACTGTCATGACTATGACTAAAGTTAACAAGAGTTAGTATCACAGTATCACATATCATCAGGGTTGGAAGAGACCTCACAGATCATCAAGTCCAACCCTTTACCACAGAGCTCAAGGCCAGACCATGGCACCAAGTGCCACGTCCAATCCTGCCTTGAACAGCTCCAGGGACGGCGACTCCACCACCTCCCCGGGCAGCCCATTCCAGTGTCCAATGACTCTCTCAGGGAAGAACTTTCTCCTCACCTCCAGCCTAAATCTCCCCTGGCACAGCCTGAGGCTGTGTCCTCTTGTTCTGGTGCTGGCCACCTGAGAGAAGAGAGCAACCTCCTCCTGGCCACAACCTCCCCTCAGGTAGTTGCAGACAGCAATAAGGTCTCCCCTGAGCCTCCTCTTCTCCAGGCTAACCAATCCCAGCTCCCTCAGCCTCTCCTCGTAGGGCTGTGCTCAAGGCCTCTCCCCAGCCTCATCGCCCTTCTCTGGACACGCTCAAGCATCTCAATGTCCCTCCTAAACTGGGGGGCCCAGAACTGAACACAGCACTCAAGGTGTGGTCTAACCAGTGCAGAGTACAGGGGCAGAATGACCTCCCTGCTCCTGCTGACCACACCATTGCTGATGCAGGCCAGGATGCCACTGGCTCTCTTGGCCACCTGGGCACACTGCTGGCTCATGTTCAGGCAGGTGTCAATCAGCACCCCCAGATCCCTCTCTGTCTGGCTGCTCTCCAGCCACTCTGACCCCAGCCTGTATCTCTGCATGGGGTTGTTGTGGCCAAAGTGCAGCACCCTGCACTTGGAGCCATTGAACACCATCCCCTTGGACTCTGCCCATCTGTCCAGGCGGTCAAGGTCCCGCTGCAGAACCCTTCTGCCTTCCAACTCAGACAGAAGATCCTAAATTTCACCTCAAAACAATCAAGAGTCAATGCACAGTTAGGCTCATTTATTTCTTTGATTTTTAAACCCACAAATCAGCCTGCCAATCTGGCATGACTGACAGAAAACCAGCCCTCGTTAACCATAACACCACAAAGGCCATTCCTCTCTCCTGATATTTAATGAAGTCTTCCTTCTAACAGTGAAAACCTGCAGCTGAAAATGATCATTCCTCACACCTCATACTCTTCTACATTAGCAATAATGTATCCAAACCCTTTACACTTCTCTTTGGATTAAAAGGTTTTTTGCTTATCCACCAGTGATTCTTAAATACCTTTCTAACAACCAGAGCTTCTCCTGTGAATTTTCCTTTGTAATGAAAGACAGGCTCTCCTAGACAGGGATTATTTGACCTCCCACTATTTGTTCTTTGAAAGAGTGACCATTCACAATTATTGCAAGGGCTTAACAAAATAAATTGGGAAAAAAAATCTCATCCAAAGTCTTTGAACTCTTGCAGCTTAAGCAACCTTAAACACTGAGGTCATATTTGATATACCTAATATAATCAAACAAGGGGAAAATGTCATGCCCTTCTGGATACCAAGAGAATTTCTCTCTCTAAAGGAAGAGACCTTTTCACTAGCTTGGAACAGTGATTTTCTTTGATTCTGTAAGGAGAAGCTCAGTATTTTAAACCACAAGGTTCTTCTTGTGACTGGGCTTTGAGTTACTGACAGGTTTGCCAGCGCATTGTTATCCCCTCTGATCTGTAACCCAATTCAGCTCTGCCAAACCCCTGAATCTGAGTGAGCATCTCTGACAAATTACACCCCTCAGCCCAGATTTCTGGTGGCTGTGCACAGCCATGACACATGCCACAAAGACCCCCAGATCAGGTGTGTGTGCTTCCTTGAAATGAGGGAAGGAAGAAACAATGAGGCACAGGGAAATGAGATTTGACTTTTCAGACTTGCATGTTCACTGTGAGATCTCATCACCTATTGCTACAGTACTGCTGTGAAATGATCATTCCCATTGCTTAAAAGCTGAGTGGGAGAACATTTGGTAAACTGTAAGCCAGGGCTCACTGCCATTGACTACAGCTGTTGAACAGAACCTTGCACTCAGTGAAGAGGCAATGAATAGGGAATAAGGTCATTAGACAAGAGCAAACAAGTTTCAATTCTGCCTTCTTTTCAGATATTCTCTCTCTCAGAGAATGCATCACCTATTACAAATGCAGCATTTCCATCTCTCTTTTAACCTGGACCTGAGCAAGGCCTTCCACACTGTCCTGCACCACATCCTGGTCTCCAAGCTGGAGACACATGGGTTTGATGGGTGGACCATGAGATGGATAACAAACTGGCATGGTGGCCGCAGCCACAGAGTGGTTGTCAATGGATCCATGTCCAAGTGGAGGCCAGTGACAAGTGGAGTCCCTCAGGGATCAGTTCTGGCACCAGGCTTGTTCAACAGCTATGTGGGTGCCATGGACAGAGGCATTGAGTGCAGCCTCAGCAGGTTTGCTGATGACACCAAGCTGTGTGCAGCAGCCAGGCTGGAGGGCAGGGATCCATCCAGAGGGACCTGGACAGGCTGCAGAGGTGGGCACAAGCCAACCTCAGGAGGTGCAACAAGACCAAGTGCAAGGTCCTGCAGCTGGGTTGAGGCAATCCCAAGCATAAATGCAGGCTGGGCAGGGAGTGGCTGGAGAGCAACACTGAGGAGAGGGATTTTGGGGTGCTGCTGGACCAAAAGCTCAACAGGAGCCAGCAGTGTGCACTTGCAGCCCAGAAAGCCAAGCAGAGCCTGGGCTGCAGCAGGAGAAGTGTGGCCAGCAGGGCCAGAGATGTGATTCTCCCCCTCTACTCTGCTCTGCTGAGACCCCACCTGGAGTACTGCATCCAGTTCTGGAGCCCCCATTATATGAGAGATGTGGAGATGCTGGAGCCTGTCCTGAAAAGGGCCAGGAGGATGCTCAGAGGGCTGCAGCAGCTCTGCTGTGAGCACAGACTGAAAGAGTTGGGGCTGTTCAGTCTGCAGAAGAGAAGGCTCCCAGGTGACCTTCTTGTGGCCTTCCAGGACCTTAAGGGGGCCTACAAAAAAGCTGGGGAGGGACTTTTTAGGCTGTCAGGGAGTGACAGGACTGGGGGGAATGGAGCAAAGCTGGAGATGGGTAGGTTCAGAATGGACATGAGGAGGAAGTTGTTGAGCATGAGAGTGGTGAGAGGCTGGAATGGGCTGCCCAGGGAGGTGGTTGGGGCCCCATCCCTGGAGGTGTTTAAGACCAGGCTGGATGGGGCTCTGGTCAGGCTGATCTAGAGTAGAGTGTCCCATCTTCCCAAGGATGCTGCTGGGCAATTCATTCATTTAGGAGAACCAGAACACTGGAAAAGTTCAGCCACAAAATGACTTTGCCTCACTTACAAACAGGCAGCCTGCAGCCCTAGGGAAAGTCTGTGACACTCGCTGCTGTGGAGTAGAAATTTCAAGCTAGTCCCTGGCTCCTTTGTGGCAGTCTTTGAACTGCTCGGCCCTTGAGAGGCTTCCAGATCTTCCCAGGGTGCTGGGAAAAGGCAGAGGATCTCTGACCTGATCCTGGTTCCTCTTGGCATGGAGATTTGCAGAGGCACAGGCAGGATCTCTTGCAGATGGGCAGAGAGCACCATGGCAGTGGCACTTCTTGCCATGTCAGAGGCACTTAAATGCCTTCTCCTGGGAAATTTGAGTCACTTAAGTTTCCAGGTAGTTCAAGCCCAAAACATCAGGGCTAAGCTGGTCTGAAGCACAAGGCAGAGCAGAACACATTGTCCAAGAGCAGTGAGGCAGAGGCAGCCAGACAAAAGCAGCTAGGCAGAAGCACCTTACACTGAGGCAGAGCAGTGAGGCAGAAGCAGGCAGACAAAAGCAGCACACACTCAGGCAGAGGCAGCCAGGCAGAAGCAGCAGAACTGCTTGCAGCTTAGCTCCATTTATATGATTTGCTCGAGTGCAAAGGCTGCTTTGCCACAGAGATTCACCAATCAAAAAGGCATTTGCAAAAGTGAGCATATCAGGTGACCCCAGGGCTTGCTCACCCTTATTTGGGCAAGACACCAACAAGTACCTAAACACCTATGGGTACCTTTTTATCACTTTGGGAGGGGACATAATGGCCCAAGCCTCTGGTTTTCCCCCTGCCCTTGCTTCCCTCATCAGCAGAAGGATGGGGCAAGCCAGGACACCTAATAGGCCTATTAGCCTGCCAGGGCAAGCAGCTACTCAGCTACTCAGAGTCCTACAAGGTGTTCTCCCAGATTCAAAATGCAAATTATGAGTAATGAGAATTTGGGGTCTTATTCTACAACACTGTTAAGAAAGTGGGGCTAGAAAATGTGTACTGGGCATGCAAGTGAATGCACATGTACAGGTTTTACCTGCAGAGATAATAGCTGAGGGTTCCCAGGAAAACGTACAATAAGGCAATACCTTCCACAGTATCAGACATCTCATCAATTCTACACAGCTTACATCTAACAAATCTTCCCTGTACATTACAAGGACATTCTTTGCTCCTCCAACTGGCATTTAAAATTACATACAGAGGCCTGGATATCAAACTATCCACAGTTTACCTCCCCATGTAAAAATCTTTAAAGCACACATAAGTCAATAACTTTGGCTATTTGCTAAGCTTTTTTCAAAGCATTTTTGTTCAAACTGTGTGATGTATTTACCCAGCCAAAAAGAGAATTGGTAATCCTTTTTAAAGCCAAACCAAAATACAAACAGCAGCAGCAAGGTAATGACAGCTCTCCTTCTCCCTCGTAATACCCCCAAGACTCAGGAATAATCTTTGTGGCCTTTGTTAGTTGTGACATTTGTCCTTAGATATTGACAACTTAGAAAGGTTAAGCTCAATTTTATAATTAATTACAATCATCTGGTATGGAAGGAAAATACTATTGGGAATCAATCCAAGTGAGTCACTTGAAAAGCTCTCAGACAAATCAGGTAGCTTTAAAAGATAGCACAAGAAAATCGATTCAAAGATCTCATTCAGACTTCGCCTTTATCGCCTTTCAAATCAATTAGCCTACCAAAATGGCCTTGCCTGCTACGAGTTTATTCTTTATTCCCATTCTGAAATGAAAGCAATTGGCAAAATATGACTGGAATCTCTTTTATCACTACAAGCTTAAAACACAACTAAGGAAAAGACTCCATCATCTGTTCTGCAAGGGTTCAACGACCCAGCACAAGATCACAGCATCACAGTATCATCAGGGTTGGAAGAGACCTCACAGATCATCAAGTCCAACCCTTTACCACAGAGCTCAAGGCTAGACCATGGCACCAAGTGCCACGTCCAGTCCTGCCTTGAACAGCTCCAGGGACGGCGACTCCACCACCTCCCCGGGCAGCCCATTCCAGTGTCCAATGACTCTCTCAGGGAAGAACTTTCTCCTCACCTCCAGCCTAAATCTCCCCTGGCACAGCCTGAGGCTGTGTCCTCTCGTTCTGGTGCTGGCCACCTGAGAGAAGAGAGCAACCTCCTCCTGGCCACAACCACCCCTCAGGTAGTTGTAGACAGCAATAAGGTCTCCCCTGAGCCTCCTCTTCTCCAGGCTAACCAATCCCAGCTCCCTCAGCCTCTCCTCGTAGGGCTGTGCTCAAGGCCTCTCCCCAGCCTCGTCGCCCTTCTCTGGACACGCTCAAGCATCAAGATCACACATCTCACAAACACACACACTGCAAAAAGACAGCACACTCATCCTTTTAGGACTTCCCTGCTATGCAGGTGCTGTACAGGCTAACTGCCAAACTGCAGACAGAACTCCCTAGCACAGACTGGTTCCCACTGCAAAAGTGATACAACAACCATCACTAAGGGCCCCACCGCCCGCTACTGGGTCAGAGCTGACATCTCCCCACCTTTGCTGGTAGGACCCTGTTGTGGAAGGCAGCAGAGCCCTCTTGCAAAACCCTCATTTGTACACAAGGTTGTGGCTCACAAAAAGGCCAGCCATCGAAAAAGTCAAAACATTGCTTTCTATCTGCCTGTATGACGGCAGCCGCTGTCCCAGCAGCCGCACAGCCTCTGGGAAGGTCTCTCCCCCAGAGGGGCAAAAATACAAACATAGGCTATTGTTTTGGAAAAAAGCCTTGGTTCTCAGACATTGTGACCACCTGATGAACATCTGTTGGGGGCTGACCCCTGGGTGGTGCCACAGGTTGTTTTGGAAAAAAATTTGCCAATGTATGAATTAATTATAACTTCAAACCAATCAGTATTGTACACTTGTATTAGCATCAGTCTGATAAGATACACCTCTTCTGGACACTATAAAAATGCTGCTTTTGCCTTAATTGAGCCCCTCTCTGCTCGCTCTCCTCCTGCTCACACACACACACACACACATGGCACAGCTCGGCACTCGCACGGCATTCGCAGTGCAGCATCGCAGCTACGGCTGACTCAATCAGCGCTCCGATCCGCGCCAGCCTGCGGGAGCCAGCGCCCGGCTCGACCGCACCTGCAGAAGCTCAAACAGCACCCCCCAAAGCCACGATATTTGGGGCTTTTCAGAACTGAACCCAATCAGTGAGTAACTGATGAAACTTAATCTAAAGACTGAATAATCTCTCAAATCTTCCAGTGGAACTCTCTCAAATCACAGACTCTCTTCCTAAATCCTTTCACAAACTGTTGCTAAATTCCTGATTTCTTGTACGTAGTCATTCTGTGGTTTAATTCACTAACCGCATGTAAAGGACTTACGTGGGATAGTTACAGTATCACAGTGTCACAATCAGGGTTGGAAGAGACCTCACAGATCATCAAGTCCAACCCTTTACCACAGAGCTCAAGGCCAGACCATGGCACCAAGTGCCACGTCCAGTCCTGCCTTGAACAGCTCCAGGGACGGCGACTCCACCACCTCCCCGGGCAGCCCATTCCAGTGTCCAATGACTCTCTCAGGGAAGAACTTTCTCCTCACCTCCAGCCTAAATTTCCCCTGGCACAGCCTGAGGCTGTGTCCTCTCGTTCTGGTGCTGGCCACCTGAGAGAAGAGAGCAACCTCCTCCTGGCCACAACCTCCCCTCAGGTAGTTGTAGACAGCAATAAGGTCACCCCTGAGCCTCCTCTTCTCCAGGCTAACCAATCCCAGCTCCCTCAGCCTCTCCTCGTAGGGTTGTGCTCAAGGCCTCTCCCCAGCCTCATTGCCCTTCTCTGGACACGCTCAAGCATCTCAATGTCCCTCCTAAACTGGGGGGCCCAGAACTGAACACAGCACTCAAGGTGAGGTCTAACCAGTGCAGAGTACAGGGGCAGAATGACCTCCCTGCTCCTGCTGGCCACACCATTCCTGATGCAGGCCAGGATGCCACTGGCTCTCTTGGCCACCTGGGCACACTGCTGGCTCATGTTCAGGCGGGTATCAATCAGCCCCCCCAGATCCCTCTCTGTCTGGCTGCTCTCCAGCCACTCCGACCCCAGCCTGTATCTCTGCATGGGGTTGTTGTGGCCAAAGTGCAGCACCCTGCACTTGGAGCTATTGAACACCATCCCCTTGGACTCTGCCCATCTGTACAGGCAGTCAAGGTCCTGCTGCAGAGCCCTTCTGCCCTCCAATCCAGCCACATCTGCCCCCAGCTTGGTGTCATCTGCAAACTTGCTGATGACTGACTCCATGCCCTCATCCAGATCATCTATGAAGATGTTAAAGAGGATGGGGCCCAGCACTGATCCCTGAGGGACCAATTGTAAAGAAGTTGTAAATAAGTTTGGGGAAGGGGATTTCTGGTGTATATAATATTAAATCATTTAAACTTTTTATAAAATCAGCCTCGCATTTAATTCCCTGCAAAACCCAAACAAACATTTCCCCTCCGCAACAGACCCATGGTGTCATTACTTATCCCTCTGCAGCCAAGTGACAGTACCATAAGCTGAGCCAGTGAGCCTCACTTTGAGCAGACCCAGTTAGATGGATCCATCTCTGACCTCTAGTAGCAGGGGACTGACAAACAGAAGGCATCATACCCATGATTCAGACAGGTCATCAGCTAGCACAGGCAGTTATGGAAAACAACATATCTCCTTTAACAGCTTTAGTCCATTTAACTCAGATTTACAGACAGTTGCCACAGGAGCTATAAGTAAGCCACTTTTAACTCCTGTCAACTTTAGCAATGCTGATCTTTACTTTTTGATGACACCCAGGAGCTCTGTAAGACAAGACTGGGACCCTTTTCACTAAATGCACTTAATTTGATCACCACCTAACACAGTTGGTCCCATTGGGTTCATCAAAATTCAGCTGCCTGGCAGCAGCATTCACCCTATGGCCCAGTGACAGAGTGAATCAACATGAAGGAAAGGCTACTGCAAGAGGAAGTGCTTCTCCCAAAACAGCATCTTCTTTTGACCATTAGTGTGAGCCAGTTGGAATCTTCCACTCCTCCACACACAGTTACTGCAGCCACAACTAGAGCAGAACTACAGCAATGACTCTGAAGCTGGTCAAGTTGTCTGCACTCATTCTACATGTATGAACAAAGGTGTAATGAATTACTAGGAACTTGAGCCAGCTCTGACCCATGGACAGCTGCCACAATTCTCTGAGCACACAGTTCAGCCTCCTTTTTCATTTGAATGCAGTATCACAGAAGGGCATCACCACTCAGGTATTTAGGCACAAGCCTAGACAACCAAACCAAGCAGGTTATTTGGTATATTCCTTCTAAACATAGGTTTGGACTGAGGCATTTTTGTCTCCAGTCTTTACATAATAATGCAAACAGAATTGTCTCTTGGCAGTTTTCACGTGGCTGGCATTATGCAGTGTATCCAGAAGAAAGCAATGTGGTCATTGCCAAGATTCATTTTGGTTCCTCCATGACTTACACTGATTCGGTGCCTGTAAAATATGACCTTACTATCTAACCATGCAAATAGTCTACATAACTGTTTGTGCTACAGGCCCTCAGATAATTTTAAATGCCTCTCAAAATCACTGTGTATTCTGTGTGGGTCTCTCTTCCTCTGAAAGGAGGGCTGCATGAGCTGGGGACAAGCCTCAACATGGGGAAAGGACAGAGAGAATGCACATACAGGGGAGGAGTGGACTCAGGCTCACAGGCTTGACAGCTCCTGTCCCTTTCTTTGCAGGGAGATAAAGCCTAAGAACCAAGTTGCAAGAAAATAAATTGAGGAAACCTTCCCTAAGTAAAGAATTTTCCTCCAAATCTCTTAGAGAAAAACTGCTTCTGCTACTTTAGACTGACATCCAAGTGTGTTCAGGGAGATACTCACATGGAAGAGAGCATCTCTGTCAGGGCTGGCTAATGCTGCACATGGGACCCAGGCTTTAAGGTACAGCAAGAGTCATGCATAGTGGTAGGCTTGATGGGGCAAACATGGGCTTAGCCATGCCCGGACATGGTCCCCTGCCCCTCCTCCTTCTGTGATGGAGGAGGCAACTATGGGAGGGGAGGGCAAAAGCCCTGGTTTCACCTAATATGGGGAGGCCTGGCAAAGTGCCATTCCAATTGGTTAATCTATGTCCAATGCCCCACTAGTCTCAGGCTGGATATTGATAAAAGGGATAAGCAGGTAGCACCAGAGCTGCTGCCTCATTCTGCATCCTGAATTTGCCTGGAGAGCTTACCAGGAACAGGCTCTAAATGCCTATATGTTAACGGCCTGCATAGCCAGCAAGACATCCTGCCTGCACCTGAAAGTCTCCTGCTAAAGTGAGAAGTCCTGGAGATACACAGATCATCCAGAGGAGCCAGGAGACAAGGTGGGAGACTGTCTGCCTCCTTTCCCCAGAAGCCTGGGAAGAATCAAGTCTTAGCAGCCAACAAGAGAGAGTTCCACGAGCTTTGGGTACTGTCTGATTTATACTTTGTGAGTCTCTTCCAGTGTGACATTTGCATTTGTCACTTTAAGAAATCAGTGTTTCAGTTTTGCCTGTTCCCTTGTGTGTATACATTTCCAACCTGTGCATTTTTGAAATGGTGAATAAGTTTTCTGGGGAGTTTTAATGTTAACAAACAGTTTTCATGGTTATTAACAATCGTCGCCTGGATATCAAAATTAATACAGACTGATTAATTAATTTTGCATAATCCACCACAATATCCTACAGATTTAAAGGCACTGGTACATGTACCCTGAAAAGATTTGCCAAAAATTATAATCAAGAGCAAGAAACATCAATTTTCTGCAAATCTTGGTTAAAGTCCTTCTAAGATATTATTTTTCTGGTCATCATTACGACAAGCATTTAGCCAGCGAGGCAAAACTCCTCAATTTTCTCTTCCAAAGGATGTTATGAAAGTGATCTAACAAAAACAAGCAGGAAGTCAGAAGGACATCAGACGTTCACATCATCGTATTAGATGCAGTAATGTTGCAAGTTTATGCAATCAGTAAATAAAGACCTCAACAGCAATGTTGAGACTTCCAAAGATGGTCAGAATGACCTCCTGTTTTGTATATAACAGGAGTATAACACTTAGGGAAGAGTGGTAAACATTCAGGGTTTTTTTCACAAGAAGCATTATTTCATTCCTAGAACAGAATCACAGAATCAACCAGGTTGGAAGAGGCCTCCAAGCTCAGACAGTCCAACCTAGCACCCAGAAGTGTCCAGTCAACCAGACCATGGCACTAAATGACCTATCCAGGCTTTCCCTGAACACCTCCAGGGATGGTGACTCCACCACCATCCTGGACAGCCCATTCCAAGGCCAATCACTCTCTGCCAACAACTTCCTCCTAACATCCAGCCTAGACCTGCCCTGGCACAACTTGAGACTGTGTCGCCTTGTTCTGTTGGTGCTTGCCTGGCAGAAGAGACCAACCTCACTTGTCTCTCTACTGTGAGATAGTAGGACGAGAGGAAACAGCCTGAAATTGTGCCAGGGGAGACTTAGATTGCATATTAGGAAAAAGTTTTTTACTGAAAGAGTGGACAGGCATTGGAACAGACTGCCCAGGGAAGTGGCAGGGTCATCACCCCTGAAGGTGTTCAAGAAACATGGACATAGCACTTCAGGCTGTGGTATGATGGCCATGGTGGTGATAGGTTGGTGGTTGGATTCAATGATATTAGAGGTTTTTTCCAACTAAAACAATTCTATGATTCAGTTATGACTTGCTGACAGTTGCTACCAAAATGAATGCTTTCTCCTGCCTTTTATTTTACAGAGCACCAACATGTCATTTTAGGTGACATGGAAGACTTAGAATCATAGAATGCCATAGGCAGGGACACCTCCCACTAGAACAGGTCACTCAAGGACTCATCCAACCTGGCCTTCAACACCTCCAGGGAGGTTGTGTAGCAAAGAATCCACAACTTCCCTGGACAACCTGTGCCAGTGTCTCACCACTCTCACTGCAAAGAACCCTTTTCTGACATCTACTTTGAATCTCCCCTCTGCACTTTAAACCATTATCCTTCATCCTGTCATTACAAGACCTTGTCAATAGTCCCTCCCCAGCCTTCCTGGGGGAGGGACTACTTGGGGAGTACCAATACCTGCAGCAACAGTAATTAGCACAATTCTCAAGGGCAGTAGCTCATTTCAAACCTTTAGAAGACTTTGTCACGTTGAGACAAGTACATTTTATTTATAAGCAAACTCTAAGACTTACATCTCCTAAGGAAATCACTTCTAATGCCAGTGCTATGAAGACTTAACATGTATAGCAGGCACCAAAACAGTTTTGCCTTTTACCTCAGGACCTCAGGCAGATGTTGTTAGGAGTTTTATCATCAAAGAGGGCTGAGTGCAAGACCCCAGATTCTCTAAGGGGCCTGAATCACTACATGTATTGGGATGGGCAGCACTGCCATCAACAAGCTTTCAGTTTCTTAATGTGTGTGGAACACGGACTCCAAACAGCTACACTTGGTGAAAGGAAGGATGCTTGTGAGGATTTGCTACAGTGATTGAATCAAGTGCATCAACCTTGGGCTATGAAAACAATCATAGAATCATAGAATCAACAGACTGAAAGAGACCTCGAAGATCATCCAGTCCAACCTATCCCCCAGCCCTATCCAGTCAACTAGACCATGGCACTAAGTGCCTCATCCAGGCTTTTCTTGAAGACCTCCAGGGTCATTTACTGGTCAAGCACTTCTGCGGTTGAGACTAGATGCAGATACTAAATCTGCAAGATCAAGACCAAACCATAGATCAGATCTTTAACATCCTACCTTTGAACTTGGTCAAGATGGAGATCTTTCTAGCAAGACATTAAGCATATTTTTTCTACTAGTATATGCAACTACATTTCAATTTAAGAGTCAAAAGCCAATTGATAAATAAAGGAAACAGTCTCAAAAATATCAGGAGCAATGTGGCCTGTAGGGCAAGGGAGATTATTCTGCCCCTGTACTCAGCACTGCTCAGGACACACCTTGAGTGCTGTGTCCAGTTCTGGGCTCCTCCATTCAAGAGAGCTGTTGAGGTGCTGGAAGGTGCCCAGAGAAGGGCATCAAGGCTGGGGAGGGGCCTGGAGCACAGCCCTGTGAGGAGAGGCTGAGGGAGCTGGGGGTGTGCAGCCTGCAGAAGAAGAGGCACAGGGCAGAGCTCATTGCTGGCTGTAGCTACCTGAAGGGAGGCTGCAGCCAGGTGGGGTTGGGCTCTTCTGCCAGGCACCCAGCAACAGAACAAGGGGACACAGCCTCAAGTTGTGGCAGGAGAGGTCTAGGCTGAATGTTAGGAGGAAGTTGTTGTCAGAGAGAGTGATTGGCATTGGAATGGGCTGCCCAGGGAGGTGGTGGAGTCACCGTCCCTGGAGGTCTTCAAGCAAAGACTGGACGAGGCACTTAGTGCCATGGTCTGGTTGACTGGATAGGGCTGGGTGCTAGGTTGGAGTGGATGATCTTGGAGGTCTCTTCCAACCTGGATGATTCTATGATTCTTCTACTTTTATTTTTAATCTTAAGCAGCTTCTTTACAACCTTGTACAGAGAGAAGGGGAAGAGTATACAGCTCATATTTTGGTGACAATGATGAATATCAAACCTCTTAGCTTTGGAATATGCTGGTATTTGACACTGGAAGCATCGATAATAGAAATAACTTCACCAAGTTCAAAACACATAGGTTGGACTGCATGATCTTGGAGGTCTCTTCCAACCTGGTTGATTCTATGATTCTATGATATGAATGAAGCATCTTCTACTTCCTGGTCACTGCAGAACTCACTCTGATGTTGCTCAGCATGCTGGAATGGTACCAGTTCAGTGTTTGGGATTGGGAACAGTATGAAAACAGAGCCAAAAGTAAGAAATGAAATTGCTCATAGCAGGTCCAAGACCATGACCTTATTTAAGGCTGTCAGGCCTGTTTCATTCCAAACTTCATTTCTGATCCACACTCTATCAAATCGAAACCAAGAGAAAGATCAACTTCAAACTGCTACATCTAGGCAAGAAGTATTGCCTTCATTTCTTCATCTAGAAACCGTTTCCTCACTGATGGCACAACTAAATTTATGAAATCTATTCACACACTTGTCTGACCCACTACTGATGAAGTTCTGCAACAAGAGCACACAGAAAACAGCCACTCTTTTGCTCTGAAATTTCTCAGACTATATAAAAGCTCGGAGAAATCATCCTAGAAAATACAACGGGAATCAGACAAGCTGGAGAGTACAAAAACTTAGCATTTGGACTTATAAAGACATCATAATCCAAAATACATCTCCTTTTACAACACTAAGCCTTACTCACTTCAAGACTGACAAACTGAAGCAGAGACATCAGGCACAGTCAGCGGTGAGTTACGCGATCATGCCAATAAACTGTGACTGCATCCATTTCACAGGAGCTAATCACCTCTTGGTGGTAACTGCCTGGATATGAGTTACTGGCTCTGACAGCACCCTGAATTAGTGTTAGCAGTGCTGTCAAGAATTAATCATGCTTTAGCAACCACGCAGTAAAGCAGCACACTATGCATCATAGGACATAAAAAGCAGCACAGTGAACATGTGTGGAGCGTTATAGCCTGCTGAGTGTATGCAGAAAGCTGACAGGAAACAGGGACTCTCAGCACAGAACTTAAATGTGCATGGGAAACATGTTCCAAAAGGGCACAGGATGGAGCATTAAAACATTTTAATTGAGCCAGCAACATTCCTTAGAGGAGAAGGTCAATGGTACTCTGGACTACATTAGGACAAGTGGTGATACTCCTTTCTGTTCAGCACTGGCAAGGCCATGCCCAGTTCTGGGCATTAGCTAACCCAGTTTGAGCAAGGAGGTTGGAGTAGAAGATATTCCAAGGTCTGTCCCAATCTCCACCGATTTCTGAGATTCTAATTTAACTTCTTTGTGATGTCCAGTAAGTCACCTAAGAGTAGTCGACATCATTCTACTCTCCAAAAGACACTTAAGAGTAGGGAATTTAAAGTGTGGATGTTCTTGCTGCAGACGTCAACGCCTAACCGCAGCACAGGAAGGGACCCAAACCAAAGAAGCATCCAAAACAGGAGACCACAACAGGTGCAGAGGTGTATACAACCCTCAACATTTTCTCCAGGGATCAAGTACTTCACTAAAAACTCATCCCACGTCTGCTGAAGTCAAGAGTTATGAGATTAAGATTCAGCACTCTCATTTGGTACCTCTGAGAGGCACATGAGGTTTCCTTTCCTTATGGATACTGGAGAAGAGCATCCACAGAAGAGTGTCAAAATATCAGATAAAAATTCAAGACAAGAGAAGCACCAAGACTGATGGAAATTCAATGAGGCAAACTGGTGTCATTCAAAACACACTCTAAGTAATCCATAGGAAAATAAATGTGACTTTTAGGAGGGGAAAATAACTCAGGTAATGTTCTGTTAATGAAAAGCAATTTAAAAATGAAACAAAACACACCATCAAAAAGCACAGGAAAAGTTCCCCATCAGATCTTTTGTGCTTGCTTGCAAACCACGAGTACAGCATTGCATTCACAGGGCAATTATGTGCTCTGCTCACTCCCAGCTACAGTCTTGAGCAGTGCTGCAGCTGTCCCATTTTACAGCCCTCACTGCAGGGTAGGCAATTAACTTCCTATCTCCATTTTGCAGACAAGGAGAATAAGGCAGAGAGATCAGCAGATCTGAGAAAAACACATAGGACATGCTTGGAACTGACCAACTCCTGACAACCAATTCAGTTCTCTGACAATTAAATCATACTCAAAGTTCAGAAGCTCTGTTACAGTGCCTGCTGGATTAGACACTTGCCTACGTAAAACCTGCAGATTTGCAGGACTGGACTACAAATCTCACAAGAGCATGGTCTCACAAATATCTCTGTGCCTCCAAGACTGCCCCTGCAGATCAAAATGTGCAGACAATCTGGGCATGATGCACCCAGTTAATGGCCAAGACCACCCAGAAGCTCAGCATAGCAACAGGAGTTGGCAGTCGTCAACGCAATCCAATTTATTGTTTAAGGCTGTAATTAAACTGCCCTGAATACACAAAGTTGTTTCATTCAATAATTGTTTTACTTGCCTAAAATAGGAACTGGAAGCAGTTGATTTGAGCTATACGGTCTGTGCTCATCTGCTTTTCAAACCATACACAGGAGTTTTTCATTAATAACATGAATTTACTCACTTCTTTCTCTCTCTAGAGAAGAATTTGATTTCTTTCGTTCTCCAGCCACAAGAAACCACTACTGGTTCAAATCAAAGCTGAATTCAGCCACTGGTCCTTTCAATGGATGAGCCAAGAGACACTGCCCTCGAAAAGCAAGATTGCCACAACGTAAAACAAGGGAAAAGGAAAACTCAGTTCACTGTTTGAGTTGTTTATTCTTGAATCCCAACGTCTGTTCCTTGCTCTGCAGCCCAAGCTGGTGAACTGAACTCCCAGTCAGATGGCACCAGGCTCACGTCGGCAGTAATATCTGCGAGGCTGCACAATCTGAATGCAGGACCCACTGCACTACCCTACCCTGATGCTTCTGCAGTGCAGCACCTGCATCTCACACAGCACACTGCTGCCACATCCTGCACCACCTTCATCTGCAGTGCTGGACCCTGCTACTGAATATGTATCACAGGTATCACACTGCCTAAGGACCTGCCCTTATTACCAGCACCCTTTACTCAGAGATGCTCTTTGAGCAGCAGTTTCATTCCACCACCCCACCCCTCCCTTTGCCACAAAGTTCCACCTGTGTTTGCATCCCGGTGGATCACAACTCCTTCCCATGTAAACTGTGCACAGCAGCGCTCAGCTCACACTGCTGTAACAGCAGTTTTGGTGCCGTAAGTAACTTGTCTGTGAACTGAAAGTTTTGTGAAGCCCTAACTTGCCTTCTTTTTACTCACAGCATCTTCAACTAAATGGTCATTTCCAGAGCTTAATGAAAAACAGGAGGGAGAGCAGATTTTTTGTTCTCTTATCGTGGTACCCACAGAACATATTTCTTCCTCAGACCTTCTTAATTAAGCAGAATCACTGCAACATTGACCTAAAAAGCATTCAGCAAGGTTTTGGTGTTGCAAATTCTGCTGTGTTTTCTCCCACATTTCCCCAGTAAATCGGTCAAAAGCTCAATTTTCAGCACCTACTGGGATAGAATATAAAGCTCACTTAGAACTTGTTCAGGGGCAAGTTCTTGGAGCAAGACCTTGTCAGACCAGTAAGAGTCTGGCTGCAGTACACAAGCCAAAGCTGGGAAAATAAATGGATCCAAACCTGCTCCATTACCACACAGAATCTACCATAGTTACAATTCTATCTTCATTTTCAGACTCTGGAAAGGCAAGATAGAATCATAGAATCATAGAATCAACCAGGTTGGAAGAGACCTCCAAGATCATCCACTCCAACCTAGCACCCAGCCCTAACTAATCAACCAGACCATGGCACTAAGTGCCTCATCCAGTCTTTTCTTGAAGACCCCCAGGGACGGTGCCTCCACCACCTCCCTGGGCAGCCCATTCCAATGCCAATCACTCTCTCTGTGAAGAACTTCTTCCTAACATCCAGCCTATACCTACCCTGGCACAACTTGAGACTGTGTCCCCTTGTTCTGTTGCTGCTTGCCTGGGAGAAGAGGCCACCCCCCACCTGGCTACAGCCTCCCTTCAGGTAGTTGTAGACAGCGATAAGATCTCCCCTGAGCCTCCTCTTCTCCAGGCTAAACAGGCCCAGCTCCCTCAACCTCTCCTCATAGGATTTGTGCTCCAGGCCCCTCACCAGCTTTGTTGCCCTTCTCTGGACATGTTCCAGCACCTCAACATCTTTCTTGAATTGAGGGGCCCAGAACTGGACACAGCACTCAAGGTGTGGCCTGACCAGTGCTGAGTACAGGGGAAGAATAACCTCCCTTGTCTTACTGGCCACATTGCTCCTGATGCAGGCCAGGATGCCATTGGCTCTCTTGGCCACCTGGGCACACTGCTATGACTAGATACAGGCAAGCAGCTTACTTGTAAAATGATGTCATCTCTCAGCAACAAATAACAGCAAGTAAAATATTCACTACAAAACTTCCCATTTCTTAAACTCTTACATTTATTTCCTTATTGCCTTCTGCACAGTTTCTTTCTACCCCAAAACGTTCATGGCTTTTCAAACTTAACACCAACAGTTTCACTGATGTCAGCTCATCAATTGACTTTGGGCCAGTCTGACCTGGGCTTGAGCTAACTGAACATTAAAAAACACTGAGAGCACCTTCAGTGTCCCATAAATATTATCTTCTTTATTATTCAATATGTAAGCAGGATAAATGTAATCTAGACCACAGTAACCAACTGACCCAAAGTCCTTCAGGCACAGTTTATCAAATCAGCACTGGCAATCAGCAGCAGGAAACAAAACGTGACAATTGCAGACTGCTGCTTGTTTACCCAAGCAACAAGAGCTGAGCCCAACTTTCTTTTGACAGATAAAGCCAAGCCTGGCTGGGGCACTTAGTGCCATGGTCTGGTTGAATGGATAGGGCTGGGTGCTAGGTTGGACTGGCTGAGCTTGGAGGTCTCTTCCAACCTGCTTGATTCTATGATTTTATAAGAACTGACATGACAGAACTCATCACCGTAATGAGACAGAGAAAGAACTGAATGACAGTGGAGAGAAACCTTCCCCAAATTCTTGATGCTTAAGTGAGTTCTGAAGCTGAAATCCTGGATGCCTCAGGTTGAGATTCCTTAATTTAAGATATATAATTTGGGACAGGAAGGCAGTGCTACGTAGCATATTTTTTTTACTGTCTTTACCTGAAGTTTTCTGTATGGACATTGCTACTTTGAACTTCAGTGCAGCACAGAAGGCTTTATGAGAAATACAATGAGGCTTATGTGCTTGCTGAAGTGGGTAAAAGCATGGCAAGAGGACAGCAGTCCTCTAGATAGAAACAGAAACAAAGGGCTCCTCTCATGTGTACTGGGGACTTCCTGATGCTTTGATCAGATGAAAGGACCTCTCTGTACAACTTTACTACGACAAAACATTCGAGAGCCGTAGCATGCAACCTGGACCAAAATATCTTCTTTTCATAATATTTAAAAGAAACAAAATTCAAACCTCAACAACCTAATAAAACACATGAGAGGTTATAAAGCACAACTGGCTTGTTTCTAAAACAGGCCTTAATGTAGTATGGCTGCAATAGTGGAAAAGGGCAAATGAAAAGCATGCCCATTCCTGTTATTCTTTGAGTTAGATCATGCCCTTGGGTAGTATACCAAAACCCCAGAAATGCAAAATATGAAAGTAATAAACATACAATTGCTCAGAACTTGATAATCATCTCTGTGAAACATAATCTGAGGACTTTTGGTTGGCTTTGATGATTCTGAACACGGAATTAAGCTGAATGTATTTTAAATGAAACCTAAAATAAAAACAGCTGCTGGAAAACATGCATGACCAAAGTCTTCATCTGAGCATGTGCTGCTTTTGGCTGTTTTCTTTTAGATGTGAAAACGTTGCTGGCATTCAGTATATTCAACTCCAGTATGAAGCAAAGTGCAGTAGCTGTTGCTGGCATTCAGCTAAGCCAATCCAATTTTATAGATGTTTGTCTAACAACTCAGAAGCACTGCTATTTGCACCAGTGAAGGATTATATCACTAAAGAAAATTATTCTCTGTGGTAGCTGCAATTCCATGTGCACTGGGACCTAGGAGATACACAGCCATCCTTCATCCTTCATCCCACTGCTCTGCTGGCAACCCTCATGGCATAATCTCATGGGGAAAAGACAGACAACCCTGTGCTGGGCTGCAGCAAGAGCAGTGTGGGCAGCAGGGCAAGGGAGAAGATTCTGTCCCTTGGCTCTGCTCTTGCCAGATCCCATCTGGGGTACTGTGTGCAGTTCTGCAGCCCCCAACACAAGAAGGACATGGAACTGTTGGAGCCAGTCCAGAGGAGGCCACCAAGATGCTCAGAGGGCTGCAGCAGCTCAGCTATGAGGACAGGCTATGAGAGTTGGGGCTCTGCAGCCTGGAGAAGAGAAGGATTCAAGGAGCCCTTGAAGGGGGCTACAGGAAGGCTGGGGAGGGACTATTGACAAGATCTTGTAATGACAGAACAAGGGGGAATGGGTTTGAATTGGCAGAGAGGAGATTAGACTAGATGTTAAGAAAGGGCTCTTTGCAATGAGGGTGGTGAGACACTGGCACAGGTTGCCCAGAGAGGTTGTGGAGCACAGAAGCACCCAATGTGATAAAAGATCACATTGGGTGCTTCTGTGCTCCACAACCTCCCTGGAGGTGTTGAAGACCAGGTTGGATGAGTCCTTGAGTGACCTGTTCTAGTGGGAGGTGTCCATGGCAGGGGGTTTGAGGTCCCTCCCAACCCAAACCATTCTGTGACTCTGGGGAAAGGCAGACTGCTAACTAATCTTCTGAAGAGTCTGTTTTAAGAAGGAAACAAGATGGATTCCTAACTGGGATTAACCTATATGAAAAACACTTATTCCATTAAAAATTATTTAGAATGCTTGAGAAACACAGGAAAAGCAGAGGAGAAAGACAGAGGAGAATAACTAACTTGTTTTGCTGATCCACAGAAAGAGGCTCTCCCATCATGGCAAACCAGAGGGCAAACTGAACAAGGCATTTAGAACACATTTCCACTGGTGAGTGCACTACCAAACAAAAGATATCCATGTCACAGAGGAAGTGCCCTGATCAAATGAACTTAGAACTACCATTTATTTAGGAATCCAATCTCCTGGTCTCAAGTCTACAAGATTCCAGAGGGCTACAAACCACAGGGCATTCTGCAGCACTCTGAACTGAGGCAGCTTTCACACTTGTGATGGCTTTGCAGATCCCAGAAACTGTTAAGCATGTATATGCCTCCTTCCCTTTGTACTTGGTAGGATGAGAGCAGAAGCCTAAGCAATTCATTTGGTGGAGTGTCTAAAAACAGCTGTCTGTGCCATATTCACTTAGCTTTAGAATCTGAAGGTCTTTAAAAAAATATCCTAGGCCCTTAAAAACAGTCTTAAAATTTTCATTGCTGTGAAATTGTTTCTCTGTTTTCATATCCTCCTGGAATCTGTATGGATCAGAAAACTTCTTAGAGCAAAAAGACAGATGTTTCCATTAGCCTCGAAACTAAGGGCCCACAGCTGCCACCAAAATAAGGCAGTACTCACTTCACCCAAGCACCAGAATGGAACTCCTTCTTTTTGGAAAGCTACCCAGAAATCTGCAATGGAATAAGATGTAGGCAGAAAGAGAGGCACCCGTGGAACAGTTCTGTGCTCTGTGGAAAAACACCAAGCCAAGCCCCAGCCCAGTGCACATGCTGCACTCCTGAGCCCACCTCCCAGGAGACAGAGAAGCTTTCAGTCTTTCACTGCAAGGCCTCATTCTCAAGGGTTTCATGCAACCAAGTTATGCATTGAGCTGGTCATGATGGGCATAGCACATAACAGAGAACAAGAGGAGAAATTCATAGAATCATAGAATCAGCCAGGTTGGAAGAGAGCTCCAAGCTCAGCCAGCCCAACCTAGCACCCAGCCCTGGCCAATCAACCAGACCATGGCACCAAGTGCCTCATCCAGGCTTTTCTGGAACACCTCCAGGGATGGTGACTCCACCACCTCCCTGGGCAGCCCATTCCAGTGCCAATCACTCTCTCTGTGAAGAACTTCCTCCTAAGATCCAGCCTAGAGATGCCCTGGCACAGCTTGAGACTGTGTCCCCTTGTTCTGTTGCTGAATAAAGGCTGCAGAAATGGGCACCACTCAGCAGGAACACTTGGAGAAGGGCAGCAAGGCTGGTGAGGGGCCTGGAGCACAGCCCTGTGAGGAGAGGCTGAGGGAGCTGGGGGTGTGCAGCCTGCAGAAGAGGAGGCTCAGGGCAGACCTCATTGCTGTCTGCAGCTCCCTGAAGGGAGGCTGCAGCCAGGTGGGATTGGGCTCTTCTGCCAGACACCCAGCAACAGAACAAGGGGGCACAGTCTCAAGTTGTGCCAGGGCAGGTACAGGCTGGATGTTAGGAGGAAGTTCCTGCCAGAGAGAGTGATTGGCATTGGAATGGGCTGCCCAGGGAGGTGGTGGAGTCACCATCCCTGGAGGTGTTGAAGCCAAGCCTGGCTGAGGCACTTAGTGCCATGGTCTCTTGGTTGGCTAGGGCTGGGTGCTAGGTTGGACTGGATGATCTTGGAGGTCTCTTCCAACCTGGTTGATTCTATGATATCATACTACAGGTGTCTCAGTTCACCAGCCCCAAGAAGGATGCCATTCCAAGGAGACTGAGCTTCCCTGGCAGCAGGTCTCTAACTAATTCCTGAACAGTCTCAGACCAAGACAAGTGCTAAGGACCAGTGGGCTCAAGCCTCCTGCAGGCACTTGCTGTCAGTGCTTTTATTATTAATAAGGCTAGTGCATTTTTTCCTCATGTACTTCAGTTTTGGAGACATTGTTGGGCTATGCTCTTACTCACCTATTGCCCTTCACATGAATGCAATTCCAGAACTGAATTTTAGTCAGTTGAAATTCATTGGGAAGGTCCAAAGGTTAATTTCAAAGCATCAGGCTGAGCTTGCAGTACTCTCTGTAAGGATTTTTAATTTTAACTTGGAAACAGAGCTGGAACACTGGCAGATAACACACCAGCCCAAAAGTCAGAAGAGCAATCACCAGCTTCCACAAGCAGCCTTTTTATTCATGCCCATGTGGCTGGTTATATTTTCACTTTAAACATGAGATGTTCTCCCCAAACCTGCCTCCCTCAGCACCCGTCCCTGCCATAAACACATTCTGAACAAGAACAGCAGGCTTCAGGACGTGCCACTATTCATTATTCTGTATGAAAAGAAGTGAAACTAGCATGATTTGAGAATCATACTCCAAATGTCACCTTCTCAAGCAACCCAAGGAAAAAAGAAAACTAAAAGTGCTGTTTAAAATGAACCCATCAAATAGAAGCCAAATAAATCAGAGGACAGAAGGGAAAGGAAGAAACTGGAGGACTAAAAGTTTTCTGACAGTCACAGTACACAGAGGCAAAAAGGTGTATGCACATAATTCAGGCTGCCTCAACCTTGACTTTGCTCCTCATCTCCCTTAGCAGCCCACTTTGAAATTCAGAACTTCCCTTTATTATTTATTTATTATAATTATCTTCAGAATTGAAAATTGATTCAAAAGAGACATTTGTTGGTAACTGGAAAATGGGCACAGAAACAAATACTTTCTTTTTATGGGGTTAACTACATCCAAGCCAGTGACTGATATTCTTTGCCATCCATGCCTTTTGAAGGGGTTAACTACACCCAAGCCAGTGACTGACATTCTTTGCCATCCATGCCTTTTTAGAGGTTAACTACACCCAAGCCAGTGACTGACATTCTTTGCCATTCATATCTTTTTAAGAGCTTAACTATAACCAAGCCAGTGACTGACATTCTTTGCCATCCATATCTTTTTAGAGGTTAACTACACCCAAGCCAATGACTGACATTCTTTGCCATTCATATCTTTTTAAGAGCTTAACTACAACCAAGCCAGTGACTGACATTCTTTGCCATCCATGCCTTTTTAGAGGTTAACTACACCCAAGCCAATGACTGACATTCTTTGCCATCCATGCCTTTTTAAGAGGTTAACTACACCCAAGCCAGTGACTGACATTCTTTGCCATCCATGCCTTTTGAAGGGGTTAACTACACCCAAGCCAATGACTGACATTCTTTGCCATCCATGCCTTTTGAAGGGGTTAACTACACACAAGCCAGTGACTGACATTCTTTGCCATCCATGCCTTTTTAGAGGTTAACTACACCCAAGCCAGTGACTGACATTCTTTGCCATCCATGCCTTTTTAGAGGTTAACTACACCCAAGCCAGTGACTGACATTCTTTGCCATTCATATCTTTTTAAGAGCTTAACTATAACCAAGCCAGTGACTGACATTCTTTGCCATCCATATCTTTTTAGAGGTTAACTACACCCAAGCCAATGACTGACATTCTTTGCCATCCATGCCTTTTGAAGGGGTTAACTACACACAAGCCAGTGACTGACATTCTTTGCCATCCATGCCTTTTTAGAGGTTAACTACACCCAAGCCAGTGACTGACATTCTTTGCCATCCATGCCTTTTGATGGGGTTAACTACACCCAAGCCAGTGACTGACATTCTTTGCCATCCATGCGTTTTTAAGGGGTTAACTACACCCAAGCCAATGACTGACATTCTTTGCCATCCATGCCTTTTGAAGGGGTTAACTACACCCAAGCCAATGACTAACATTCTTTGCCATCCATGCCTTTTGAAGGGGTTAACTACACCCAAGCCAATGACTAACATTCTTTGCCATCCATGCCTTTTGAAGGGGTTAACTACACCCAAGCCAGTGACTGACATTCTTTGCCATCCATGCCTTTTTAAGGGGTTAACTACACCCAAGCCAATGACTGACATTCTTTGCCATCCATGCCAAGTAAACACTAAAACTCCCACATTCAGCAGGACCTTAATGTAGCAATAGTGGAGCTCAATCCTAATGAAGGCAGACTTACTTGACTAAGCTCACCCCATCCTGCAAACACATGTGGGTTACACAGGTCAGCTGAAATGCCACAGTAAGTCCCACCCTCTTTGTCACTTTTCCAAGTTTTCCAGTAGTTTATAATGAGAATTTTACTCCCATTTCACTATCAGAACACAGTTACTAAATAAATTCTAAATAACTTCATGGTTGTCAGGAACCTGACCTTGGAACTGAGACACTGCAAATTATCTTAAAGCAATAAGCAACTCAAACTCCAGAAACAAAAATGTCCAAGGGCATGAGAGTAGCCAGTTCAGGAAGTTTAAAGTTGTTCCCGAAGAAAAAAGAAAAAAACAAACAACAGTTCTGCTTTTCAAATGTAAGAGGAATGGATTTCATAGAATCCTAGAATTGACCAGGCTGGAAGAGACCTCCAAGCTCAGCCAGGCCAACCTAGCACCCAGCCCTGCCCAATCAACCAGACCATGGCACTAAGTGCCCCAGCCAGGCTTGGCTTCAACACCTCCAGGGACAGTGACTCCACCACCTCCCTGGGCAGCGCATTCCAATGCCAATCACTCTCTCTGACAACAACTTCCACCTCACATCCAGCCTAGACCTCCCCTGGCACAACTTGAGACTGTGTCTCCTTGTTCTGCTGCTGGTTGTCTGGCAGCAGAGCCCAACCCCACCTGGCTACAACCTCCCTGCAGGTAGTTGCAGACAGCAATGAGGTCTGCCCTGAGCCTCCTCTTCTGCAGGCTGCACACCCCCAGCTCCCTCAGCCTCTCCTCACTGGGCTGTGCTCCAGGCCCCTCACCAGCCTTGCTGCCCTTCTCTGGACACCTTCCAGCACCTCAATATCTCTCTTGAATTGAGGGGCCCAGAACTGGACACAGCACTCAAGGTGTGGCCAGAGCAGTGCTGAGCACAGGGGCAGAATAACCTCCCTTGTCCTGCTGCCCACACTGCTCCTGAGCCAGCCCAGGATGCCATTGGCTCTCCTGCCCACCTGGGCACACTGCTGCCTCATCTTCAGCTACTCTCTACCAGCACCCCCAGGGCCCTCTCTGCCTGGCTGTTCTCTGTCACTCTGTCCCCAGCCTCTAGTGCTGCTTGGGGTTGTTGTGGCCAAAGTACAGAACCCTGCACTTGGCCTTGTTCAATCTCATCCCATTGGCCTCTGCCCACCCATCCAGCCTGGCCAGGTCCCTCTGCAGGGCTCTTCTACCCTCCAACATCTCCACACCTGCTCCTAGCTTGGTGTCATCTGCAAACTCACTGATGCTGGACTCAATTCCCTGGTCCAGATCATCAATAAAGATGTTGAACAGGGCTGGGCCCAGCACTGGTCCCTGGGGAACACCACTGGTGCCAGCTGCCAACTGTATGTGGCACCATTCACCACCACTTTCTGGGCCTGGCCTTCCATCCAGTTCTTGACCCATATCAGAGTGAATCTGTCCAAGCCATGAGCTGCCAGCTGTGCCAGGAGCTGTTTGTGGCAGACAGTGTCAAAGGCTTTGCTGCAGTCCAGGCAGACTCCATCCACAGCCTGCCCCACATTCACCAGGCAGGTAACCTGATCATAAAAGGAGATCAGGTTGGTGAGGCAGGACCTGCCCTTCCTAAACCCCTGCTGGCTGGGCCTGATCCCTTGGCCATCCTGTAGGTGCTGTGTGATGGCACTCAAGATGACCTGTTCCATGCCCTTGCCTGGCACTGAGGTCAGGCTGATAGCTCTGGAATTTCCCGGTTCCTCCTTCTGGCTCTTCTTTACTTAAGACTTAGCTCTTAATTCCTTCTTTGGAGCAGGATTTAATTTAACAGTTAGAAACCTAACATCCATTTCCAATTAACTGCTTCAATGCAACACAGAGACTTTGTGCATATCATCATCACTGTTACACTTCTGCCCTACTGCTTTCTTTCAAAGCTGTGTTTGAAACAGCTCAGAACTAGAAAAGTAAATAATGATAATTCTATTTAAACACATTTTTTTTACATCTATATATAAACTACCATATGATATGGTCTTGCAAGCTATGTTTAGAGAGCTTCTGTATTGACACTGGACTGTCAAACAAGTCACTGTAACAACCTGGATTTGGATACCACCAGTCCATGACTCTGAACTGTCACATTACACTGTCACAAAAGTTTTTTTTGTGGCAGAAGAATGCAAACTGCACACACACAATGAGTAAATGAAGTGGATGTATGAAGACATTAGGAGCTATGATTGGAAACTGAAGAAACTTTCAGTCACTCAAAAAATATGGCAATAAACCAGAATAAAAATGTGTATTTTGCTATGCACATCTTAGGGGTTTTTATTTGGTCTACCAAGGAGTATTAGCTCCCAAAGTAAATCACAATTAATAGACTTGTTCTTGACAGAAAACACATCTCTGACTTAAGAGGAGGGAAAGTTTGTTGCTACTACAAAGGAGGAAAAGTTTGTTGCTATTACTCAAGAAGATTTAAGAGTTTCAAAAGGCTGGAAGTGGCATAAGCACTTCTTCAGAGGTACCTCTCCTCTGAGGTATAATCTTACTGTTTTCCACAGGGGTCTGTTGAAAGAATTTATTTGTGCAAGGATAATCTTCTGCAGTTTGAACTTTCTCACCAAGCTGCCTTCTCATTGCTATGCGGGGTGGGCGGCAGGGCTGCTTGCAATGCCAGCCGTGTCCACCGAATCAGAACTAGCTCTTTGTTCCAACTACTTCCTTTGCAACTTCTTGCCATCAGTAGCCACCTCTCTCTATATATATACATATTCTTTTGTATTTTTACAGCCTTAGCATCTTTTAGATCATTTCACTTCCAAGCTGTTTCTAAAAGAGGAAAGTTCCATCATTCTACGGAAAGCCATTGAGGACTTAGCGCAAGAGACAGAAATCCCCGGCCTTAACTCTGTTACCTCTGCTCTGTGCAAGCCAACCTTGTGAAAGTAAAGGAATGTCATCACAGGTGCTGTAACAGCCTGCAATACTAGGATCCAAAATCACAGAGCAGAAGGCTGCTTTCCGTTACTTATGCGCCCCAAGGGACCGGCGCAGTTCAGACAGCAATTGGGATCAGGAGGAAAAACAGCACCGTGAGGACAAGCAGCACTAGTGAGGTATGCAAAGACACCCAGGTGCTCACAGAGAGCTTGGTGACTACAGTACCCATTTCACTGAAAAGAAGTATCTCTTGGAGGAGAAGCATTTGCAACTTACCCCACACATGACACAAAGGGTTTGCTCACCAAACACTGTAAGCACAAACCCACCGACCACTGGTGCAAGTGTCCTGCAGTGCAAAGTACAAGTAACCCCTGACCTCCGAAGGGAATGCACACAAACAAGCAAGCATAGCTTAGACAACCTTACTGGCATGCAGTGGTGGTGGAGCAAGGATGCAGCTTTAGCACCATCTTAAATGACCTTAAAGAATCACACTATTTTAAAGAAAAAAATAGACCTTGCTGTAAACTGGATCTTCACCTGTGTGCATGGCTCCCTTTTTTCACTCCACGCCCTTTAGTACATTTTCAAGCTATTAAAACAAATTCTTGGTGGAATCATATAGTGCAGGAGTAGCACTGGGGAATTCGGTAAAGAAAAAAGTCAGTCTCTTTGTTAGCCAAGCCACAAAGCATCCACAGAGCCCAATTCATCATGAAAATGCCAGGGTGCCTGACAGCTGATTGACAGACCAGCCCCGTACTTGCTCCCTCTCCCCTCAGAGAGCCCCCCTTTGGTACAACGTGTCTGTTTCTCCTGGGTTCAGGAAGGGCAGATCCTGCCTCTCCAACCTGATCTCCTTCTATGATCAGGTGACTGCTTGGTGGCTGTGGGGAGGCCTGTGGATGTGGTCTGCCTGGACTTCAGCAAGGCCTTTGACACTGTCCCCCACAGCAAACTGCTGGCTAAGCTGTCAGCCCATGGCTTGGATGGCAACACTCTGTGCTGGGTTAGGAACTGGCTGGAGGGCCGGACCCAGAGAGTGGTGGTGAATGGTGCCACATCCAGCTGGCAGCTGTCACTAGTGGTGTCCCTCAGGGATCTGTGCTGGGCCCCATCCTCTTTAACATCTTCATAGATGACCTGGATGAGGGCATGGAGTCAGTCATCAGCAAGTGTGCAGATGACACTAAGCTGGGGGCAGATGTGACTGAGTTGGAGGGCAGAAGGGCTCTGCAGTGGGACCTTGACCGCCTGCACAGATGGGCAGAGTCCAAGGGGATGGCTTCAATAGCTCCAAGTGCAGGGTGCTGCACTTTGGCCACAACAACCCCATGCAGAGATACAGGCTGGGGTCGGAGTGGCTGGAGAGCAGCCAGACAGAGAGGGATCTGGGGGTGCTGATTGATACCTGCCTGAACATGAGCCAGCAGTGTGCCCAGGTGGCCAAGAGAGCCAGTGGCATCCTGGCCTGCATCAGGAATGGAATGGTCAGCAGGAGCAGGGAGGTCATTCTGCCCCTGTACTCTGCACTGGTTAGACCACACCTTGAGTGCTGTGTTCAGTTCTGGGCCCCCCAGTTTAGGAGGGACATTGAGATGCTTGAGCGTGTCCAGAGAAGGGCGACGAGGCTGGGGAGAGGCCTTGAGCACAGCCCTACGAGGAGAGGCTGAGGGAGCTGGGATTGGTTAGCCTGGAGAAGAGGAGGCTCAGGGGAGACCTCATTGCTGTCTACAACTACCTGAAGGGTGGTTGTGGCCAGGAGGAGGTTGCTCTCTTCTCTCAGGTGGCCAGCACCAGAACAAGAGGACACAGCCTCAGGCTGTGCCAGGGGAGATTTAGGCTGGAGGTGAGGAGAAAGTTCTTCCCTGAGAGAGTCATTGGACACTGGAATGGGCTGCCCGGGGAGGTGGTGGAGTCGCCGTCCCTGGAGCTGTTCAAGGCAGGACTGGACGTGGCACTTGGTGCCATGGTCTGGCCTTGAGCTCTGTGGTAAAGGGTTGGACTTGATGATCTGTGAGGTCTCTTCCAACCTTGCTGATACTGTGATACTGTGACCTACTTGTGTGCAGAGCGGTTACACACCAGAGCTTAGCTCGGGAAAAAGAGGATGGATCAATCACAAAAAACCTTCACAGCACAGCTGGGAACTTGCTGGGTGGAGGAAACTTCCCTCCTGGAGTATGGAACGTCTCCACATACTTTCCTTTTTCCCCTTGGGCAAAGGGAAGATGATTGCTCTGCAAGCAAGTTGACTGCTGTGCTCTCCAGGAATGCAGCCCCCCCCTCACCCAGGCTTCAGTAGTCCAACCTGGCATGTGGCCACAGGGGTCTGCTGTCCCCAGAAAGCCCTGTGCTGTCACCTGGGACCTGGGCACTGCCATCCCAACTGGCTGGAGGTGGAGGAGCAAGTCCCGGCCACAGCACAGCTGCGTGAGTTAGTAACCCACGTCCTCCTCCACGTGTAGTGTCAAGGATCATGGGTTCAGCCTTTCTCTGAAACAGGCAATCTGCTGCTTGCTTTAAAATTAAGCCTGTGCTTAAGTGCTTTATGGGACAGGGGCCAAAATACTCTGTTTCTTAGAGAACTGAGCCTTACATTTTTATATCCATAAGGTTAGCTCAGCCTTTCTGCCAAGCTTCTTCCTTTTTGCCAGGACTGAGTTCAGTGAGGGGTGGGTGCTAACCTCAAGTACAGCAGCCTGGTCACGCTGAAGGCACTTTATACTCAAGAGAAGCCATAAAGCTCACTCATTTTGTTGGTCCTTATCTCTGCAAGGGACATGCAAAGTATCAGGAAGAGTGAGAGTGAGCTTCTCACAGCCAATCTCTGGAAGAAAAGATGATATGTAGATGAAAAAGTAAAAGGAAACAGTACCAAAAGAGGTAGCACAGCAGTGGATAGTTCATGCTTTGAAGGTAGAGATTTCCTTCATACTTCAAAATCTAAAACTCTGAAAGACATAAAAAATGGAAAATGAGGAAGGGCTTGGAAAAAGACTACAGAGGAAAATGCCTACACAGGAGCACCCTTCCAGTCAGCACAAAAGTAGACATTATATTCAGTGGTGTTCCCCAAGGATCAGTGCTGAGCCCAGTCCTGTTCAATATCTTTATTGATGATCTGAATGAGGGGATTGAGTCCAGCATCAGTGAGTTTGCAGATGACACCAAGCTAGGAGCAGCTGTGGAGCTGTTGGAGGGTAGGAGAGCCCTGCAGAGGGTCCTGGCCAGGCTGGATGGGTGGGCAGAGGCCAATGGGATGAGATTGAACAAGGACAAGTGCAGGGTTCTGCACTTTGGCCAAAACAATCCCAAGCAGCACTGCAGGCTGGGGACAGAGTGGCTGAGAGCAGCCAGGAAGAAAGGGACCTGGGGGCACTGGTAGAGAGTAGGCTGAAGATGAGGCAGCAGTGTGCCCAGGTGGGCAGCAGAGCCAATGGCATCCTGGGCTGGCTCAGGAGCAGTGTGGGCAGCAGGACAAGGGAGGTTATTCTTGCCCTGTACTCAACACTGCTCAGGCCACACCTTGAGTGCTGTGTCCAGTTCTGGGCCCCTCAATCAAGAGAGATGTTGAGGTGCTGGAAGGTGTCCAGAGAAGGGCAACAAAGCTGGTGAGGGGCCTGGAACACAAACCCTATGAGGAGAGGCTGAGGGAGCTGGGGGTGTGCAGCCTGCAGAAGAGGAGGCTCAGGGCAGACCTCATTGCTGTCTACTACTACCTGAAGGAACACTGTAGCCAGGTGGGGGGTGGCCTCTTCTCCCAGGCAACCAGAAACAGAACAAGGGGACACAGTCTCGAGTTGTGGCAGGGGAGGTCTAGGCTGGATATTAGGAGGAAGTTGTTGTCAGAGAGAGTGATTGGCATTGGAATGGGCTGCCCAGGGAGGTGGTGGAGTCGCAGTCCCTGGAGGTGTTGAAGCCAAGCCTGGCTGGGGCACTTAGTGCCATGGTCTGGTTGATTGGCTAGGGCTGGGTGCTAGGTTTGACTGGATGATCTTGGAGGTCTCTTCCAACCTGGGTGATTCTATGATTTCTAATCATTACCAATGTATTGATAAGAAGTTACCCTAAAATGACCCTAAACTTTTACACCCAGAGAAAGCCAACTTCAAAAAACAAAGGAAGAAATTGTTCAGTTGAGGAAATGTGTGGGAAAGCCATCTCCACACCACCTTCCCTCCTTTCCCAGCTGGTCAGAAGGGCTGGGTGAGACACCACAGCTGGAAAGGAGGCACTCTGGCTGCTGTGGCCACACTGAGGCCACTGGTATGGGCACGCTGGGAAGAGCAGAACTGGGCTCTGTCCCACACGCCCCACAAGGCTGCACAGCTTTGGGGACTATGAACTCTCAAGAAGTTCTTCTGATTTTATTTCCCTTTACTACTGAAGCAAGTGTACTTCCTTGGACAACTTCTGCTCAGGAATTCATTTAAGAGAAATGGGGAAAACCAATAATGCAAACTAATTTCCTCTCTTAAGGCCTGACTCAAGAAAATCCAGCTGCTACAAAGCAAAAAGGGTCAGAAGGCTCTTGGCAGTAAATGAGCTGAGGCACAGACTTCCTTGGTCTCTCCCTAACCTTCCACCACACGTCTACAAATCGACAGGGAACACTGGAACCACTCAGACCTTACCAGACAAGCTAACATTTTGCTCTGGGCTCCCATCTGTTCACAAAGTAACCCAGACACTGCACAGACCACAGATGCACGGGGTGGGGGGTGCAGTTGGCTGGGTTTGTTACTGGGTTCACGATTGCTTAGCATCCTCACCCAGGCATCTCATCTGAGGAGCAAGTGGGATCTTGAAGGAATTTGACACTAGTATTCCCTTATGTCTTAGCAGATGTTTATCCTCTCAAGACCATCTTTCTACACCACTACACCACTCTGCATTTGGTGTCACTGTAATACTGTTGTATTAGTACACTGCTCAGCCTTAGTTGTCCCCACTGCAGTTTGAGCATTCATAGTGGATGAGAGAAGGAAACAGAGGCTGTCTCGTGACTCTGGCAGACAAGCACTGTTCTAACTTAGAGAGCTGTGCTTAAGTCCCTGTAAGTGCTACACCTTCAGGGTTTCTGATCAGAAATCTGGTGCATGATCTGCAGAGCATTCAGTATTTCCATTACTTTCAGGTGAAGGCTTTTGGTGTCACCCAGGCTGCCAGGTAACGCAGTCCTGAGGCCAAGGAAAACACCTGGCTGCAATTCTGACAGCAGGACCTGTACGTAGATGTCTTCCGTGCTGGGGACTCAACACTACCCTAGGCTGGAGCTGTAATAATGCTAAAGTTTGAGGACGACTGGAATTGACAGAAAAGGAAAATTCATTCTCTGTCTCCTAGTGGGAGGTAAGTGTGACCTTGGTCTCCTCTCAAAGCAAAATATTGGATGTGTTATTAGCATATTGCTGGCAGTTATGAGATTGAGATGAAGACATTGTGGAGTATTGACCTTAGCAGGGACTGTTTGCAGTTCCTTACATAGTTCTGCAGTAATCGGCAGTGGAAAGGCAGGCAGAGAGCTTTTAGCTCTTGCTAACATGAGCTGGTCAGTCTCTGACTCCAATATGGACATCACAGTAGTACTATGTCCTAACATTCAAGGGAGGAAAGTGGAAAAAAGATCCAGCACATACCATCACTGCTGAGAGTTAATTCAAGGGAAACAATCTGAGGTGATGCAAAGCTCCACAAGAGCCTGCAGTGTGAGTGCAGCCCAGACAGCAACCCTGTGCTGGGCTGCAGCAAGAGCAGTGTGGGCAGCAGGGCAAGGGAGGGGATTCTGCCCCTTGGCTCTGCTCTCCTCACACCCCACCTGCACTCCTGGGGGCAGTTCTGCAGCCCCCAGCACAAGAAGGACATGGAAGTGTTGGAGCCAGTCCAGAAGAGGCCACCAAGATGCTGAGAGGGCTGCAGCAGCTCTGCTATGAGGACTGGCTACAAGAGTTGGGGCTCTGCAGCCTGGAGAAGAGAAGGCTTCAAAGAGACCTTGAGTGGCCTTCCAGTATCTGAAGGGGGCTACAGGAAGGCTGGGGAGGGACTATTGACAAGGTCTTGTAATGACAGGACAAGGGGGAATGGGTTTGAAGTGGCAGAGGGGAGATTGAAAGTAGATGTTAGGAAAGGGTTGTTTGCAGTGAGGGTGGTGAGACACTGGCACAAGTTGCCCAGGGAGGTTGTGGCTGCTTCCTCCCTGGAGGTGTTTAAGGCCAGGTAGGATGAGATTCTGGTGGGAGGTGTCCCTGCCAATGGCAGGGGGTTGGAACTGGATGATCTTTGAGGTCACTTCCAACCCAAACTATTCTATGATTCTATATTTAACTTCCAATTCTGTGTGAGTGTTATTTTACTTTCTTAGGGGTAAAATATCTTCTCTGTCCTTTTGCCCTGGGCAACTCATGACTCAAAACCAGGATAAGCCTGTTCTAAACCAAATTACACCTGACTGTAGTATTAAGCAGATACTGAACCATGCATTTCCCCACAGTTCAGAGGAGCATGCCACCGAGATAAGGCAGAGGTAAGAAAATGAGTAGTGTTACTTGGAGATGAAGTCAACCAGCAGACCAGAAGTATGAGAGGAGAGGGGCTGTAATTATGTAAATGTGGGCTGCAGAAAGGCAAAAACTAGAGTGATACTACTGGCTCTGTCCTGTACCATGAGTCAGATTGTCAAAGTTATTCAGAGTGGAAGAGGTGGACATAACAAGAGCAGATAGAAATACAAAAGAAATCAATTGTTTCCTGGTTAGCTGGCACCAGCTCTCCACAAGGAAGTCCATTAGAGAAGGAACATAAACCAACAATGCACAGCTGGGTCCACCACTAGACTGTTTGGCCTCTTGGGATCTTGTTCTGCTCCTACATCACAAGATTTCACTAAATACATTCTGTGGGAAAAAAATTCAGCTTTCAATGCATCATGAACTGCACAAGAGCAGAGCATCCAAGAATGACAACACACTGGGAAAAAAAAGGAGTCTATCAAACCTTACTCACATTGAAAAAACATCTGCCATTTCCAGCTCTGCTGCTCCATCCCAGACCCCACTGAGGCACTCAACTGGGATATATTCTATACAAAAGAGGAATATGGACATAGCAGGTCGAATATGACAACCTGCCCTTAGTCTCTTGCCAGTTTGCTTTGCATCAAAACCTTTGAAATACAAACCTGCTAAGGCAGTTCAGAGCAGAATGCAGCTTGCTCCCCTTCCTGCAAAAGCCTGCAAGGGATGAAACTCAGCTCAAGACAGAGGTTTACTTCTGAACGTGAGTGAGGCTTGACAAATGCATCCAGACACTTGTGAAGCACAAGAGCCTTTTCTACAATGGATCAGCAGGGCTGGACAGTCAGCAGATTTCTTTCCCAGGTGAACCCCACTGTGTTTATTATTTCCTCATGCTTCATCTAGGCATTTCCAATCTGGTTATAAGAGCTGAAGAGGCTGAAAGCATCTGAAGGTGATCTGCACAGACTAAACCCTCACCTCGGCAGGCAGGACTTGGCGCTGCAGTGGTTAAGCTTAGAAGATTTGTACTGGGTAGGATGTGGCCCACAGCAGGACAACATTCTTTGAGCACTTCACAGTGCTGCCATGGATTTCTGGACTAAAAGATTAAAGTTTCAAGGATAAACAGAAAGAGACTTAGGCTTAACCTGCTCTCAAAAACTTACCTGCTGACCTCCCTCTTGTTTTAATGCTTCTTTGGAGCTTGTTGTCAAAACACTTGGTGTTCCAGTGAGCTCTTGGGGTCAGGGAACACTCTCACACATGTGTACCTCCCCCCCTGGGTACAGTTTCAATACTTTATTATAGCTTAAACACTAAAACCATAATGAGAAAGGTGCACTGGGGACCACAATACCTGTGGCTCACATGCTACAGCCACAGAGGGAGAAACTACACTGCTGAGTAAGGTGTGACAAACAGTCCCAAGTAGCTCTGTTGATGGAAGGGCAGGCTGTGCTCAGCCTATCCATGGGCCAGCAGAGCTCCTGAGATGCACAGACAGCAGAGCTGCTCAGCTGCCCTCTCCAGAGGTGGCACAGCCCCTGCTAGGCTGCTGAGCCTGGTGCCGCTCACAGCTCAGCCACCTGTGCTCTCGGCTTGGATGTGCTCAGAGCTCTGTGCCTGTGGCCAGCACGGCCCAGAAGGCTGCACCCAGCAGAACCAAGCCCCTCCCTTGCCTCACACTGTTACATATCCACTTTCCCTACTGCCCCTGTGCACTGCTGGCTTCAGTGTTTACACACCCCCCAGCGAGCAGAGCCTTCATCATCTTCAGCTCCCTCTGCAGCTGGTTGTCCTCTGCAGAGCCTTTCAAGGCCAGTGCTGGCTCCCCACACTGTTTAGCCAACACCACACTCTGGCCTCTGATTGCAGGGATGGTACTTGCAGGCTCTGTTCTCCTTAGATTCCTCACTTGAGAGCTCGCAGACCTTGTGCTCATCTCTGGTAACCTGGCAGCTGTTGGCCTGTTGTAACTTGTAACTGCTGGTCCATCACAGACCAACTCTTTCCTCTTACACCCAGTCACACAGAAGTGTGACACAAGGGCTCATAGAGAAGTGCAGCAATGATTTTTCTCCTGCCTCCATAGAAGGCAGCAGTGCCAAATTTGCTTATCAGAAAAAAAACAAAATGACACAGCAAGGGTGTGTAGAATAACACGAGAACCAAGGGTGAAGTCCATGTATTGAAGCCACGGCAGTGACTCAAAACAAACCATCTCATTAGGTGAAATCTTTACAAAACAGCTTTGGCTAAATCAGAAAGGAAACCAAGGGCTGAAAGCAGAGATGTCTCCCTAAAAGGAACCAGTGGCATCTTTGAAAGTTCTGCTGAGGCCTCAGGTGAGCAAATGAGCATCCTTCAGCAAGAATGGCCCCAGCTTCCTCTTCACTAGCCCGACAGACCTCTGCTCTTCACTTATCTCCCTGTACATCACATTTTCCTGTTGTCTCCTGCCAGTTCAAGACACAAGATATTCCCCATCCTTCAAACTGCAGTCCTGACTCCACTCTGACTACACAGAACAAAGCAGAGACTTGAATATCTGATAAATGGATTTGAAGAATTATTGTGTTTTCTTCTCCTCCTCCTCCTCCTATCCTCCACTTCTTATTAATAGTTCCAGCAGTAAATGTTCTCAAGAGCACACAGCAGCAATTAGGCCCACCTCTGGGAAAACCAAGATTCATGTGTTGTCTTGGCTCACAAGCACATGAGCTCTAAGTCTGCAATAACAGCAACACAAAATTTGATTAGAGAGAATTAAAACTATTTGGTCTCTCAGAAAACAACTACAGGGGATGGTGCAGAGCAGAGCAGGTCTGCAGAGAAACAGAGATGGGAGCCACCAACATATGCACTGAAAAATAAGACCAGAGGCTCTTATCACAGCAAAAAAAAGCTTTGGCAATTGTCCCAGTGACTGCTGGTAGCTCTGATGAAGTGGACAACTGTCAAAACCCTCAGACCCCATCCCTTCTCAAGACACCAGCTCTTTCATGGTGTCTGCAGTTAGTCCTGTATAGAAGCCAACACTTGAGGTAGCTAAGCTGTTGCTTGAAGTCACAGCTAACAAAATTCTGCACCTTTCTTTCTATGCTAATGCTGAACTTTGCTCTGAGCAGAATCTCCTCAAGAGGAAAGAGGTTGCTCAGGGGAAGATCTTCACTTCCTCTGATTAGACCTATGGCTGCATGAAGGAATTGGCTGCTGCATAGGGCTGCAGCCTTAGAAAGCCCAAATCTTTCTCCCTAGGACTGAAGTATCTAAATGAAAAGGCAGGCTCTTCTCCTCCAAATGCAGGCAGAGCAAGCTCAAGAAGCGTACACAGACTATTGCCTTCTGTGGTTCACAGGTGTGCATGAACACTGGAGAAAGAGCTGTGAAGTCAATATTCTGTGCAGATGGACTAGAAGAATAAAAATAACATCAGCACAATTTCACCACAATTAACAGAAGTCTGGAGCAGCACAACAAAACCACCAGGGATTTTCAAGTCCTCTGCAGAAGAGAACAGGAGTGAGTCAACCAGGATCCTGTTTCCAAGCTGTGCCCTGGGTTTGCTCACAGGAGCTGGCTGCTGCAGCCCTGATCCAGTTCAGCTCCGAGCACTGCTCCTGCTGATGCTGCCCAATGTCTTCTTAGCATGTGGCGTTTTCATTGTCAGGTCAAATGTTGGTAGTGACAGTTTTGCCACAATTATTCCAGCTAATGCTGATCTAACTAAATACTGGGGGGAAGATGCAGACAGGAGAGGAAAGGAAGAATTTTCCCTGAGATGGATGAAATATGTCATTTTCCCCAGTGTACAAGCCAGAGTCGCTCTTCTGTGGCAGAAAGTGGCAAGGGAACCAACTTGCTTTTCACTCTAATCTCATTTGTCTATCTACTGTCAGCAGAATGAAGCCTTGCACCCAGACAAGTTACAAAACTGAACCTCTCCTAAGCCAGGCTCATGGTTAAGCCCCTTCAATGAAGCTTCTTGTACTCCAAAGGCCAGAATCTGTCAGGCTTCCTCCAAAGCTAGTGCCACTCTGCCTCCCAGGCCATTTAAATAGTCCTCATGCCTTTTCCTTAAAGACTGAGCTATGGCACAGGACGAGGCAACAGGCTCATATCATGAACCATTTGACAGGCAGGGACATATTTTATGTTTCTCAGATGCTGAATCCACAGTCAAAGCTATTCAGGAAGAAAAAAATCCTTCACTCACAGTTAAGATGGGAGAACTCATATACCTCTTTAGCTGCAGATCCAAGAGATAGGTTAAGCCCTCAAGCAGCTTGTAAAAGAACCCTGCAGCAGTCAGCTTGTGGGGCATTTTTCACAGCTTAAAGGTGAGCAGGGCCATGAAGTAAAATACCTACAAGTTAACAGACCAGTGCCCAAATGTCATGTTGATAAAAATAAGACTGGAGATTATTTACAGAACATTCATTTGGGGGGAAAAAAAAAAAAAACAAAAAACAAAAACAACCAACCAAAATAAACAGTGATCAAGGTTCTTTATAATGCTGAGGCCAATGGGATGAGATTTAACCAGGCCAACTGCAGGGTTCTGCACCTTGGCCACAACAACCCCAAGCAGTGCTATAGGCTGGGGACAGAGTGGCTGGAAAGCAGCCAAGAGGAAAGGGACCTGGGGGTACTGATAGACAGTAAGCTGAAGATGAGCCAGCAGTGTGCCCAGGTGGCCAAGAGAGCCAATGGCATCCTGGCCTGCATCAGGAACACTGTGGCCAGTAGGACCACTCAACACTGCTCAGGCCACACCTTGAGTACTGTGTCCAGTTCTGGGCCCCTCGATTCAAGAGAGATGTTGAGGTGCTGGAAGGTGTCCAGAGAAGGGCAACAAAGCTGGTGAAGGGCCTGGAGCACAAATCCTATGAGGAGAGACTGAGGGAGTTTGGGTTGTTTAGCCTGCAGAAGAGGAGACTCAGAGGTGACCTAATTGCTGTCTACAACTACCTGAAGGGACATTGTAGCCAAGTGGGGGTTAGTATCTTCTCCCAGGCAACCAGCAACAGAAGAAGGGGACACAGCCTCAAGTTGTGCTGGGGGAAGTATAGGCTGGATGTGAGGAGGAAGTTGTTGGCAGAGAGAGTGATTGGCATTGGAATGGGCTGCCCAGGGAGGTGGTGGAGGCACCATCCCTGGAGGTGTTCAAGAGAAGAGTGGCTGAGGCACTTAGTGCCATGGTCTGGTTGACTGGCTAGGGCTGGGTACCAGGTTGGACTGGCTGAGCTTGGAGGTCTCTTCCAACCTGCTTGATCCTATGACTCTATGATCTTACATTCAAAGAAAGGTACCATAGCTAAATACGTACTTTAGGGTGGGTAGATCTCTCTTTTCAAAATCCAGGCTACACTAAATGCAAAATCAGTGAAAAGCTTTCAGAACAAATCTTAAAACACGAAATCAATCTGTGAGCATTCATTGTTTAGACTGTCACATCCTCTGCTGGCAACCAAGCAGTTAAAGCAAAGGAAAAAAAGCCTTAAAAGACTCAAGAGAATTAGCTGTTGCTAAAACAATTTTATGGTCCTTTCCACTTCACTGGAGGTAGTTTGTATGGCTGACTGGAATCTATTCAGTGCTGTCAAACATCTAACACTCCCATAGCTAGACGCCTCACAATGAATAACAAGCAGTCTAGCTGCCAATATGCTAGAGCTGCATTTTTCACCAAGGACTGGACACCAACCCAGCAACACTCTAACTTCATTGTTAGATGCCCTGTTAATTTATAAGACCAAAATTAACCACAACAAACAGAAACGCCAAAATTCCAAAGCACAGCAGCTACGCAAGCCATTGTCTTTAAGAAACCATGACACAGACACTCAGGTTCACTAAAAAAAAACAAAACACACCAAAAAATCCCCAAACAAACAAATAAAACCCCCACCCTGCATATCTATTCCTCTTTTGCAGTTTAACTTGATGTTGAAGTAGAAAATAACGCTCGATTTCAGTACATGACTTAGAGAGTCTGGGCAAGGCTTACAATAGGTGCACAGAAGAGAATGAAAAAGAGTGGAGTAGAAACATGGAGTGAAGCAAACACAGCTCGTTGAAACACTAAGCACATCATCTGTCATCCTGAGTATCATCATTTCCATAAATATTATCCCAACCATTGATTGCCTTGCTCAGTGTTATGCTCCGAGCAAAAACCTGGACTCTTAACCATATTTACGTCCTTCATCTTTCAACTGCAATGATGGTGAAGTGCTGACACCAGAGTCATATTCCAAGTAAAATAAGAGAAAGAGTCAGAGCCAGCACTGACTCTTGGAAATGATGACTGTGCTGTCTCAGTAGGTTTATGATTATGGCTTTGATAGGACTGTTGCTCCATAGCTCCTTCCCTGCCATCAGACCCACGTGGGCACACTCTCCTCTTCGTCCAGCACCAAGTTCAAGTCAAACAGGACACAGATACGATGAGTAAGAGAAGGACATGGAACTGTTGGAGCCAGTCCAGAGGAGGCCACCAACATGATCAGAGGACTGGACCAGCTCTGCTATGAGGACAGGCTACAAGAGTTGGGGCTCTGCAGCCTGGAGAAGAGAAGGCTTTGAGGAGACCTTGGAGTAGCCTTCCAGGATCTGAAGGGGACCTACAGCAAGGCTTGGGAGGGAATATTGACAGGGTCTTGTAATGACAGAACAAGAGCTAATGGGTTTGAAGTGGCAGAGGGGAGATTGAAAGTGGATGTTAGGAAAGGGTTGTTTGCAGTGAGGGGGGTGAGACACTGGCACAGGTTGCCCAGGGAGGTTGTGGAGCACAGAAGCACCCAATGTGCTCTGATCACATTGGGTGCTTCTGTGCTCCACAACCTCCCTGGAGGTGTTCAAGACCAGTTTGGATGAAGTCTTGAGTGACCTGTTCTAGTGGGAGGTGTCCTTGTCTGTGGCAGGAGCTTGGAACTGGCTGAGCTTTGAGGTCCCTTCCAACCTAAACCATTCTGTGATTCTATACTCCAGCAATTTCAACTTCAGTGGGAAACTGGACATCATTCTGACCATACATTTTACACAGGTTACAACTCTGATGTTTGCTTTTTTTCATTATTCTAGTAACATTACACCTGCCTGCAGAATTCCCAGGAACTAACTCCCTAGGAACCAAAAGGTGCTGAAAAATTGCAGAGCCTGTTTGGCAAACAGACTGAAGCAAAGTTGCTGTTCTGAGGAAAAAAAGAGTGATGTCATGCACAGTCCCCTGAGAAAAAAGAAGTTAAATCAATAGTTGAATAAGCTTAGTAAACACAAATAAATGGAGTCACTGTCCCTGGGGGTGTTGAAGAAAAGCCTGGATGAGGCACTTAGTGCCATGGTCTAGATGACTGAATAGGGCTGGGTGCTAGGTTGGACTGGCTGAGCTTGGAGGTCTCTTCCAACCTGATTGATTCTATGATTCTATGTGACATGAATTAGTCTTTTTGAACAAAGTTGATTACCCACACCTTCTAAAAAGACACAGCTTCATTTGCAGGGGTGAAGACAGGCAGTGGGCTGTATGTTATGTGTGCACATGCACTTGCACACGCTCGTCTTAGTCTCTACTGCACTTAACATGGCAGAGGGGCAGGCTTGGCACTCCTGTGGCAGCCAAGGACACTTGCTTCATCAATGACATACTTTTAAGCATCTACTTAAATTGATACAAGTGGTGAATCATCATTTTTGTCAAAATTGAAGTAACAAGGAAACAATGAAATCACAGAAGCAAAGAAAACATCTGGTTGGAAGAGACCTCAAAGATTATCCAGTCCAACCCTCAAGCCAACACCAAGCCATGTCCCTAAGCATCAGGTCCACATGCTGCTTAAACATCTCCAGGGATGGTGACTCCACCACTGCCCTGGGCAGATCATCCCAATGTTTGAGGAGCCTCTCTGTGAAGAACTATTTCCTAATATCCAGCCTGAATCTCCCCTGGTGCTGCCTGAAACCATTCTGTAGGAGGGAAGAGTTGGTCTGTGCTTGATCAGAAGTTCCAACAGGGCAATAATCACATGAGCAGTAGGGAAAGGTGGATGGAACAGGTTCCAAAGTAAAGGAGGAGCTCTGCTCTCCTTCCTTCAGCTTTCTGGGACGTCCTGGCCACATGTCACAGAGTCCTGCATCCATCCATGCCGAGAGCCCAGGGAGCTGTGCCACAGCAGCAGCAGCCTGACCACCATCACGGTGCAGCTCCGCTGGGGACGCCTACCTTAAGGGCTGCCAGCCTTGCCAGCTGCACAGCTCAGGAGCTTGGCTGGTCAGTTGGTGACTATAACCTGCTCTTGGGTCGATAGTTACTCAGCATTCCTTGTCTAAACCTTTCTCTCTATGACTGTAGTATTTGAGTCCTAGGTGTTGGGGCTTTCAGTATGCCTTTCCTGTTATGGTTTTAGTGTTTAAGCTCTAACAAAGTATTGACACTGTGCCCAGAGTACCCATGTGTGAGAGCATTCCCTGGCCCCACAGAACTCACTGGAACAATTTCCTCTAGTCTTGCTGCTTGACACCCTCCTCACTCCAACCTTCTTTCAGGTAGCTGTACTCTTTGGAAATCTATCACCTCCTAGTTATTCTCCCTAACAGAAGATAGTAGCCCTAATGCAAAGTGAATAACAGATAATGACTTTTATTACTACAGTGTTTAGGCCTCTTGCTCTGAAAGCAGGTTACTCTTTCTTGGCTTTCTGCTGGACCTGCTGTCTTTCCTCTCCACACTTGGATAACCTACCAGGCATACCTAATAAGTGAGCACCTATCTGTGAGACTTAGAAGGAACACCAGAATCATGCATGCAAGCAAAATCTCCTAATCACACCCACCTATATATTAGATTAGCAGCATCTCTGGGGCCACAAACACACCCAAATATCTGACATGCTTTCTGCAAACACTTGTGCCACAAGTCTGGGTCAAACAAGTGTATCATGCATATCTTGACTGCAATCAGAGAAACACCCAGTGGTGCCAGGACACCTTAAAGACAGAAGCCTTTGTTAGAAGGCCCCAGAGCACTATCATTCCCAAAAGCTTAATCACAGCAGTTCACCACAAATGGGTCGTTATAATCAGAGCTGGTCGTAGATGAAATGCTGATAAAGAACTACATCCACTGGTATGAAGGTTTAACACACCTTGAGGTTACATGTTTACACAAAACACATGATTTAGGGAAAGCAGAACTCGAACACTGCTCCAACAGGCAGAAAAGAGTGTTTTATCTGACTACAGATTAATGACTTGTTAATAGTGTGGTTAAGTATTATCAGCAAGTCAGCAGTCAGCTGGGAGGTATGATGTGACTTGTGATGGAATGCCTTTGGGTAAGTAGAGACACAGACATCCAAATGAATGATTGCTCCTGAAAAAGCTACTTAAGGCTATAGGAGTTAGGAAAACCAAACTCTTTGCAATGTGTTTAGTCAGATTACATGACAGCTGGATAAGACCCAGTAAATATCTCTCAGAACCAACTCAACTGTAATTATATGGGGGAGTGTACTCCTCCTCCTCTGATAAATATATCTATTTCATTTTAACCTACTTCATATTGACATAAATACCAAATTTCAGGCGGTTCCATTATTACAGATGAGATGATCCTTACCACCAGGAAATCAGACTACTTTTGAGTATCAAGCATCTTCATGGAAGAGAACTGTCATTAACCAACATGGGCCAGAAAGCTCCTTACAACCCCTTAAAGAGCTGTTCACGACTACATGAGCTCTAACTCTCTGGAGGACTTTTGCAACAGATGGGAAAGAGGCAAACGCATTAAACAATTTAGATGATTATTTCCAGAAATACTTCTACAGTACTCAAGTGTCAAAGCACTTTTAAATCAAGCAAATAGCACGTGGCAAGACTTGGAAAGCTGACTACAAGAATTAAATGCTTACAGCCCATGAAATGCACTTGATTCCAGATACACAGTTCCACTGCTCAGTTTTAAAAACTCATTCACGACGGACTGTAAGATGAGAGCAGTGTCCTAATGAGTAGAAAGCCCAAAGGAAGAGAAACAAAGTTTTAATGAAGGCATATTTTCATATGTCTGCCAGCACTGTGAAAACAATTCTTTGAGCTGTTGCACAGAAATGGGTCATTACAAAGTGTGCCTTCATGGCAGTTCACCAGGGTTCTAAACCGTCTCCTCCTGGATCCACAAAGGACTTGAACCTGAGGTACAATCAGGCAACTTGGCTTCATGAGAACAGAACACACAGGGTCATGCCATAGTGCAAGTGACTCTGTCATCTGCAACACACACTACTGAATCACTCCAGTCCCCAAAAAGGGAAAGAAAGAGGTCCCAGGAAACTACAGAGCAGGCAGCCTCACCTCCAGCCCTGGAAAATGATGGAGTGGCTCCTGCTGGAGGGCATCTGGAGGCACTGGGAAGAGAAGAAGGTTACCAGGAGTAGTCAGCATGGATTTACCAAGGGGCAGTCCTGCTTGACTAACCTGAGAGCATTTTATGATGCCATAACTGAATGGGTAGATTCAGGGAGAGCAGTGGATGTAGTCTGCCTTGACCTTAGCAAGGCCTTTGACACCATCTCCCATGACAGTTTAGTGAGCAAGCTGAGGAAGTGTGGGCTGGGAGAGCAGGCAGTGAGGTGAGTTAGGAACTGGTTGCAAGATAGAGTTCAGAGGGTGGTGAGCAATGGTGCCAGGTCCAGCTGGAGAGCTGTGACCAGTGGTGTCCCCCAGGGATCAGTGCTGGGCCCAGTCCTGTTCAACATCTTCATCAATGCCATTGATGAGGGCACAGAGAGACAAAGTCTGCTCAGCAAGTTTGCTGCTGACACCAAGCTGGGAGGCTTGGCTGCCATCCAGAGAGACCTGGGCAGACAGAGCTGGGCACACAGGAACCAGATGAAGTTCAACAAGGACAAGTGCAGAGCCCTGCACCTGGGGAGGCATAACAAACTGCAGTCCTGTGGAGAGGGCCCTGGGGGTCCTGGTGGCTAACAAGTTCCCCATGGCACAGCAATGTGCCCTTGTGGCCAAGAAGGCCAATGGGATCCTGGGGTGTTTTAGGAGGAGTGTGCCCAGCAGATCAAGGGAGGTTCTCCTCCCCCTCTACTCTGCCCTGCTGAGACCTCGTCCTGAATACTGTGTTCAGTTTTGGGCTCCCCATTTGAAGAGAGACAGAGATCTGCTGGAGAGGGTCCAGCAGAGGGCTATGAGGATGACAGGGCACTGGAGGGCATGGCTGATGAGGAGAGGCTGAGGGACCTGGGGCTGCTTAGTCTGGAGAAGAGAAGACTGAGAGGGGATTTGATAAATGTTTATAACTATCTGAGGGCTGCCAGGAGTGGGAGGGACAGGCTCTGCTCACTGCTCCCTGGGATAGGCCAAGGAGCAATGGGTGTAAGTTGCAGCAGAAGAGGTTCTGCCTCAACACAAGGGGGAACTTCTTTACTGTGAGGGTCCCACTGGCACAGGCTGCCCAGAGAGGTTGTGGAGTCTCCTTCTCTGGAGCCTTTCAAGGCCTGTCTGGATGTGTTCCTCTGTGCTCTGTGTTAGATAGGATTGCCCTGCTCTGGCAGGGGAGCTGGACTTGATGATCTCCTTGGGTCCCTTCCAACACCTAACATCTTGTGAGCCTGTGATCAGACAGCTTCAACAGAGCAACAATTCCAGCTTCTTCAAGGTCATTTACAGATACCTCAATGCAGGCAGGCATTTCTTCCATTTTCTATTTTCAGAGAAAGTTCTCTGCCAAGTGCTGAGAGAAAGCCAAATGCTATCTGAAATAACATTTCCAGTGTGAATATTCCACGGCACAGCTTCCCTTGCATGTTTTTACAGTTATTCTAAGCAACCTACCTACAAGGAACTGCATATAATGCTTTAACCTCTGCTAAGTACAGTTCTTACACTTATTGACAGCTGGTGTTGATCATTTGAACTGAAAAACCTGCAGGAAGGATGCACCTGAGTTCAGCTCTGAGTGTTCTCCAAAAGCTCCAGGAGTGGTTTATGGTGCTGCTCGGTGTCGTTCATCAAGCAGTTCATTACTGGCTGGCAGAAACTCTTTGTTGCTGTGAACTCGCTCAGCACAAAGTTGTTTTGTTCCCCTTACTGCCATTTCCTTTTCAGATTTGTAAGCTTACTGGGCATCAATCTCCTGCTGCTGGAAGCTTGGCAGTCTGTGCTCTAAGCTTTTGTTTTCCTAAAGGTGACCATTTTAATGGGTCTCAGGTCTTTCATTTCTCAGGAGTTTGTTCAATCTTTCATTCCTAATAACTGCAGACCACCTAAATTATTTTCTGTAAGCCTTCCACACATAGCTCAATTTTCATCAGAAAAGGGATGGCAAGATTCTATTTTTTTTTCTTCCAAAGGCCACCCCCTGTAAATTTTGGCTTAAGCCCATCACAGTACTGAGGGCATTCCAGGAAAGGCTGAATCTGGTCTTCTGCAGGCAGATGCCCCTTTCCATCCTTAATTTGAACCTAGCAAATACCTACATAGTCTGCTTGCTCAGTACACCAAAGGCATTATGTGCTGCTTCTGAGGAGTGATTATTTGTCCCACTTACTAAATTCCAATTTGCTGTTAATTTGATGTCATTTTCCTCTACAGCTCCCAATGACATCCCTAATTGCAACCAACCATAGCAGCAGCAGTTGGACAGGCACAGAGGCCTAACTCCTTTCTCTGTCATCTCTTCAATGTCACAAACAACAGCCACTGCTCCAAGTGGAAGCTTCTCGTGCCTGCCTTGCATTTCTGAGCAACACAGGAACACCACTTGGATCATCTGCCAAAACCAAGCTCTCATTACAACCTTAACCCAACCTCCTTTAACACAAACTCTGTATTTGCTGGGACCTATCCTTCTCCTTGATGTCTTCACCACTTATGAAAGACTGCCATTGATTTCTCTGGCACTTTTATCAGCCTTTTTTCTTCTTACAATCACTAATTCTGTTCTTCCTGACACCCCTGAAATGCCTAGTATTGTGCAACTTGAACACAGAATCATAGAATGGTCTAGGTTGGAAGGAACCTTAAGGATCACCCAGCTCCAACCCCCTGCTGTAGGCAGGGACACCTCCCACTAGAACAGGTTGCTCAAGGCCTCATTGAATCATAGAATCAACTAGGTTGGAAGAGACCTCCAAGATCATCCAGTCCAACCTATCCAACCTCATCCAGCCCAACCTATCAAACCTCATCCAACCTGGCCAGGGAGGAAGCATCCACAACCTCCCTGGACAACCTGTGCCAGTGTCTCACCACCCTCACTGTCAAGAACTTCCTCCCAACATCTAGTTTCAATCTCCCCTCTGCCAGTTCAAACCCATTCCCCCTAGACCTGTCACTACAAGACCTTGTCAATAGTCCCTCCCCAGCCTTCCTGTAGCCCACTTCAGATACTGGAAGGCCACTATAAGTTCTCCTCAAATCCTCTTCTCCAGACTGAAGAGCCCCAGCTCTTGCAGCCTGTCCTCCAACCCCTAGCATCCTGTGAGCCTATGATCAGACAGCTTCAACAGAGCAACAATTCCAGCCTCTTCAAGGTCCCCTCCTCCTGTGTTTCTCCTGCCTCCATAACTTCCCAAAAATTTGTTTTTCTATCACTTGTTTCTTCACCTTTCTCACATTCCCAGGTAAGCTTGTCCCCAAGAAGTTAATCGGCTCAAAGCACAGATATTTCTGCTTTCTTCTAATGCTTAATCTCTGATCCTATCTGATTTCCATAACCCTTCTCTATTAATAAGCCTCTTTTAGCTTTTGCTTTTATTATGATCAAGAAACACAACACACAGGACTTTGGTCCTACATCACAGCTGGCCATTCTAAAAATACTCTGTGGCTTTTTACATTCTCCTTTAACACTTTCAGCCATTACAACATTAATAACCAGTACTTCATGCTCATAAACTCCATGCAGCAGGAACATTCCAAGTATTTCTGTGGGCAAGCAGGCTTCACATGAAGCCACATGCAGGGCAGAAGTTGTAGCAATACCTGGGGTAAGTGCTTAAAGAAAGAATGAGCAATTATGTGTTCAAATTCTGTGGAACTGAAGTGGAATTCAGACCATGAAACATTCCTTCTTTGAAAACCTACTTTGAAAACTCTGCTTTGCCCTTGACAAATGAAGCCCCAAGACAAAGCAACATAAGCAGTACAGGATTTGTCTGCTGTAAAGAGGCTATTTCTGTGTCCTCACTACCCTTTGAACTGAAGCATAAGGAAATGCACCAGATAGGAGGGTTGGCAGCCTTAATACAGCTTGCTGCTGAAACATGACTCAAGGGCTGCAACTGATACACCTCCCAGACAGCGCTGTGTGCATTGTGGAATGAGTGACAAATCATCTCCAGAGGCCCAGAGGGCACCTGGAATCACAGTCTACCAGCTTGGGCAAATGCATCTTACATGCTTAGATAGTCCAGCAAACTGAAGAGCCATCTTTTTGCTGTTGGACTTCAGAACACTTCTCTGACACAGTGAAATGCCATATTCGCTTCCACAGGCAGGCAGATGAAATTCTGTGCACTCATGTCTGGCAAAACAGGCAGGAAATCTGCATCTGGAGAAGGCACTGACTCTCGAGCTCCATCTTGTCCAGCAGAAACCCACCCTGCAAATGATCAGTGCCTTTCAGATCCAGACCAGGAGAAAAAAAACAGTGCTGCTCTGCAAGCCAGACAGCCAAGCTCCACTGAAGGTCGAAACTGCAGCACTGAGCTGTGATCCATATCCATAGGTCATGAAGCTGGGCAGATTCTAACCATTTCTCATCGAAGAGAACTCTTCCCTACTCTGTTTCCAATACCTGTCCCCACGCATGTCCTCCTGCCTGCTAGAGGCAGACTGCAGGCCAGGTCCTCCATAGCCTGACTCAAGCAACTGGAACAGCACCTCACTGGGACCTGAGTACAGGCACAGACTGCATGTGCTACACCACCCAGTGATAAACTTCCCCAGCCATCTGTGTTTCAAAGCTGCCTCCTCCATGAATTTCAGTTGAAAGCATTTTACTTCCACTCTGAATAAATATATATATATATAGCGAATGAAGAATGATGCACCCTTTACAATATAGAATCATAGAAGCAACCAGGTTGGAAGAGACCTCCAAGCTCAGCCAGTCCAGCCTAGCACCCAGCCCTAGCCAATCAACCAGACCATGGCACTAAGTGCCTCAGCCAGGCTTTGCTTCAACACCTCCAGGCACGGCCACTCCACCACCTCCCTGTGCAGCCCATTCCAATGCCAATCACTCTCTCTACCAACAACTTCTTCCTAACATCCAGCCTAGACCTCCCCTGGCACAACCTGAGACTGTGTCCCCTTCTTCTGTGCTAATGGTAGACTGAATACCTGGGAAATGAGAGCAGCTTTAAACAGAAAAAGGAGGAAAAAAGTCTCCAAATGCTGTGAGGGAGCTAACTTGGTGTCTGTAGCTGGCACCAAGCAGCAGTCAGGGCCCTTACCAATAGGAAAGGCAATTAGATTCCAATAGACAAACCAGAAGGTAATGATGCTGACTGCTGATGCTGCAGCCCGTGGCTGCCCCGCATTAGGTTAAGTAAGCTGGCTGTCAGCCAGTATCATTGAACAAATGGCATGGCAGAGGCTGCAGCTATCTGAGGAGAGATTTCTAATATCTTAGAGGTGACCTTTCATACATGTGATGCCAGCAAAGTGAGCAACTCTCTTGGTTATAATGCAGAAGATCAGCAGAGGCCAGTCCATGCACTCTTCACACAAACAGCATGCATTTATTTTTTCACATTTATAAGCACTCTAAGAGCTTTACTGGTTTATTTCACCCCTTCCCCTCGATTTAAAGCAGACATAATCTAACTTTCCATTACTCATTATCATCCAGGCAGGCGACAAGCTAAACAACTCTAATTTTCAGTCACACTGTCTATTAAAAAATATGAAATGTTTCCTAAAAGAGCAGGTGCATTAATTAAGGTTGCCCCAGGATAAATGGAAATTATGAGGAGTGCTCTCCTTTCCTGAATGCATTTTCCATAGATTATTTGTAATTGAATAAAGCCAATTACAGCATTTGCAATGGCAACTGTACATAAGCTAACCACTCCCACTCCTGCAGAAGCTGAGCAGCGTGCCACCTGAACACAAAAAGGTCTCTGTCTTTCTGGAGGGGAAAGAGAAGGTATCTTCTTTACTGAAATCAATTTCCTGGTAGTAAAATGGACCAGCAAATACACTGGGTACAAACCTCAGTGCGGCCCAGAAGGGCTCTGGTGTGACTGAACATCAGACCCCTGGATTCCAAGAAGCCATGCCACAGACGGAAACACTCAAGCTGAGGACTGAACTCCTTTCCCTTCCTTCAGAGAGGAAATATGGCTTAATTAGGCTCCATTTGCTAAGTAACAGCTATCCTCTGTAACTAATCAGCACTGCTTTAAATCAGTATCAAATAGTGGAGTATGCTCTGGCTGCAAAACATGATCTTACCCCTACTGACAAAGCCTGAAGACTGAGGGTAACCCAGACTGCCATTCAGGCTTTACTTCAAACAGCAATCATCCTTTGCTATCCTGCAAAGCCTAAGACACAATCCATATGTGTAGAGATTTCACTAGTGAGAGGAAACAAAGACAATCCAAAGCTAACTCAGTGGGGGAAAGACTCAATGCAGTTTCAAACACACAGCACTGTCTGGGTTCCTCCTGAGTAGAAGGGAAATGTTTAAAGTCACTGCTAAGGAACTAAGAAAGACCCAAGTAAAATTATTTCAGTAATCACCAAAGAAAATCCTCAGCCTGAAAGACACTTCCACCTAGAATTTCTACTTTCCAATCAGCTAAAAGCAACATACTTTTGGAGATAATCTGTAATGATCTGATATTTACCTGGATTGTGAACTTTACCCTGCCAATAAGCCAAGCAAGTGCCTATCAACTACAAGAAAGGCTGACAGAGCACCGGAACAGGCTGTCCGGAGAGGTTATGGAGTCTCCTTCACTGGAGACATTCAAAACCTACCTGGATGTGTTGCTGTGTGACCTACTCTAGCTGATCCTGCTCTGGCAAGGGGCTGGACTAGATGATCTTTTGAGGTTTCTTCCAGCCCCTACCATTCCATGACTCTGTGTGAAATGCTGTGCAGAATTGCATTTTAGCATCTTTTACATGCTGCATATATTGCAGCAAACCTCTGCCAGGCTATTTTTGCTGCTAGCAGCCAGAAAGCTTTACACTATGAAACCACATGATGATTTAAGAGGTATCTATCTATAGCCAGACAAAACTGCTATGTCATAATAGCACATTTTGATTTTCATTTCCCTTCTAGACTCCTGGAAATAACACCTGAGTGAAAATGCAAGCAGATAGAAGAGCACTGCTCATTACATGTTCCAGGTTTAACACCGCTTTGTGAGACACACTGTGACAGTAGCGACCAAACCTTAGCTCTGTAAAGACCTGCTGTTAGAACACACAATCACACCATTTTCAGGCCTGGAAGGGACCTCAGGGATCATCTAGCTCCAGTCCCCTGCCATGGGCAGGGGCAACTTACACTACATCAGGTTGCTCAGAGCCCCATCCAGCCTGGCCTTAAAAACTTCCAGGGATGGGGCTTCTACCACCTCCCTGGGTAACCTGCCCCAGTGTCTCAGCACCCAGGAGCTGACATTCTGCAATGCCACAGGCGTTTCTGCCTGCTGTAGAGCATACAAGAACCTAACACATCTTATCCTTCTTTTTCATGTTTGTTCTTGGGCTTTGGATCAACCAGCAGGCACAAGACTCACTGATGGGCAAGAAAGGTGAATCTGAAGCAATGGGAACTGAGTCTACCACAGATATCAAGTGAGTATTTTTGTCAGAGTACTCACAGTCTCACAGTATCACCAAGGTTGGAAGAGACCTCATAGATCATCAAGTCCAACCCTTTACCATAGAGCTCAAGGCCAGACCATGGCACCAAGTGCCATGTCCAACCTTGCCTTGAACTGCCACAGGGACGACGACTCCACCACCTCCCCAGGCAGCCCATTCCAGTGTCCAATGACTCTCTCAGGGAAGAACTTTCTCCTCACCTCCAGCCTAAATTTCCCCTGGTGCAGCCTGAGGCTGTGTCCTCTTGTTCTGGTGCTGGCCACCTGAGAGAAGAGAGCAACCTCCCCCTGGCCACAACCACCCCTCAGGTAGTTGTAGACAGCGGTTGGGGATTTTTCTCATCTACATGCTACACTGACTCAAGGTTATGTGCTGTAAATTGGAGAGAACTTTGATATTAAGCACCCTGGAAGGTTACAAGCATACAGGCACATTTTTATCCTAATAAATACTTTCTCTAGTTTTGAATGCCCTCTGCCAGAGCTTCTTTATGCAGGCTTTTGGAAGCATTTCTTTCTCTTCTCTAATGTAGTTAGCTGAGTCCAGCACAGGAATTAAGTTTTTAGATCTTTGCATTTCCTTCCCATTTGTTCCCTGCAAAAACTCCTTTTCTTTCAAGACAAGGCAGATCTATCTACATTTGTTGGTCTTTACCCTGCTTAAGACCACATGGCTACATTTTTCTTCAATGACAGTCACTTTGCACTTCATACAGATGTAGTCAGCAGCATTCGTCATTTTAATGCTTCCAGCTCTAATCTCCAACACCTTGAGAGAACACCTACCAGTCATATGCTACTACTACAGTTCTACCATCCTACTACTGTCTTCCTTAGCCTACCACTCAGAAAGATGGACCCACTAAGTGTATCCCTTAGATAAGTAAATGCCACTTAGAAAAATGGACCCACTAAGCGTATCCCTCAGATAAGTAAATGCTGTCATGCAAGTTTGGTTTTTTTCATGCTCTTCCTGGCTTTTGTATGAGAAGTGTACTCATCACAGACCTACACTACCTTCCTGATGTCTCAGTCAACACAAAAATAAAGGGATTGTAAAACTAGGAAAGTTAATCCCTTTGCCTTTGCTTAGAAATCTACTTTTCTAGCCCCTTCAACTAATTCCTGTGGAATATATGCACATACTGCACATACCACAAACACTCACGTGCCAGGGAAATGTTGCTCCTACAGGATCAGGACTATGGAATTACATTGTCAACATCAAGTAGAACAATTTTTTGTTTAGAAAATTCTGCAGACAAGCCAGAGCCACCTGATTTACAGGACTGCTACTGGAGGAACAAACTTTCCCCCCACCCCGACCCTTTCAATTCGAAGCAGACTCTATGGAACCCCATCATAATTATCTGTCGTGTTTTCATGGACCATTAAACAAAGATCTAGCTGAAGACTAAAAACTGATGCAAAAGCAACACCAACTTGTTTAAATGTTTATTTGTCAGATAATGAAAGCAATAAATGGGAGTAGAGGATAATTAGAGAGCACTTACTGTAGCGGAAAGCTGCGGTCCGTTCAGCTGTGCGTGCAGGATGGCTTCATTGACGGAGTTCCGGATTCCCATCAGTGCAATTTCCAGATCGTGCGAGGCAGCCATTTCACTAGTCAGATACTCCAGCGTGGAGATATACTCCCTCCACTGTGCATCCAGTTCTGAGACACTGGCCAAGCAGCCCCTCATCACATTCAGACAATATCCGACACAGGGTCTGATGAGCGTCAGGCCCTGGCAGTGTGGGCAGTACTGCATCTTCACTAGAGCTCTGCTACATTCCTTGGTGAGAGCCGCATGTTCAGTAGTATTTATCACTTCAATGCCCAGACCCAGGGCCTGGCTGAGCATCCGACTTGCCCAAAGAGATTTTGACAGCTCTGTAACCACAGCCTTAGAATAGCGTCCAAAAGGATTTATGTCTTGCCTTGTAAGCCGCAGACACTCCGCATAGTCCTCTGATAAATCTGTAATTCCTGGGTTTATTAGCCGGCTGTACACCAGAGGGAAGAGGCTGTCAAAGAACCGTAACACCGCACTTTCCACTGTAGTCTCCGCGCCCAGAATGTAGAGAGAGATGTCTGTAAAAAGCTCTTTAACAGGCTCTGCTGCCTCTTTTGCCATAGGTCTGTAAGCTGTCTCAAAAAGGGAACTCGTGTGGTTTTCAGCAAAGCGAAGCAAAGACTCAAAGGCCTCTGAAAGAGGGGCAGGGGAGAGAAAGAACCAGTCAGTCACAGGACTAACATCGTCCCAAACAGCAGCATCAACACTTATGTGATATCTGCAATGTAGACATACTAACAGTTAACACAGCATCAACAGTTATGTGATATCTGCAATGTAGACATACTAACAGTTAACACAGTATCAATAGTTATGTGATATCTGCAATGCAGACATACTAACAGTTAACACAGTATCAATAGTTATGTGATATCTGCAATGCAGACATACTAACAGTTAACACAACATCAACAATTATGTGATATCTGCAATGTAGACATACTAACAGTTAACACAGCATCAATAGTTATGTGATATCTGCCATGTAGACATACTAACAGCTAATGCAGCATCATTAGTTATGTGATATCTGCCATGTAAACATACTAACAGTTAACGCAGCATCAATAGTTATGTGATATCTGCCATGTAAACATACTAACAGTTAACTCAGCATCAATAGTTATGTGATATCTGCCATGTAGACATACTAACAGTTAACGCAGCATCAATAGTTATGTGATATCTGCCATGTAAACATACTAACAGTTAACTCAGCATCAATAGTTATGTGATATCTGCCATGTAAACATACTAACAGTTAACTCAGCATCAATAGTTATGTGATATCTGCCATGTAAACATACTAACAGTTAACGCAGCATCAATAGTTATGTGATATCTGCCATGTAAACATACTAACAGTTAACTCAGCATCAATAGTTATGTGATATCTGCCATGTAGACATACTAACAGTTAACACAGCTTCAATAGTTATGTGATATCTGCCATGTAAACATACTAACAGTTAACGCAGCATCAATAGTTATGTGATATCTGCCATGTAAACATACTAACAGTTAACTCAGCATCAATAGTTATGTGATATCTGCCATGTAGACATACTAACAGTTAACACAGCATCAATAGTTATGTGATATCTGCCATGTAAACATACTAACAGTTAACTCAGAATCAATAGTTATGTGATATCTGCCATGTAAACATACTAACAGTCAACACAGTATCAATAGTTATGTGATATCTGCCATGTAAACATACTAACAGTTAACTCAGCATCAATAGTTATGTGATATCTGCCATGTAAACATACTAACAGTTAACTCAGCATCAATAGTTATGTGATATCTGCCATGTAAACATACTAACAGTCAACACAGCATCAATAGTTATGTGATATCTGCAGTGTAGACATACTAACAGCTAATGCAGCATCAATAGTTATTTGATATCTGCAATGTAGACATACTAACAGTTGATGCAGCTTCCATCAGCAACATGACTGAAAATACACCTAAATGTTACCCGTGCACAATAAAGGCAACATATAATAGACAAGTGTTTCCTTTAAAAAGTAGCAATCCAAATGGCCATGTTCTCACTAGCTAAAGCCTGACCCAAACACTAGAGGTCAATGAAGGACTTAGAGAGACTCCAATGAGTACAGGCAGCATCTCTGTAAAATGGCTTCTATAACCAACCCTGCATTCGGGCAGCTCAACCAGCTACAGTTCCAGAACTTCTCTCTAGCTCAATAAAAAAACTGTGAGATGACCAAAACCAAACAGAATTTGAAACTTTCATTTCTTAGTCCTGTGAGTGGGTGGATTAGAGGCGCTTCTTGCAAAGTACAGCTCAAGGACGAAGCCAAGCCGCTGTGTGAATCAATTCTCTCTCTGTTAATATCACCTGCCAGTGGCTGGGCAGGACTTGACATCAACTCTTCTATGAACGAAAACCAACATGGAATAATAGTAAAATCAGAAAAACATTGTCTTCTTTAACTGCTCCATTTCTGAGTGGCTTAAGAATCTCTAAGAAGAGCTGTGGTTAACACATTTCAAATGGCAGAAGGCAAATATTATATACCCAAACCACTGCCTGAGGTGCTAGAGTTCAGAGACAAGGGCCAAGGAAGGGATCAGTTCCAAAATGACTTTTAATGACACAGAAGACAGTAATCCACACCACTTTCACTGCTTTCTTTGGAAGCTTTACAAGAAAAAGGCTCTGATATAAATCATTCTCTGGATGGCAAGTAGTCCCAGTCAAGGCAGGAGACCTATCACTTTGTACCTCCTGAGGACTGGCCAGATAAAGGGTTTTCTGTCTAACCCTACTCTACATTTCATCTGAACATCACCATGTGTTTCACTGCAATGTGACACAAAATGAAGTTGCCTGCAGATCAGCCTGGCAAAGGCACAGACACAATGCTCTGAGTCAAGATCAGCACACAGTGGCAAAGCTTTGCAGAAAAGCCTCTTCACTGCCTTCCTTTCTTACATCTCCCTGGGCAACTAACTTGCTTGTTATGATAAGCATTGCAATCCCTTTACCACAAAGTGTGATTTAACTAGACAGATAATCCAACAGATCTTATTGTACATGAAATCATCAGCATTTTACACACACACACTATATGCTTCTGCCAGGGAATCACTGCAGCACTCCCACTGCTGTTACAGCAACTAATACTCTGGAAGTGCTTATAACAGCCTAGAAATTAAGAAGTCAGATACACCACAGCTAAGCAAGAAGAAAGTTCATTCTTAGACTGAGAAACACCTTGACAGATTTCACACTGAGGCAGACTGTAGGAAGGTTGTAGCTGGTGGGGGTTGGTCTCTTTTGCCAGGCAACCAGCAACAGAAGAAGGGGACACAGCCTCAAGTTGTGCCAGGGCAGCTTTAGGCTGGATATTAGGAGGAAGTTGTTGGCAGGGAGAGTGATTGGCATTGGAATGGGCTGCCCAGGGAGGTGGTGGAGTCGCTGTCCCTGGAGGTGTTGAAGCAAAGCCTGGCTGGGGCACTTAGTGCCATGGTCTGGTTGACTGGACAGTGCTGGGTGCTAGGCTGGACTGGCTGAGCTTGGAGCTGTCTTCCAACCTGGTTGATTCTATGACTTTTACAACTGACATGAAACACTGAAATTTTGACTTAGGGTAGAAACAAACTAACTTACAGTGCAGTTACCTGTCTAGGGCTGTAAGCAACCTGTTCTAGTGTGAGGTGTCCCTACCCATGGCAGGGAGGTTGGAACTAGACAATCCTTGAAGTCCCTGCTAGCCTTGCCAATTCTTTGATTCTATAGTTCTACTGCAAGCTATCAAAAGATTCTATTTGCCCCATCATTCCTTGGGGTGTTTCTATACAAAACCTAAATATCATTTTTATTTAGCATACCAAAAAGGCAACACGAAATTCAAAACGTGAAAACAGTATCTTAAGTTCCCCCTTCAACTACAGATGCTCTCTTACAGATATTCATTAGATTATGGGAGGTGGGACTGCCTCCCACAATGCCAACACAGTCTAATGCTGCTGCTTCTTCTTCCATACAGTCAGAGCTGAAAACTACACGAAACACACTTATGAGTAGGCAAGCATCCTCGTTGTCCTGGGGAAACCAGCTCTGCTGAAACATGACAGCAAAACAGACAAGGAAAACTTGCAACCCAAGAAAACAGACTTCAACAACTTCCTGGGATACTAACTTATAGACTAGAAATCATGCAGTGTTTTAATTTCAAACCTCTTACCTGCATTCCAGTAAAATCTGTGTTATTCTGAGACAGATATGAAAGGAAACTATTTAATGGAGTTGGAAAATTGTGATGGTATATTGATTAATTCCTCCTGAAAAGAAAACCCAGCCCTAACATCAAAACTATGGTCCATAAGAGTATTTCTGCTGGACGTAGATGTGCTGCAAACACCCACAAGGTATCATTTCCTTTCTTATCACTGCTAGTCAGACAGAAAAATGGCTGATGCCCGCAGGCACTCTAGCAGTGATGCTTAGGGGAAAACATGCAGGTCTCTTTTCACTGTGAAGGCATTAAGAAATGTTTGAAACAATCAAATCCCAGTTACTAGAACTAATGGGGCTTCATGGAAACAGTTCTGTAACAATGCAGAGTTCACATCCTGGTTGCACAGAGTAGGCTGCCTTAGCATCTTGTTCTAGAAGTGATTATTTATATGCTTCTAATGCACCTTGTATGGTGCTCTCTGTTTCTAAATCCCAAGGAAGGTTTACCACTATCTGAAAAATCAGGTGCTGCTCTATGCAAATAAGCACAATTTAGACATTCCTGAACTTGCAAGAAAGTTGAAAACTAAACCTATGCATACACTGAGAGAAATATTTGATCATCTTTCACAGCCTCTGACTTCACACACACACACACCCATTAGCAGCACACAGCGTAGTATCAATTGCAAATACATTGATTCTGAACAGAGAGGAGCCACAACCACAATCAGCCAGAGTTTGATGGAGACATTATGTCATGTTTATCTTTCTTTAGTATCACAATAAAATACTGTTCTCCACAGTCCTGCTCCTGAAAAGTCCTTTCTTGATTTAAGACTACAGAGAAAATGAAACAACAGCCAGCTCTGGGAGTTGAACACTCAGGTAACTGCTTAATAGAAGTCAAGAAGAATCACCTTGCACAAGGAGGATTTTGTTCAAACCATTTGTCATGTGCTGACAAAACACTTGGCATCACCACTGATGTGTCTGTAACAGTCAAACACAGCTGGTCAAATACAGCTCACCTCTGGAAACTTCACATCTGAAGTGCAGGCGTTTGAAAATGAGCTTCTGGAGACAAGCCTAGTCATGACAAGATGCCACACTGGTTTTGCTGCTCTGTCGGCAGCAGAGAGCCTGCCAGACCAAGGAGGAGCAGTCTGCATGCTGGGCTTCCAGCCTGCTTCCTAGCATCCACATACACCAAAAGAAAGCAACAGGCTCAGTCTAACAGGCACAGATGGAAAAACATCGCTTTGCACACACAGCTTATTGATCGTGAGCATGGCACAGCTTGGCTGTGAGCGATAGCTTCCCTCTGACAGAAACACATCCATCATTCCAGAGGCTGTTTCACTGCTCAAACCAGCCAGCAGCTACATTTCATACACCACATGCAAGGAAAATCACAAAAGATTCCTGACTTATCTCACCAGCTTTTGCAACAGCGTAACATTTCTGCAGTAGCATTCAGTCCTGATTTGAGCTCCTTGTACATCAGAAGGAGAAGCAGAATTGTCCTGGAGTCCTGTGTACCCCTAAATTCCTCTCCATGGCCTGAATGGGAGGGGGAAAGCTGCCTGGTTCCCCCCCCCCCCCCTCGCCTGCCCCGCAGACGTGAAGGGGGTGAGCAAAGGGGTCCTGCCCGCATGAGGAGTGCCTGTGCAGTGCCCGCGCTGGGATCGGGCTGGGATTGGCTGTGCCCTTTCACACCTAAGTGTGGTAACTCTGCCCTTTGTCTAGCGAGGGTATAAACATTGGGGGGCTTCCCGCCTTTGGGGGTTCCCGCCTTGGGGTTCATCCCTGTCTGAGCCTTCGTGCCTGCCTGAGAGTTCTCCCCCCCCCTCGCCTGGTGCCCTGCTCCAGAAGGATTGCTTCACCCATTGACACCTTTTGTAAGAGCTGAACACCTCTTAACGACTCTTCTGCAGCTTCTGCAGAACAAGAGGGGCAGACCGCAGGAGGAAGCCAGCCTGATCCTGAGTTATCTTGGCTCAACTTTATTAGTAAGAAACCCGCTATTAATTAATAGCTAAAGCCTTTTCCAACTTCTGACTTCCAAAATAGTCAGATTATCAATGGTATCCCTGTAGATAATTCTCAAGCAACTCAATCAGTTAATTAAACTAAATTAATCTTTGTACATATAGTTTTGGGGGCAGGTTTTTGGGAAAATAAAAATAACTATTTTTGTATAAAAGCTCCCGACTCGGCCACACATTCATTCCTGCCTCCACAGCAAGAATGTGCTCCTGAAAAAGAAAGCTGCTCGCTACATCAGAGTATCAGAGAATCAACCAGAGAAGAGACCTCCAAGATCATCCAGTTCAACCTATCCCCCAGCCCCATCCAGTCATACAGACCATGGCACTAAATGCCTCATCCAGTCTTGTCTTGAACACCTCCAGGGATCATTTGATCATGCTACAGGGAGAAGCATACATCAGTTTGCCCAACACTGGAGGGCCAACACTTGCCAAAGATTTCCTCCATTTTTTTTCACCTCCTGGAGGTCTAGCTGAGGAAAGAACAAATGGAGTTTAGGTTCAAATGGGGTTTAGGAACAAATGAGGTACAGGCAGAGGAAAAATGTTGTAAATACAGCTTTGAGTAATTTCTCATGCCATGTAAACACTGCGATCAATGACTTAGGCTAATTCACTCTACAGTAGCTTCTTGTGACTTTAAATTGCTGTCATCTGTATTTCAATTCAGTCAGGTGCAACAGTTCTCCAAGTTCATGTCCAGGCCACCAACTGTCTCCTGCAGCCTTATCCTTAGGCTGAGAATCCAAGATGCAAAACTCCCACCAACTGTCTCCTGCAGCCTTATCCTTAGGATAAGAATCCAAGATGCAAAACTACCACCAATTGTCTCCTGCAGCCTTATCCTTAGGATAAGAATCCAAGATGCAAAACTCCCACCAACTGTCTCCTGCAGCCTTATCCTTAGGATAAGAATCCAAGATGCAAAACTCCCACCAACTGTCTCCTGCAGCCTTATCCTTAGGATAAGAATCCAAGATGCAAAACTACCACCAATGGTCTCCTGCAGCCTTATCCTTAGGATAAGAATCCAAGATGCAAAACTACCACCAATGGTCTCCTGCAGCCTTATCCTTAGGATAAGAATCCAAGATGCAAAACTCCCACCAACTGTCTCCTGCAGCCTTATCCTTAGGCTGAGAATCCAAGATGCAGAACTGCCACACACCAACTTGCCACTCTTTCTGTCACAAAGATTACTTCTGGGTGTGTTCTGAGGAATTGTTTCTTTTTCTCCAGGCTCCTAGACACGTAGCAACACTGAACTGCCTGCCGAGCCCGTGCATGGATGGCAGTACCAGAGCTTGCATTTCAGGATTGCCTTCATCTCAAACTCCAAATTTCCTACAGTGCATGTCGATCAGCAGATGTGGCCCCAGGGAATGCACACAATTCTCCATGAAAATCTGGACTAAAATGCAACAGCCATGCAGTTCATTTGCTTCAGTTAGCTTGGAAAAAAGACTGAGGGGTGAGCTCATTAATGTTTATAAATACACGAGAGGCGAGTGCCAGGAGGGCGAGCCAGGCTCTGCTCAGAGGTGTCCAATAATAGGACAGGGGCAATGGGTGCAAGCTGAAGCATAGGAGGCTCCATGTGAACATAAGGAAAAAAAATTCCCACTCTGGGAGTGACAGAGCACTGGAACAGGCTGCCAGAGAGGTTGTGGAGGTTCCTTCTCTGGAGACATTCAAGAGCCTCCTGGATATATTCCTGTGTGACCTACTCTAGGTGATCCTTCTCTGGCAGGAGAGTTGGACTGGATGACCTCCTGAGATCTCATCCAATCCCTAACACTCTGTGATTCTCTCTCTTCTACCAGGCCTTCACAAGCTATTGAGCTCTTATTCTGTAAGCAAGGCCAGAGTTTGGATAGTGAGAATTAGGAGAGGCTAAGCACCTTCCAACTTGCTGGATTACAAACCAGTCCGAATCCACACTCCTTTATTCCCACAGCTCCAACAGAGGAATGTTAGCACGGGAACCACTTTCCAGAATAAAGTCACTCAACAGACACTGTGGACACCACTCCTGTCCTGCAGTAGCTGAAGCTCAGAGAGAGGTGGGCCTTGACTCTGAATCTCTGTCTTCAAAGGCTGAAGTCATGATACTGGGTGCAAACTGTGAGACACAGGCGAAAGGCAAGCTACTGTCGCTGCCATTGCGCTGCTGCATCTGACTCAGAACGGGCGCTCTGCCCACAGAACTGACAAGGTAAGACCACCCTGCTAACACAGTGGCTCTCCACTACATTAACAATTCCTTTCACACCAAATGTGTGCTGAACTGAAATGTAAAAATCCACAAGCTTCTTCTTAGAAAAAAAACACAATTAAAATAGGAAAGGAAAGAGAAGATTTAACAGTGCTCAATAAACTGAGAGGAGAAGCAAACACTGAAACTATTTATGCAGAAATAACATCTGTGTACATTTCAGATTTGAGTGTAATCATGAAAGAGGAATGACAAAGTTAAGTAGCTCCATTATTTGTTTGGTCTCTTAGGACTACTCTAGTATTTGGCTCCTTTCCCTATGACATCTTGCATTTATTACAGGGTTGCAGAATGAATGGAAGCTACAGTTTGTTGAACAATAGATTCCTTTTTAATGCTTTTGAGTCCATTAAATCTTCTGCATCTTTCTAACTTGCCAAATTAAAGGACAACCTATTAATGCTTTGCAGCAGTAGAGTTTAAGAACGTTCTATCTGCAATTTGATGTACAGAGAACACCGTACACAGCAGAAAATCACACCCAGGTACCTATCTAGGTGACACGCAGCTGACAAAGCCCAGAGTTCTAGGGTTTTTGCATATACAATGATCTCTAAACGTGTAAAAGAGGAAGAATGGCCAAGATGAACAGATGAGGATTTAAGATCCCAACATTTCTTTTAAAAAGGAAGTTGGTACACAACAAATGTGTGCCATGTTTGCAAAGACAGAACCTGAAATCCATTCCCTCATTCAGGTGCTTTTGAAAACAGCTTCTGACTTTCAGCTTCACTTCTGTCTTGTGACATTTTGTCAGTAGCAAAAACTGTCAAGCACTGGAAGTTTTCCTCTGATTTATTCTGAATTTTGATGACCACAGGATCAAAACTCTTTATTAATATCCATGGAAGTTGTTGGCAGAGAGAGTGATTGGCATTGGAATGGGCTGCCCAGGGAGGTGGTGGAGTTGCCATGCCTGGAGGTGTTGAAGCAAAGCCTGGCTGGGGCACTTAGCACCATGGTCTGGTTGATTGGCCAGGGCTGGGTGCTAGGTTGGACTGGATGAGCTTGGAGGTCTCTTCCAATCTGGCTGATTCTATGATTCTATGATTCTGCAACTGAGCTATCACACAGGATCATTTTAGGCACTTAGTGCCATGGTCCAGTTGATTGGACAGGGCTGGGTGATAGGTTGGACTGGATGATCTTGGAGGTCTCTTCCAACCTGGTTGATTCTATGATTCTATGATTTGCTGATTTTAGAAGGGCAGCCTTCCCATACATACACAGTCACTCTTGATGAGAAATGCCATGTTCATATGCAGGCAACATCCAACAGATCATAAGTGACACTAGACCATCACTTGGTGAAATCATTGCAAACGTGCTCCAAAACAATCTGGGTCACAGAAAAATCTGAAAGCTCTCAGAATCTCTGGCAACTGGAAGCATCTTTTGCATTCTATTCATCTCCTGTAGCTGCTTTTATTAAGCCATACTGGAAAAGAGTTTCAAAAGCAAGAAGGCATAGCCAGGTTTTGGAAGTCTGAATTTGCACACCCTGACAGCAAGGAAATGGTATGAAGTCTTTGGAGCTAATTCATTCCTTCAGAATATAGATCAGAGAGAAAGAAAAAAGAAGACCTGACAAGCCATTACTGTGTGTAGGGGCTAAGTCTTTACTTAATAGTCTCTCTGAGTTTGTCTCTGTTGATAACATAAAGTGGTTTAGGTCGCCAGGGACCTCAAAGATCATCTAGTTCCATCAGATAGATATCTCATCACGTACCTGTTAATGGAAACTTCCTTCCATGTTGAAATGAAAGAAGTCTGTGCCTCCTTCTCTGCCTGTACCTAACAGCTACAGACAATGTTGAGTAACTGGAAACAGAATGATCTGGGGGTATTCAGCCTGCAGAAGAGGAGGCTCAGGGCAGACCTCATTGCTGTCTACAGCTACCAGATGGGAAGGTGTAGCCAGCTAGGGTTGGTCTCTTCTGACAGACAACCAGCAACAGAACAAGGGGACACAGCCTCAAGTTGTACCAGGGCAGGTCTAGGCTGGATGTTAGGAGGAAGTTCTTGCAAGAGAGAGTGATTGGCATTGGAATGGGCTGCCCAGGGAGGTGGTGGAGTTGCTGTCCCTGGAGGTGTTGAGGAAAAGCCTGGATGAGGCATTTAGTGCCATGGTCTGGTGACTGGATAGAGCTGGGTGCTAGGTTGGGCTGGCTGAGCTTGGAGGTCTCTTCCAATCTGGCTGATTCTATGATTCTACTACCTTTTTTTTTTTATTTAATCTTAAGCAGCTTCTTTACAGCCTTGCACAGAGAGAAGAGGATGAAATACACAGCTCGTATTTTGGTGACAATGATGAACATCAACACTCTTAGCTTTGGAAGATGCTGGCATTTGATTCTGGAAGCATCAATAATACAAATAACTTCACCAAGTTCCAAACAGGCTCACTGCTTCACATGGGCTGGAAACGCAAAGGGGAAAAAGGGAGTAGACAAGCCTGGGAGGTACCTTTACAACAACAGAATGATTCAGTGATTAATAGCAAACTTTTGTTCTGCTCCGGTCACGTTGCCATGAAATCAAATAAGGATTTCTGTAGACTCTGTGCTGGGGAATAAACCCAAAGTACTGAAAGCAGTAACCAAAGTGCACACACTTGTCAGACTTAGTGCCCTGGGCTTTATCATTAACAAAGCAGTGTGTAACAAAGTTGGAACTGGCTGCTAAAGTATTTACCAAGCACAGACTGGGCAAAACTCTGCAGTCTGCAGTACCAAACCACATCTGCCCTCGTTTAAGAAAACACTGGATAGAGGAGTTTATAGAAAATAATTAAGTTATAATACTTCACAAAATCAGTTACAGTTTGCTAACCTGATTTTGAGCTGCCCACTATTTATTTCACCTTCAAACTTTTCATGGGTGCAGCGAATGAGCTGGTAATTAAATTTAGCTGTTTATTGTTTCTGTATACTGCATTTCAGTACAGCTGTGCATTATTTTATACACTGTAATTATAGAGTGCAATTACTGCTTTTTAAAGTGAGGAGTCTCAAGTACAACTAAATCAGTCAACCAAGAGAAAGCTGGAGACCAGATGTGGAATTAACCTCCTATGACACCATTGGGCTTCCACTGATAGACAAATAAAGCAAGAAGCTCTTAGGGGAGTATTTGTGCAGTAGAAGGCTGATGGACATGGAGCATCGGCGCGGTAAGATGATCTAGAAGAGCAGTAAAAGCCTTGAGGACTGTGGCTGCATGGTTTCTGAACTCCTGGCTATCAGTATTATTCTCCTTCCCTCAAAACAGAATTCCAAAAGATGAGTCATGTAATTCATATCTGCCAAGTTCTGACCTGTCAGATATCACTTAATGACACCAATTCACAGTTTCAACAGGAGCTGGGCCAAAATCACTGAAGAACAAACTATGGCTTGCTTCAACATCATTAACTATGCCTTTAATTTGCTTTCCAAGAACAACTGACTTAGGAAAACAGCACTCACAAGCTACAAGGTAAAAAAACACAAGCAGTTCTGTCACTGCAGGTGGCTAGCTTCTTCACATAGGTGTAACTTTCTCTGAAGCTCTTCAGAGGTTTAGCAGCCACCAGACATGGAGCAGAAGTGATGGATATTATCTGATTTACTTGATCAGCCATTAACACGGACAGTGATGACTGGAGACTACAGCTACAGCAAGTAGCACACAATTCCCAGGACAGATTACAGCATAGAGCACTTGCAAAACAGCTTTGACTGACAGCTCTGTACCAAGCAACACTGCTTTCAAGACAGATCACAGAAAATCTACAGTGCTTACATTAATTATGATCTAACTTTTCTAACAATCATAGAATCATAGAATCAACCAAGTGGGAAGAGACCTCCAAGCTCAGCCAGCCCAACCTAGCACCCAGCTCTGCCTAATCAACCAGACCATGGCACTAAGTGCCTAAAATGATCCTGTGCAACAGCTCAGTTACAGAATCATAGAATCATAAAAACAACCAGGCTGGAAGAGACCTCCAAGATCAGCCAGTCCAACCTAGCACCCAGCCCTAGCCAATCAACAAGACCATGGCATTAAGTGCCCCAGCCAGGCTTGGCTCGAACATCTCCAAGGATGGTGACTCCACCACCTCCCTGGGCAGCCCATTCCAATGCCAATCACTCTCTCTGACAACAACTTCCTCCTAACATCCAGCCTAGACCTCCCCCAGCACAACTTGAGACTGTGTCTCTTTGTTCTGTTGCTGGTTGCCTGGCAGAAGAGCCCAACCCCACCTGGCTGCAGCCTCCCTTCAGGTAGTTGTAGACAGCAATGAGCTCTGCCCTGAGCCTTCTCAGGCATTTGGTCTTATTTTTTTAGACTAAAACCCTGTGAGTAATTACAAAGATGTAGAAAAGTCACTGTTTTTCCTTAGAAAATGAAGTTTCCCAGTAAAAATAAACAGATTGAACAACATTTTCTTAAAAATCAACCCTGTATCAGCACTTCATGGTATGATGTAAACCCCCATTATATTTGCAAGTGAGGTTCTTGCTGTGGGATGATTTGGGCATTTTTTTAACAACAACCCCAAGCAGCACTAAAGTCTGAGGACAGAGTGGCTGAGAGCAGCCAGGCAGAGAGAGCCCTGGGGGTGCTGGTAGAGAGTAGCTGAAGATGAGTCAGCAGTGTGCTCTGGTGGGCAGCAGAGCCAATGGCATCCTGGGCTGGCTCAGGAGCAGTGTGGCCAGCAGGACAAGGGAGGTTATTCTGCCCCTGTGCTCAGCACTGCTCAGGCCACACCTTGAGTGCTGTGTCCAGTTCTGGGCTCCTCCATTGCAGAGAGATGTTGAGGTGCTGGAAGGTGTCCAGAGAAGAGCGATGAAGCTTCGTATCTCTTTAGAAGAGGTACTCAGTATGTGTGGCACTGAATGAGCAGACACTCCAATGACAAAGCCTTGCACACCTCCTCTACAATGCAAACCAGTTTGGTTATTGAACCATTACAGTACACTTCTCAAAACTCACATGCTTGGTAGCAACACACACTGTGAGAGCTGGAGCTCAGGGCACCATTAGGACCTGCCTACAGCTGAGGCCAGCCAGGGAGGTAGCTGCAGCTCGTGACTGCACAAGTTAAGCACTGACACACAAACATGCTACTGTCATTGGGAGATGGTGCAAAACAATTACCTCATTCTTTCTGGGGTCTATAGCAATTACTCTTCCATGTGTGTAAGCAGTTTTTCAGTGCTGTGAATCACTGCACTGTGTGCTAGCACGGGGCCAGTTTGCAAGTGAAGGTAATGCCTTTATTGCAATCTCCAGGATTCCAGGTTTCAGGTAATCTCTTCCCACTGAACAAAAAGGGGTTGCTTTTCTCCGGATTTCCCAGACTACTTTTATCACAAGCACTTTTGGAATTAGATGCTTAGTGCTCCTAATGTAGCTTTCAGAACTTGTAGGAGAACCTTGATGTGTTCACAACTGGCTCGCGAGCCTGAAGGACTCCAAATGCCCTGGGCCTAGGTAGAGTTAAAAAACAACCTCCCAACTGGAATTTATGCCTGGGTTAGGGCGATGACAACACGTAAAGGACAACACACATGGGACATACATGGAAGTATTAAGGAGCAAGCAAGCTGTAGTAGCCATGAACTACTGCCATACAAAAAACAGACGGCGCCAAATGCAACCTGGCAGAGACACTGGTAAAGTACAAGTAAAATGTGGCTGTGTATTGCTGGTTTATGCTGCTTCTGCAGCCTTCCTATGAAGGAAAACCATAGAGAAAGTAAAAGCTGTGCCAACTACACACAGTGCCAGGTACCAGTAGCAGAGAGGAACAGATGCCATCATTAGAGAAAGAGAGGGCATTCATGTTGGTGGTCTGTTGGAGCTCCAGCGCACTGCACATTTGACACAATTGGTCTTGGAGAGCAAGCAAGGAGGGCTTGCCAAAAATACTACAAGCCTCTCTCTGTTGCTTGACTTGCATAGTGGCACTGATGATGATCCACGAGGCAATGAGCACTGTGATGTTAGCTATGGAGAACTATAAAATACAAAACATATCCTTAGAATCCAGATGTGACCAGAGTACTGAGAACAGCCTAAAGCTGCTCTCCAATACGGCACTGCATCACATGTCTATGCTTCGTAGTATGGACACACTGCAAAGCTGCCAGTGAATTTAGGACACAGAAGAAACTGAGTTAATTTTTGTATCTCTTGTGTATTAAGTACTATTGAGAAAGTCCAAAGCAGTTTCAGAGACTTGCATTAGTTAAGAAACAAGAACAAAACAAAACAAAAATCTCTCTTCTGAGTCAATCAAGAAAGCAGGAAGATGTCAAAGTATGTTCATTCTCCTGGGAATCTTTTCATTAACAGAAAAGCAATCAGACAGGAGTCTCTAGAGAGAATCTTCTCGACCCTCTGATTAAGGAGTTCAGCTGGCAGTAGGAAAACCAATACGTTAGTTTCAGAAGGTCATGATCTGTTTCATGATTTCCAGCTGAATTAGTGAGGTGGTCTGTTATGACTTGTTTCTAAAAAGCTAATACTTTATGACTTGTTTCTAAAAAGCTAAGAAAAAATAAGTTAGAAGAGACAGGATTAGCTCAACAAAGATGAAACCTGGGGGCAGAGTTGTTTGGTCTTTGTGGTGGTTAGGTGCTAACACAGACATATAACATATAAGCAATGAAGTCTGCTTTCTGTTCAAGAACTAACAAGTAAAACTGTAAACCCACTTAGTTTAAAACAAAACCCAAAAAAATCTAGATTTAATGTATTTATCAACAATCTTACAACAAAGACAGCCTCTATGTAGAGAACAGCAATAATGGAACCCTGTCTGTTCAACAATGAAGACTCTCTAACCCAGAACTGCCAGCTGGCTTGAGAATTGTGCTGCATGTGCCCACACAGCAAGCTGCCAGCCCTCAGCTGCATGAGGAAAAAGGACCATTACTCAGCAGGGCAGTCAGACACTGAATGGTAGTCTCCACAATCACTGGCTACTTCAAATTAGCTCAAAAGCCTGAGCCACAGAACCTTTTGGCTGCTTCTACTGATTCTGGACTGGGGAACATCAGCTTCATTTCCTAGTACTGTGAACCTACTCATTAACTCATCCACCTTTCTCTAGCTAGTCTACAGACTACATAGACTATGTACCTAGACTACATAGGTAGCCTTTTTAGAACAAACTAAGGAAAATAAACAGCAAAGTCTTAGTGCAGAGACTTGGTACATAGAAGTAATATTCTGCAACATGTTTAATTTGGTGGCTTTTATGTTTTTCAGACCCACGGACAAGTCCTGTCTGCCAAAACTAGTAGCATACCTGCACACAGTATCCTGATCCAATTCTCAGTTGAAAGCACTCTTCCTTATTGTTTCACTTTCATATTGGCCACTAAATGGTAGATGTAAGGTGAGCAGGGAGAGTCACTGGTCTCCTCCATAGTGCCCGAAAGCATATGACAGACAAAAGATAGAGGCATGTAACACTTAAAATACAAACCCCTTTCCTACACCTGTTTTTCATAGAATCATAGAATCAAGCAGGTTGGAAGAGACCTCCAAGCTCAGCCAGTCCAACCTAGCACCCAGCCCTACCCAATCAACCAGACCATGGTGCTAAGTGCCCCAGCCAGGCTTTGCTTCAACACCTCCAGGCACAGCGACTCCACCACCTCCCTGGGCAGCCCATTCCAATGCCAATCACTCTCTCTGACAACAACTTCCTCCTAACATCCAGCCTAGACCTGCCCTGGCACAACTTGAGACTGTGTCCCCTTCTTCTGTTGCTGGTTGCCTGGCAGAAGAGACCAACCCCACCTGGCTACAGCCTCCCTTCAGGTAGTTGTAGACAGCAATGAGCTCTGCCCTGAGCTTCCTCCTCTCCAGGCTGCACACCCCCAGCTCCCTCAGCCTCTCCTCATAGGGTTTGTGTTCCAGGCCCTCCACCAGCTTTGTTGCCCTTCTCTGGACACCTTCCAGCACCTCAACATCTCTCTTCAATTGAGGAGCCCAGAACTGGACACAGCACTCAAGGTGTGGCTTGAGCAGTGCTGAGTATAGGGGCAGATGAACCTCACTACTACCCACATTCTTCCTGATCCAGGCCAGGATGCCATTGGCTCTCCTGCCCACCTGGGCACACTGCTGGCTCATGTCCAGCCTACTATCTACCAGCACCCCCAGGTCCCTTTCTTCCTGGCTGCTCTCCAGCTGCTGTTGTTGGAGGCTGTCTCTTCTCCTTCATTATCTTGAAACATATTTGATACCATAACACCATCAGGTAATTGAAAGGAAAAGTTTGCCTGAAGAAACTGACCTTCTTCATCGACTCTCTTTACAGTCAGAACAAAGAAATTCACTGTTCCACTGAAACAAAATAGTGGGAAAGACTTCCCTGGCTGACTTCAACAGACATTGATCCAAACTTCTGTAACTTTAGGAAAATATTCTTGGTGGAGTTCTTCAAAACCTCCCCTGCTTACAAAGCCTCTCAATGGAAAACTGAAGGTGGCTCAATGCTTACAATAATCTTATAAAAATAGAACACATTTTTCTTCATGGGTGAAGAGCTTCTCCTCAATTTATCCTCCACATTCCTTCCAGTGACGGGCATGTGTTCCACATATGGGCCAACACAGGCAGAAGTACAGATGTTGGTGATTTGATTGCTAACCAGATGTTTGTGGAGAGCTAGCTCCAGCTAGTCCTAGGGGGAAGCACATAATGCCCAATAACACACTTCTTTTTCTCCTGGAATTCCTTCCTTCAAAAAGAAAATACCTGAAGGTGAGTTTATCCAGTCACTTCGACTACAGGAGCTTTAGAGGGTAAGTCCCATTTGCACCAACAAAGACCAAAGGCCAAAGCAATGAAGCTTCCTTGTACAGCAAATTGTGCAGTCCTTGATGAAAACAAAGCCATTCCAACACCATATTTCAGCATGTCACACATATCCAGATGCCTTCTGAGATGAGTAGGGCTTCACAAGATCACAGAATCTGCTTGAACTCAAGAAGTGCATAGCTGCAGCCCCACACATGCTTATCCATCCCCTAAGTCTCCGCTGGTCAGATCACAATTCAGCACATCATTTTTCGCATGAGTAACAGCCGCAAAGAGATTTTGTAGGAAGGAATAAGCAGAGGCTCGATAAGGTCTGAAGAATCCTCAGACCTGCTCTGTCCATTTCCAGCTCCCCTGCGTACAGCTGCATAGCTTGGATCCGAGGGAGCTGACACAAGAACTCTCCTGAGCCGTGCACTCGGTTGAGGCTCTCGTGAACAGTCCCAAACTCTCTGGCAATCTGCAGGGCTGTTACAAGTGACCAAAGCTTTCCCCTCTGGGTTTGCTGACCTTCAAAGACTGCTACAAAAAGTCTGTGATTTGGATTGGTAGAGTAGCTGAAAAGCTGCTGTTTTGTTACTGGGGCTTCTCCAGGTAGCTCAAAGAGAACCAGACGTCATCTGAAGTCCCCACTCCAGTAAGTTACTGGGGTGCCCTTGCAGCATGTGACAGACGTGCTATATGTGCAAAAGGACCATCCTCTGAGCCCAGAGGGTTTTCTTTCTCTTTCAGAACCTGTTTGTTCTCACATGGCAAAGATGTGTGCAACTGATTTTGTCCATTTTTATGGGATGTTTTCCATAACATGTCACAACTCTTGGAAAATGCTTCAGAAAGCCCTCACAGATCTTTCCTGCTTCCTTTCAAACTCTTCCCACAAAGAGGAGCATTCCTCTCAAGTTTTATGCCTGAAACTCATTTTGAACATGAGCCCTAATTCAGGAAGGTATTAAGCCTGAGCTTTCCCTCCTGAAGACCACTGATGTTATCAATTATCTCACTGAGTGCAGGCCCAAACATTTTTGTGGGAATGCATTACAGTTTTCATCTGCTTTCTCCTGTTGGATTATTGAAGTCACCACTGTATCACTTCCTCCATTGCTTATGGGTATTTGGTACATTACAATGTATCCTTCATTTGCTTTGGTTGAACACAGGTCATTAGTGGTGGAAATTCAACCAGAGAAATACTACATCTTGAACTGAGGCTCAAACCGTGCATCGCACGCATCTGCCCTACTGCTTTTCATATGTGATTGCTAAAACCTCTCAGAGGTGTGCAGCTTTTAGAGTTCCATTAAATGTTTTGCAATCTTTTACTCTTAATAAAACCTGAGAGTTACAAGTAAATCAATCTGATAATGAAAACAAATTAGCCACTAGGCTATAGCAGACTTCCAGCACGAATTAGCGAACTGAAACTGAATGCGCCAACATAATGCCTGCTAATCACAATTCAGAGCTTCCCTTTCCAGGTAGCTTTAGAGAGAGCTCAGCAAGCAGTACCAGAACCAAAGCACCAGAAGTGTGATCTATGTAAACAGTATTTTAAGTCATAACGAGCTCCAGTTAACCCAGTAGTGTGTTTTGGGAAGGAGGGCAGCACTGCAGAGCAATGGCCCAACGAAACTGGGAATACTCAGAAGGGAAAAGGCAATCAGGGTAAAAGAAGTTGGTTAGTAAAACTCAGCACACATGACAGAAAGCACTGGGCACACCTAATAAAACATTTGGCTTTTATCTCAAGCCTGTGATGAACAACCTGAACCTGTCTAAAGCTGCTAAGTGCTCTAGTTTGCAAAGTTTGGGGAGCTGTCTAAACTGGAGAAGAACTGGCACACGCTTAAAAGAAAGGACCCCTGCTGCACAGAGATCAGCCCATGACAGACAACTTCTGCAGCCATAACCTGCAGCTGTAAATTGCCTTTTACCTTGCCACATATTACACTTGTGCAACTTGTCTCCATACTTCCAAACAGACTCAGGCAGTGTATCTTATTGCAGCTTGCTTTCTTCAGTCAGAAAATTACCCAGCCATGAAGTCCAAAATTTCACTTCAAAGCTCTGACAGGAGCTCATACACACTTCAGATATAAAAAGGCACATAGTGAAACTGTTTCCAAGGCACAAACATTCCCTTTACTGTAGCACAGACCTGCCTTTTCAGCAGAGCACTTTAACACACTCAAGCCTATCAGTTACTCATTCTAACACAAAAAGGTTAATTCTCAACACTAAGCACAGAGACTTCTCCACACAAGTCACCTTCTCTTCTATCCTACAAACTCAGCCACTTTCAGTCACTTGATTCTGTCCCAACTTTGTGTAATTTAGATTATACTAAAACCACTTAAAATACATGGAGCAAACAGATCCTTAACCAAAGGACAAAGTCTATGATGAATTAATCTTCTTAGCTTATCTTCAAGCTCACACAGAATCGATAAAAATGAATCCACTCTCGTAGCCTCCTCATTTAGGGATGGCATTTTTAGTTCAGTCCAAAAAAAAGTAACCATGAAGCTTTACAATGGAAATGGGGGAGGAAATCTCCACTGTGAAACATTCTGACAGCAGGAGAAATTACAAGATTTAGCCATTTTCATTACCAAGTAAATTCTCCTCTTCTTTTTTCTGGATCTTTAAATTTATTTTACTGGGCACCTCCCACCGGTTTAGTTCTGTTCTCTGAAGCCCCAGAACTGATTGCATGTTTTAAGACAGACCCTTTGGCATGAAACTTTATCTGTATAACCCTGTAATGGGATCAAGCCCTTCAGGAGCACTGAAAGGAACCAAGAAAAGAACCATCCAACCAAGGAGGAAATCAGTGGTACACTGAAAATGAGGGAGTAACAGACAAGGCATAAAAAAGTCTGAGCCCTGAAGAAAAACACATTTGCTACATGTTGGACCCAGTTCCAAAAATCATTTTGGCTTACACAAAGTTTATCCTAGTTCTGCAATACAGTTCTTAATCCACAAAATCCCCACAGAACTCCAGTGCACACTTAGATTTTCTGCCAAGAAAGCAGATCTGCGAAGCAGGGCCTTTAAGTTCACAAAATCATTTGAATTCTGTAAGGCCATTTCAATTCCTCTGACACATCTCCTGCCTTCTCCTGCCAGAAATGTCACATTTTGAAGAGTTTTCTCTCGTCCTCCAATCAATCTTGTATAATGACACTCTTCATAAGATGATTATGAGGGCAAAAAAACATTGGCTTGATTAATCTGTTCTGGGAAAAGCTATAAACCAGCTCCTTGCAAATAGAATAGACTACATCTTTTGGAAGGGAATCCAGTCCAACTAGGTCAGGGTTAAGCCTGACTACTTCAGGGTTTAACAAATTAAAGTATATTAAGGGCAAGGTCCAAACACATCTTAAACATTGACAGGCTTGGGGTATCAGCCACCTCTCTCCTGAAAACTTCTTCCAGTGTCTGACTACTCTGTCAGTAAAGAAATGCTTCCTAACATTCAATCTAAACCTCCTTAGCACAGCTTTGAACCCACATTCCGTCTTGACTCAGTATTTTCCAAAACATCATGCCCTAACCTTTACTTTTTTTTGCTTACTGACTGCATTTCACCTTCTGCAACAGCCTGCTCTGGTCTGCCGGAGGCACTTCACTCCGTGCCTCAACACAGAATGGTTTAGGCTGGAAGGGACCTCAAGGATCATGCAGTTCCAACCCCCTGCCATAGGCAGGGATACCTCCCACTAGAAGAGGTTGCTCAAAGACTCATCCAGCCCAGCCTTCAACACTTCCAGGGAGGTTGTGGAGCACAGAAGCACCCAATGTGATCGAAGATCAAAGATCACATTGGGTGCTTCTGTGCTCCACAACCTCCCTGGGCAACCTGTGCCAGTGTCTCACCACCCTCACTGCAAACAACCCTTTCCTAACATCTACTTTCAATCTCCCCTCTCCCACTTTAAACCCATTCCCCCTTGTCCTGTCATTACAAGACCTTGCCAATAGTCCCTCCCCAGCCTTCCTGTAGTCCCCTTCAGATACTGGAAGTCCACTATAAGGTCTCCTTGAAGCCTTCTCTCCAGGCTGAAGAGCCCCAGCTCTTGTAGCCTGTCCTCACAGCAGAGCTGCTGCAGCTCTCTGAGCATCTTCATGCCCCTACTCTGGACTTACTCCAACACCAACTGGTTTAGGGCACCATGATCAATACATTCAAGTTTGTCACATTTCATCAATTTCAGTGCAGAGATGTTATTTGTAACTACTTGCAAATACACTTTTAAAATGTAGGTTCAACAGCTTTTTCCTGGAAGACTTCTTACACATATCATCTAACACCACCACCTGGTGCTGGTTCTGGGCAGTATGAACAGAGGAAGCAGGGTCCATAGTCTAACCCTGCCAATGAACTAAAAGACCTGTTACAACTTAGATGTCTCTGGGATGAAATTACTCCTCCAGACATGCCTCACCTGCAACAAAAATTACAAGATTGCAATCAAGGAATAGGAAGAATGCTAAGAGTCTTTAGCCAAACCAGGAAAGTAAACATACTAACCAAGGTCCATTCCTACTCTCCCTTCTCCCAGCACTGTCTTGGCCACATGACTCCTGCCAGGAGTCAGAGAAGCAAGCTCTGACCTGAGCAGAAAGCATCTGCCCTAAGCACTCCCCTTTTTGATTTCTTGGCTCTTAGAATCATACAATCAAGCAGGTTGGAAGAGACCCCCAAGCTCATCCAGTCCAATCTAGCACACAGCCCTGCCCAATCAACCAGACCAGGCTTTGCTTCAACACCTCCAGGTATGGCAACTCCACCACCTACCTGGGCAGCCCATTCCAATGCCAATCACTCTCTCTGACAACAACTTCCTCCTAACATCCAGCCTAGACCTGCCCTGGCACAGCTTGAGACTGTGTCCCTTTGTTCTCTTACACAACAGAAATGCATATTTCACCACTAAGAACAGATCTGCTACAAGTAGCTTTTAAATGGAAGCACTTAGTGAAATAGATAAGCAACACCTGGAAAATCTTCCCCATCCTAATGAAGGGACAACCTGTGACAACCAAGAGATTCCCATCCAATTCCAGAGACTGTCAAAGCATCCCTGAAATGGAAATATTGAAAAGAGGGGGCTGTAATTTAGTGAGGCACAGAGAAAATGCACCAGATGGTAATTTAGCAAAGACTGACAGAGCAGCAGATACGAGACATTAAAATAAAACTGGTGTGAGGTGAAGGAGTTTACACATTTATAGGATCCAACCTTGAAGAGTGGTTTTCAATCTTTTCCTCTGAGACAAAGTGCAGGAGATTTACTGCTTGTGGAATTTCCACGTGATGGTGAGAGCACAGGTCTCAGATTGGCAAAGGAGAACTTCGCAGGAGTCCTTACTCTGACTCTGAACAGAACAGAATAACTCAGTATTTACAAGCCTCATGACATCTGGAGTTGCTTGACATACTCTAGGGAATCCTGGCTCTTACAGAAGGTTCATGCACACTATATATCTCTCTACTGTATCTGAGCATCACTGATTACACTATTCAGATATGGCACAACAGCCAAGCCAAACACCCATCCGCATCTTCCTACAGACAAAAGGCTTGACATGAAAATGGGACCTATAAGTATGCAAAAGTGTATACTCATTGGTCCACCAAATCTGACATCTAATTTAGCTGAAAGCTGCTAAAATATCACAGAAATGCTCAGGGACCATTCAGGAATTATTTCTGGCTCTTGCAGTTAAGGAGGCTGGGCTGACATGGACTTTCGGGACAGAAAGGAACTGCTATGCCCAAAAAAACCCAGAAACTGATCCAGTCCCAGGTCTGATAGCACAAAAATCATGAGCATCAGATGCCTCACACAAAGCTGTATGAAGCCCTGCAGTTGACAGCTCCAGGTTATAGAATAGCATGCCCAGGGGACCTGCCCAATCTCTCAGAGTCTTTCCTGTCTTTAATACAGCACAAGAATTTCTTGTTGTTTTTATGCGTTCAACTCTTTGCTCTTCAAATTCCTTCTCAGGCTCTTCAGTTTCCTTCTCACACAGGCCACTCTGGCCGGTAGGATTCACTAGTGTTGGATTTCCAGTTTCTGACAGCTATTTCTTTTTGCTCAAATAACCTCCTGAACTTTGTGTTTAAGCATATGGATTCACTTGCCTTTCTGGTCCCTTCCTCACATGGTGCCCTTGCTATTTGCAGTGACAGATTCTGGTGTGTTTAAGTAGCAACTATGCCTAATCTAAGACTTTAATTTCTGTAACTTAATCACAGCCATATATTCAAACAGTGTTCACATTGTTCTAGCAATCAAAAAGGGACTTCAAGCACATTGGTCATCCTCTTTTCCAGCCTCTATATAATCAAGGTTGAATTGCAACTGTAAAGCTCTACTACGAGTATGAGACAAGTTGCACATTGAAATTCAAGTCTCCATAGAGCAGCCCCAGTCTTTGGCTAGCTCAAGTAATTAAGGTAGACAAGTAATAGCAGGATCTCCAAAGAAAACATAGCAGTGCCACATAAAACGTCCACTACATGGCTAAGCAGTGGGCTGTATTGCAAGAGTGCAACAGCCCTAGACTCAGAAAAATGTAGCCTCAACACAAGGGGGAACTTCTTTACTGTGAGGGTCACAGAGCACTGGCACAGGCTGCCCAGAGAGGTTGTGGAGCCTCCTTCTCTGGAGCCTTTCAAGGCCTGGCTGGATGTGTTCCTCTGTGCTCTGTGTTAGATTGTGTGGTCCTGCTCTGGCAGGGGGGTTGGACTCAATGATCTCTTTGGCTCCCTTCCAATCCCTAGCATCTATGATCCTATGATTTGGGGAAGACTGCTTATTAACATGTTTAGGCAAGATTTGCCAGGGAGGTCCTAGAAGTTTGCACATAACTGACAAAGACAACTTGAAAAAGCTTTCTGCTTCCTGAAATGCTGGTGCCCATCTCGGCCCACAGTACTTAAGCACCTAGGGCCAGCCTCCTATTCCAACTAACACGACAAAACAAAGCAGAGACTTATGACAGGCTTATTCCCTTGCCACTAAACTCATCCTGTTCTTTTCCATAGGGAAGCTCAGGCAGTAAAATCCTTCTACAACTAAGAGTATTAAAATGTGTCCCCCAATGAGAGGCTCCACACCATGGTCTCAGAGGTCTCCCTCAACCAATAAACACATCCACAGATTAATGACAGTGGTAAATTGCTATATATCATCCCTCTCATGGCTTCTGTATCCTCCATGGATTTGTCTCCTTCAGCCTCTAGGAATTGTTCTTCTCCACTCTTCCAAGACCATCCCTCATGCTCTTCCTCACTCCCTATCTCCTCAAACCAAAGAATGTCTTCTCTGTCGCAGTCAGGTTTTGGAACAGCTTTCTTAACACTACTAATGCCTATCCTCAACACCATTCTTCTTACAGCCACACCACCCCATCGAGCCTTTCCTCACAGAACAAAAAGGTCTCACCACCCTTCCCTTCTCACTTTTCCTTGAAACACTCATCCCTGAATTCTGTCATTTCACACTCCTTTGTGTTGAGCTGCTGAATAATGCAGGAGTTACAAATACACAAAACAGAGTTAAATGCCAAATTCGTGCTGCTTACCCAACTGAACTACACAGCTGCAAATCGGCTGAAATCCACTAAGCAGAGATTAAACATTTTGTATGAAGGATATAAAGATGAAGGAATTTCTCACACCACTTTTGGTATGTAAAAAGACATTTGCTTTTGAAAGGAACTTCATTTGGAACAGAACACACCAAACTCACCCATCGACACCTACAATAAATGGATCGTGCACAGGTTCAAGGTGCAAGGAAATAGCAAAACCCTGGTTTATATCAACAGTATCCTTAAATATTAATGAGCCAGCAGTGTGCCCAGGTGGCCAAGAGAGCCAGTGGCATCCTGGCCTGCATCAGGAATGGTGTGGTCAGCAGGAGCAGGGAGGTCATTCTGCCCCTGGACTCTGCACTGCTTAGACCACACCTTGAGTACTGTGTTCAGTTCTGGGCCCCCCAGTTTGAAAGGGACGTTGAGATGCTTGAGTGTGTCCAGAGAAGGGCGACGAGGCTGGGGAGAGGCCTTGAGCACAGCCCTACGAGGAGAGGCTGAGGGAGCTGGGATTGGTTAGCCTGGAGAAGAGGAGGCTCAGGGGAGACCTTATTGCTGTCTACAACTACCTGAGGGGTGGTTGTGGCCAGGAGGAGGTTGCTCTCTTCTCTCAGGTGGCCAGCACCAGAACAAAAGGACACAGCCTCAGGCTGTACCAGGGGAGATTTAGGCTGGAGGTGAGGAGAAAGTTCTTCACTGAGAGAGTCATTGGACACTGGAATGGGCTGCCCGGGGAGGTGGTGGAGTCGCCGTCCCTGGAGCTGTTCAAGGCAAGGTTGGACGTGGCACTTGGTGCCATGGTCTGGCCTTGAGCTCTGTGGTAAAGGGTTGGACTTGGTGACCTGTGAGGTCTCTTCCAACCCTGATGATACTGCGATACTGTGATACTGTGATAATGAACAACACTTGGCTCATCTTCAGCAATTTACTGAACAAAAACAAATGCTGTTTAATATTTTTAGCAAGAACCAAAGTGGTGCTGTCTATTTCAGTCTCCCATATATGTTAAAATCCAGGAAGGAAAAGCATCAAAGATAAAGATGCACATTTGTGAAATCCTGGTCCTTTTCCTACTCTCTGTTTGCAGCTAACCTTGGAAAAAAATACTTTTTTTCCCTTACAACTTAGTGTTTATAGTAGAAACTAATACAGTTGTCTACTAAAGACATGACACAAGCATGAGAAAGTTCTACAGTGATTAATAAAGACTCCTCACATTGTACTGCAAAAAGGAAAGGTCTTCTTTTGAAAGACTACTACACTTGCTAATAACATCATCATAGAATCAAGCAGGGTGGAAGAGACCTCCAAGCTCAGCCAGTCCAACCTAGCACCCAGCCCTAGCCAACCAACCAGACCATGGCACTAAGTGCCCCAGCCAGGCTTGGCTTCAACATCTCCAGTGACAGCGACTCCACCACCTCCCCGGGCAGCCCATTCCAATGCCAATCACTCTCTCTTGCAAGAGCTTTCTCTTAACATCCAGCCTGAACCTGCCCTGGCACAACTTGAGGCTGTGTCCCCTTGTTCTGTTGCTGGGTGCCTGGCAGAACAGACCAACCCCACCTGGCTACAGCCTCCCTTCAGGTAGTTGTAGACAGCAATGAGCTCTGCCCTGAGCCTCCTCTGCTGCAGGCTGCACACCCCCAGCTCCCTCAGCCTCTCCTCACAGGGCTGTGCTCCAGGCCCCTCACCAGCCTTGCTGCCCTTCTCTGGACACCTTTCAGCGCCTCAACATCTCTCTTGAATTGAGGAGCCCAGAACTGGACACAGCACTCAAGGTGTGGCCTGAGCAGTGCTGAGTCCAGCCTAGCTCGAACAGAACAATGTCATCCAATCTCCAGGCAGACCAGAAGTGGAACCCAACAGAGGTTGAGGTTTCCCAGATAAGAGCTAAAACCACTACTTGGCAGGAACATTTTGCTAAGTTTAGAGCAACATCAGCACTCCTCATTTGCAGCATGTGAATGCCACAACCACAGCCTCTGTAAGATGCATCTTGAACACCTAAGATAAGCTTCTCCAAAATAGATCAGGAAATCTGGCATAGTGTCTAAAATAAGTCACTGGAAACCGCATCCCCCCTGGTGGCTAACAAAAGCTTCTGCAGTTAAAGTCTAATTAATTAATAGCTTATGAGCAGCATTTCTTTCTGCACACCTCTCCAGCCTTCCTCATCTCTCCTCTGTCAGACAGCCCTTTGCAGTGAGGCATTTCCAGAATATTACTCCAAGCCCTTCTTTTGTCAGCCTGGTGGGTACCACTCCTTCTCCGTTTGCTGTGGGTAGAACAGCTGATCAGACCAATACACATCTATGAAATTATGAAAAGAAAGAAAAGGCAAAGGAACTAAGTTGCAACTGTTTTAAAGCATCTGACTCAAAGATTATTGAAATCAGATGCTGGAGTATCATTCACCCATCCTCCTCTAGACTTTTTCTCCTCCTCTCTCTAGGAAGCTAAGAGTTACAGATTTGTGCAGATGCTCTTCTCCCACACGTGGCAGACGTAGCACCCTTCCTCCACTCACTGAGAAGCACAGATGTAGTGCAAGCCAGAGCTCCTGCTCGCAGGCAGTGCAGCTGCATAGCTGTGCTGTGTGCAACAACCTTGCAGCAAACACCACCCTCAGTGCTGCTCTGCTGAGCAGAAGGGCTGCAATTCCCAAGCAGCATGAGACATTTCTAAAGTTACTGCTCTGCAACTGGCCTGGACATTTCCAACAAATGACATTTCCCAAACTACTGGAGACTCCAGGAACAGGACATCTGTTTCTACAGACAGAAACACTGAAAGGTCAGACTTGAGTTCAGGCCCTGAGTTCCAACAACATCACTCTCAAAAATTGCTATGAAATCGAAAACTGGCCTTGGGAATAAAAAAGGCAATGTCTCTAAGGATTCGAACAATATTTCTTTTGCTGAGCATTCTTTGAAATCCTCACCCAAAACCACAGAACTAAACTCACCTTGTCCCACAACACCATAGAAGTCAGGCAGTAGCACCAGGATTAAAAGGTTTGACTATCGTGTGAGCTCTCACCTAGCACCAAGACAATACAGAACTGTGTGAAAGGAGATTGCCAAAATGAGCTTTAACACATGACCTTGAAACTTTTGACCTTTCAGGAGTTTCAGGGAGGGTGAACAACAAAGGAACCTGATAATACAAATGATGACTGCTGCTGATGTTGGAAGACATTTTTCAAGAATAAAGAAACAACAAAATGTGAACTCAGAAGAGACTTAAGGAAACGCAAGGGGCATCGTGGAATAAGCTATCATGTATAATTAACTCTTCATCTATTTGCCTCTCCAATGAGCAGAGGAACAAGGTCAGACACCCATCTGTGTTATCCAGTCAAGCAACTATACCAAAAGAAGCAGATACCACAAGTGAGGCATTGCCAAAGATTCCAAACTTCCAAAGATATGGCCCCAGCTCTGCTTGACTGGCTCGAAATATGACTCCAACACCTCATAAGGGAAGATGTATTTGGGGACACCAAATTCTTATCTGGTCACACTGAATTCTGGAAGGTGTCCAGAGAAGGGCAACAAAGCTGGGGAGGGGCCTGGAGCACAGCCCTGTGAGGAGAGGCGGAGGGAGTTGGGGGTGTGCAGCCTGCAGAAGAGGAGGTCCAGGGCAGACCTCATTGCTGTCTACAATAACCTGAAGGGAGGCTGTAGCCAGGTGGGGTTGGGCTCTTCTCCCAGGCACCCAGCAACAGAACAAGGGGACACAGCCTGAAGCTGTGCCAGGGCAGGTCTAGGCTGGATGTTAGGAGGAAGCTCTTGCCAGAGAGAGTGATTGGAATGGGCTGCCCGGGGAGGTGGTGGAGTCGCTGTCACTGGAGGTGTTGAAGCAAAGCCTGGATGAGGCACTTAGTGCCGTGGTCTGGTTGATTGGGCAGGGCTGTGTGCTAGGTTGGAGTGGCTGAGCTTGGAGGTCTCTTCCACCCTGCTTGATTCTATGATTATTAGGTAGTGTTTTGTGAGGTGCTTGTTACCTGTGTGGGCAGTGTTACTGCTTGCAGAAGTGGTTCCACATCCAATAGCTGTACATAATTCTACTGTTGATTGATATACAAATATCTTTTACACAGTTATACCTTGAGGTTAACAGAGCTTCCATTTCTTTGCACCTTGGGTGTAAATATATCTTTTACATCTCTTAGCTTAAGTCTTCCTCTAATTTGTAGCAAAATCCTTATGCTCTGTGTTGACTGTTGGCCTTATGCACAAAGTCAATGAACAACTGAAGAGTTAACAGTGTCCACTTATTGTAAACAAATATAGTTGGGGGCTGCACAGTACATCAACATTAAAAAGCAATCTCAATTAAGAAATTAAGTAATTAAGAACTACTTAAGAAATTGATTGCCTTAATTTATTTGAAGTTAGCCTTACTGAACCCAAAGGAGCTACCCACATGCACTCAACCAAACATGCTGAGCTCTCCCATGACATGGGTTCCTAAAGCTTACATTTAAGATACAAAACTTCAGGCCAATTGTTCCTTCAATTCTTGCACAACTGGTGTAATTTCCCTGGGATCAGCTACCTGTAGACAAGGAACAGTGCTCTGAGTTTTTCCTTCCATTTTCTGCAGCCTTATTCCCCTCTCACCAGCTGCCTGACAGGTGAGTTTTCTACTGACAGGCTAGCAATTAACCTGCTGCCACAGAAGAATAACAAAGATTAAAACAAAATGTGAAAAATGAAAGATTCATCACAGGTATCAGTGAAACAGTCTAGAAACAGCATTGTTTCAATTGAGGTGCTTTTCCCTACGGTCATATAGTCTCTCCTGCACAAATAATGTGTTGTTCACTTATTACTTCAATCTCAGGATTTAATTTCCTCCTTGGCACTTGAGATACAAGCAGGAAAGAAAGCAAAGAATGAAAAATTGAAATCAAAAGGAAGTCACTAAACAAATCTTGTATTTCACCTTAGCTGATGAACTAGGAGCTGCAGAAGCTTCAGCTACTTCCCCCCATCCATCAAGTGAATCATAGAATCAACCAGGTTGGAAGAGACCTCCAAGCTCAGCCAGTCCAACCTAGCACCCAGCCCTGGCCAATCAACCAGACCATGGCACTAAGTGCCTCATCCAGGCTTTGCCGGAACACCTCCAGAGATGGCAACTCCACCACCTCCCTGGGCAGCTCATTCCAATGCCAATCACTCTCTCTGGCAGGAACTTCCTCCTAACATCCAGCCTAGACCTCCCCTGGCACAGCTTGAGGCTGTGTCCCCTTCTTCTGTTGCTGCTTGCCTGGCAGAAGACACCAACCTCACCTGGCTACAGCCTACCTTCAGGCAGTTGTAGACAGCAATGAAATTGAGCCAATTTAAAAATCCCAGCTAATGTTTTTCTCCTCATAAAAGTGAGTGGTTGGCTTTTGTTTATTTTAGTGTCCTGCCTCCTCAAGGAAAATTTAAGCTCAAAACAGTTCATCAGCTTTCAACAGAAATTATTTTGGCTTTGGAAACATTGATGTTGATTAACATCTTAAGCAGAAAACCCTTTCACATTTTGATTTAAATGCCACTGCACACGGAAAAAAATGTTGTGACAAAAAGCCTGGAAGTGTAATTTATCCCTGCTCCTACACTTTCCTCCTTGCAATGACTTTTTTTTTCTACATGAAGCCTGCAATTCAAACACTACAAATGCTTGCCAGGTACATGGGTAGTATCCACCTGCTGCACTGTGTTACCAGGGAAGCTGTGCTGCCTGTGTTCAGCAAGCCCTGCATGGCTGAGGGTGACTGCAGTTGGGCTGCCCATATTGAGGACCTTGCACATCACCTGCTTAAGGGGCCAAGCCTCTCAAACCATTTCTCACAATGACATCAAGGGGCACTCTGGTTGTATGACGTTTTCTTTTACTCCCCCTATCTCTAAGGAGGTCCAGGAGACAGACAGCAAAGCCCCCAGACTAATAAGTGTTGACCAGAAGCAGTCATTGCAGCAAACTCACTGTATTGAATTGCTGTCCCCCTGCAGAAATCTCAGACACAGGAAACAGGTGAACCTCTCCTGCACAGAAACCAAGTGCCAAGAATGCACTCTAATGTCTGCCTCTTGGAACAGCACAAGTTTGTATAGATCCACAGAAAACTGGAAGGAAGGCAAGAGAAGAGAATCAATGAACTGATTTCAGGAGTCCAAAAACTTAAACAAGACAAAGTTTACTACCAGAAGCCTTCACTTCACCAGTCAAAGACCTATATCTGCACTAGAGAACTGCAGAAGTGAAAAAAGCTTAAAAATTACCAAGTTAATGAGACACAACTCCCATTTACAAGCCTCTGCTAATCCTGGTGGTTTAATCCCAGTGGTGCTCTGCCAGTTTTTACTTAATGCATAGCCAGTCATTCATTCCCAAACGAAATCAGTCAAGCTTTTGTGAATAATGATTGAGTAAAAACAAAGTTATGACTTAAGGAATTGGCCCCAGGATGTCAATTCACTGTCATGAAAATAAAAATTGGGCCCTGTATGCACATAATGCTTATTGGTACTACTGGTAGTTACTTGCTGTTGACTAGGCACATAAATGAAGGCTCTTTTATTTTCAGCTTGCTTTCAGCATGCTATGATGAAAATCTCATTAGAGAAATGTCTTTGCAAAGCTACAAGAAGACAATACATCAAAGCAAGCTACCAAATGTTTACACATTTAGGGTCATAAAAATTACAAAGAAACAAGCATATTGCAAAAAATTGGTCAGTTCACTTCCCCAGCTTCTGCTGTAACACAAGGACATTTCCAGGGATTCTAGTCCCTGTTTGTTCCCTGCTGCCGTGCCCAAACTCTTGAGAAATGATGAAATCATCAAACAAGGGTCACAGCCTCACAGGATGTCAGGGGTTGGAAGGGACCCAGAGAGATCATCGAGTCCAACCCCCCTGCCAGAGCAGGACAATCCTATCTAACACAGAGCACACAGGAACACATCCAGACAGGCCTTGAAAGCCTCCAGAGAAGGAGACTCCACAACCTCTCTGGGCAGCCTGTGCCAGTGCTCTGTGACCCTCACAGTAAAGAAGTTCCCCCTTGTGTTGAGCTGGAACCTCCTGTGCTGCAGCTTCCATCCACTGCTCCTTGTCCTATCCCAGGGAGCAGTGAGCAGAGCCTGTCCCCCCATTCCTGATCCCCAGCCCTCAGATATTTATAGACATTTATTAAATCCCCTCTCAGTCTTCTCTTCTCCAGACTATGCAGCCTCAGGGCCCTCAGCCTCTCTTCATCAGGCAATGCTCCAGTCCCTTATCATCCTCAAAGCCCTCTGCTGGACCCTCTCCAGCAGATTTCTGTCCCTCTTCAACTGGGGAGCCCAAAACTGAACACGGTATTCACGATGAGGTCTCACCAGGGAAAAGTAGAGGGGAAGAAGGACCTCCCTTGAACTCCTGGATACACTCTTCTTAATACACCCCAGGCTCCCACTGGCCTTCTTGGCCACAAGTGCACATTGCTGTGCCATGGATAACTTGTTAGCCCCATCACATGTAAGGCAAAAGAGTAAGGGACAGAGGAACTCAAGGCTGCATCATGCCAAAACCCTGGAGAGGAAGTCCATGCAGAAACCAAGTGACGCAGAGAGGGGCAGAAGGTGGTACCCAACTGCAACGCCTGAAGAAAGGAGAGGCCAGCTTGATGCCAGTGCTTGGCTGCTGAAGCACAGCCTGACAAAGACTAACACTGAAATCACTTAACAGCAAGTTAAAACAACAATAGGCACAAATAAAACCATAACTTTGCTTCTGCTGGTAGTCTCTTGGACATTCACAGCAAGTGCTCTTCCCCATGTCCTCCAAACTGGTTTGTGACACAAGCAAAACACTCTGTCATTTGCTTAATTTGTTTTAACTCTATAGCAATATATTTTGAAGCAGTACATTGAGGTTGAGAGAAACCAAATAATTTGACTGGTTAAAAAAGTAACTATAGCCCAAAGAGCAGAAAAAACTGCCCTGGATGACTGAGATTTGCAAGCACTTTAAACTGAAATAATGGTGTTGACTGCTGTGTTTTTCACACTGGAGAACTAGACTACAGAATATTAGTAACTTGCAATTGATACACCTTCTGAGCACCACTGAAAGAAGAAAAGGAAAGTTGTTGTTGTTATGGAAGTGCATAGAGAGTTATCTACCACATAAAAATCACACACCTTCCAGAACTGTGCTGGCTTTCTGTTAAAGAGGAAGCTCAGCTGTCACCCTTTAAAATGGTAAATAAAAGGCTGTGTTCTGATTAAGGTGAATATTGGCCATCTGCTATGCAACTAAAGGCCCAATGAGAAACTGCTGTCTAATTTGATCAACCTCAACCAGCCAGGTTAATCCATGAAAGGCTCCAAGCAAATGTATAATCTTTTCTAATGGTTATTGGATTAACTGGACTAATCCCCCTGGATGTAGACAATGTGCTTACACCACTGTATTTACTGAGGATTCCACTGCTTGCTTCCTCGCTGCCTTATAGGCCATATTAAACCACTGCAACAAAAGCTGTGCCAACGTTTGGGAACTTCATTAAGGAAGCAGAAAAGTCATCTAGTGAGTAAAAGTGTGCCACAGGAGATCATTCTGTGGCACAGAACTCTTGTTTGCCCTTTGGTCCTCCACTGAAAAGGTAAAACTTCACTGTGGAAAGGGGAAATGCTGGTGTTGTTACAGAGACCTGGGAATGTAACTGTCTGTTAAGTTTGCACCAAAACAGATCTAAGAAAGGAGGATCAGCTACAGTTAATTATCTCACCCAGACATAGGTTTGTTTCATTGTACAGTAGGCATCCTCACATCACCTACTAACATTTGTTGGACAACTCTTCAGCCCATATGGTTTCTTCAGTTCCAGGAGGTCCTTAACCCCATAAAACCTGTGAAGTAGAAGAATAGGCACCTTCCTGCCATCTGTAGCTGACTTGCTTACTAGCAGTGGGAGGAAGAACCCAACCTCAAACACGCCACATGCGCTGCAGGTGACTCCCCAGCAACATTCCTTCAACCAGCTCCACATCATAGTTCCTCTTTTTCATGACAGTGCTGGGTGGAGGCGTGTCACAAATTCACAAAAGGCACACAGGACAAAGCTGCTGAGAAGAGAATGGAGCTGACCTTCAAAATTAAGCTAGAGATGGAAGTGGCAATAGTTTACAAAGGAGAGGCTGCTGAGCTTGAAAAGAGAACGCTCTGCTACCTGTGCTAACCTGTCAGCTCCTTTGGTGTCCACTACAGCATCATACCCAGTCTGAGAAATACAGTGAGCACCAGGGACTGAAACTCACTGATCTGGCACAGACTGCAGAGTAACTGAAATGCCTTTTGCACACTGCAAACAGCAGTTACCTGATAACACTGGATACTGGGAACAGTTTCATGCATCTGATACATTTTATTTGTGTTACCTACACTCACATCTTGCTTGCTCCCCCTCGGTGAAGCACATCAAATTAAGCCTTTTCTAGCCTTACTGATTTCAGTCAAGGAGGTGGATTACTGTTCTTGCCATGTTGCACTACCAATGTTGCAATAAGAGAGCACATTTCCTCCTGATCTCATTATTCCATTCCCCCTGTCTGAAGGAGGCTCGTCACTGGGTTTTGTTCACTGGAACATTTTTCTCTTGCTTTCTGTTGCACAAACACAGGCAATAGCAAAGGTGTTTTATTTACTGCTGTCAGACTAGTTGTATTGATTAGAACAAACCTGAGGACCTTGTTGTGTGCTGAGTGCCAAGTGAGAGACTGCAAACCCTTGGAACATGCTATTTTGCAATTGAACTAAAGGTCTTCAAGACAATTTAGGAAAGCAGAAGTGTCTAGGCTTTTCAGTTGGGATTATTTAAACGTTGGCTCACGGAATAAGGCACTTCATTCTCTTAAGCCTTGTTAAAAAAAATCACCTATAATACTTAGTTCCATATAGATTTCACCTTTCACAGAATGTTGTCCTCAGTAAATCAGCCTGGGAGGCAAACTCAATGTAGAACTGCTTGGATGTGTCTGTCTTTTTTTGGCAGCATCATTAGAGTTAACTGCCCTATGCTCCTGTGGTGGAGGGGCAGCAGCCCCAAAACAGCAGCTTCTCTATGCCTCTACATGCCTGGGCATGTTTTTCTGCCAGGACCCACGAGGCAGTAAACATGTTGTGTAACCCACACACGCCCAGCCCCTGTATCCCGGGGTCCGCCCAGGTGATCTCCTATTGGGAGGTCCAGGCATGTCTCTACTGCCTATTGGGGCAAGGTTTGGCTTACTGCCAGCCTGACTGGTCACTTTAGGTGTCCAGATGAGGCACGAATCTTGGCCCAGAGTCCATAAAGAGGGGTGCACAGCAGCACCACATGGTCAGACGGTCCAGAGGTTCAAACCGTTCAGAAGCTTCGAGCATTCAGACTCAGCTCTGTCCCACAGCAGCATCCTGCTGCCCTGACCTGCTTGCATGGCCTAGACACAGGATCAGGCCTGACTCACTTGCAAGCATTACAGAGGCTCAGACCTCTTGCATTGATCTCAAGGCGCAGTTAAGCTGTCTGTGAGCCCTTTGAGAAGCAGAGCGCATGCATGCCTGCATTTCATACCTCTATGGGGAGCCGAGAGCCCCCTGCTTAAGCTCAAGAGCAGCCATACATACTGGCTTGCTGCCTAAGCCTAGAGCTATCCTTGCATTTATCTATGGAGCTTATGACTCCCTGAAGCACAGCATAGACCCTGCTTGTCAGCTGCTCTATAAGTCTGGAAAGATCCAGGCCCAGCAGACCCTCAGACAGTCTGCAAACCTGCAAATGCAGCCTGCTAGCTGTGAGACCGTGTCAGAAGCTACACAGACCAATCCTTCTCCTGCACCTGGAATTCCTGCCAGCTGACCATCCCTGGACACACAGCTTCCAGAAGAAGCAGCAGCATTGAGGCAGAGATCACCCCAGGAGAGAAGGTTAGAGAAATTCTGTTTAACCCAGAGACTGGGAACACCTTATCAATTCCCCTTGCAAGCCAGGACAGATCTCCAGCTACATCAGGACCCCAAACACTGGGCACACACTGAGACAGAATCCCAAGAGTGTGATTAATAATTGATACCTAAGAGCAACACCTAAGTAAGCTTTGATTCCTTTGTAATATAAGTTATTTCTAGCTGAAGAGCACACACAGTTTCAGCCCTTGCTGGGCAGACAATATAGTTGTTAAGAGGCATTAAGCCTATGGGAATCTTTCTCTCTGTCTATAGTTGTTCATAATTTGATATTTCCAGTTAATAATCAATCCCTGTAAATACATCCCAAGCTATTTTCATAACCTTGCAATATGAACCTGGATTTCATAGTGGTTGGGGGTGTTACAAATTTGTAAATATTAATTTTAATAAATAATTTTATAAAAAATCAAAACCACCTCAAATTAATTTCTCAGCTTCCCCTAACAGGGGAGGAATAGAGAAATCCCCTCCACAACAGCTCCTAAGGCTGTAATCCCAAAAGCTAGTTGCACTTGTGTACCTAAAATCAAGGTCTTAAATGGGCTCCTCAGCACGTGGTTCAACCCCAAACTGCCCAGCACCGGGTGGGGCAGCCTTTCCACCAGTCCACTGCAAGCCTCCCACTGCAGCTATTGCATTCCAGCCCTCTGAGCTAGCCTGGCCCCTGTCAGACACCAAGCTAAGCAATATGCCCCAGCAGCTCAAAAAAAAAAGCTGGTTTGAGCTAAATTTCTGAGAAGTGCTAAGCGAGCATCCTGTTTGTATTCACTGTCCCCAAAATCCCCTCCTGCGTAAGCTCAGACCCCCAGGAGCTCCTCAATATGCAGCAACTGGACAAGAAGCCAGCTGGGGAACACAGAGTGAGCTTGTGCATGCTACTGTGGGGCTACCTGCCTGACAGCTCAGCCTGCATGGACTGAAAGACCACCATTCTGGACCACCACTTCTGGAACTGAGCTCCTGTCACACACAGGGGGTGAAGGCTTCCTGTTGTGGCAGGTGATGCTGATTCTGACCCAAGCGCAGTCTAGGAGCTCCTGGTTTAGCAACAGCAGTGATCATTGCAGAGACAACGGCCGGACAAGGGGGGCTCAACTCCAGAAACCCCCTACCACAGCCAGCATGCCGAACACCACTGGCCAGTGGGCCTGGCTAGGCAAGTCACTGCTGGAACATGCTAAGTGATCCTCAGAAAAAGCTGCATATTCAACAAGGCAGCAGGGAAAAGAAGAGCAGCTCCGACCTGCAAACCCCAGTGCTCCCCACCCACTCTCTGCAGACAGACTTTTGGGACACAAATGACCCCGGGGTGACCTTTCTTCTCTCTGTGTGGGGCTATTGCTTTCTTCTCTTTCTCTTTTCTCCCCTGCCTCTCTTACTCTTTCCCTCTCCTCATCCCTCTCTACCCTCCTGTATGGCAAGTGACTGCAATAAAGCCAGCCTATGCGTCTGACACCATTTGTGCCCTAATTCTGTGTCGGAGAATCCCAACCTCCCACACCCAGAATCCCTCCGGACTGGGACAACCCCTAGCACCCTACGCACTGGACTATAAGCATACACACTGCAGGACTGTTACTTTAGAAGGCTAGTTACACTTCTGCTGTAGAGGAGAGCTCTGTCAGGAAACACATTACTGATCTAAAAGAGGCACAAGCAAAAGAAGTGATCTTCTACAGCGTGCGTAGCAGACCTCTTCAAACCAAGTCCCAAAGGATCAGTCCCACGCCAATATGAAAACCAAGTACCTAGAAAGTTTGATTATGCCAGAGAAGCATATCCAATAGCACTGAGATTAGGGCTATGGAGATCAGTCTAGCTCCAGGTAAGCAACAACTACAACGTAAAGGTCTGAAGTAGAGCATGAAATATTTCAGTTCATGTTGTAAAGCTGATACCACTCAGCACAGACGATGCAAGCTACTGCCAAGTGTCTGCTCTTCTGGGGAGCCTCTTTGTAGTTCTTAACAGATTTTATCTGGGCTACCTTAGTCTTGTGTTACTATCATTTGTTAGTCTCTACTATAGATAACACTCCTGAATGGGGAGAAAACTGAATAAAACATGGATGATGCTTAAAAAAACCCTCACTGTGGGAGGAGTGCTTCAGAGTCGTTTCAAACACATCTTAGACCTCAGCAGGTCCCATTCACAACAGACTCACATTATTAGACAAACTTATCATTTCCTCCAACATGGAGCACCTCTCCTATGAGGACAGACTGGAAGAGTTGAGGCTGTTCAGCATGCAGAAGAGGAGGCTCCCAGGTGACCTTCTTGTGGCCTTCTAATATCTGAAGGGGGCCTACAAAAAAGCTGGGGAGGGACTGTTTAGGATACCAGGGAGTGACAGAACTTGGGGGAATGGAGCAAAGCTGGAGATGGGCAGGTTCAGGCTGGAGGTGAGGAGGAAGTTGTTCAGCATGAGAGTGGTGAGAGGCTGGAATGGGTTGCCCAGGGAGTGGTTGGGGCCCTGTCCCTGCAAGTGTTTCAGGCCAGGCTGGATGAGGCTGTGTGCAGCCTGCTCTAGGGTAGGGTGTCCCTGGGCATGGCAGGGGGGTTGGAACTGGCTGATGCCTGTGGTCCATTCCAACCCTGACTGTTTCTATGACTCTATGATTTCTGAGTATTGTATCATTTCTTCTCATCACCCACAAATCTTCACAGCAAATCTTTAACAAATGACCTAGAGGGTTCTGCAAGATTTCTTATGAGTTACATAGTGAAAATGGTTTGATTTACAAGTGTCTGCAGAACTGAACCTTGCCACCCTTGATAAAGGGTTAAAAAATGCAACATGGATTTGCTAAGAGTTTACACTGAAAGATGACCACAAGTAGCAATAGGTCCCAATTTAACATACACTTAAGGCTGTAAATAGAAGCTTTAAAGACAGACTAAAAAAGGGGAGATGGTGAAAGATGAGACAGTTACATAAAACATATAGGAAGCATGCCCAACGTTAAGATACTTTTATTTAGTATTGTTTCTAAAGTAGAACATAAACAAATCCATTCTCTCAAACAATTTGATCACACTAATAATGCACAATTAATTCAGCTGCATCTTAGGCAAGGATGATACCTCGCTAAGAATCATCTTGTTTCTTCTCTACATAACTAAACAAGGTAAAATTTGAGTGCACCTTTAGAGCTTGGGTGCAGATTCATAGTGGTAGCAAAGCTGCATGGCAGAGCTGATTTCCATGGTGCAAGGCTGACCTGCACCAGCTGAGGGTCTGGCTTTTGGCTCATATGAAACAGGCAGGTATTTTGTGAGGATAACCATTTGACTAGTCCCCTTTTCCTACTACCTCCTCTTTCAAATTCAGGCATCTCTGGACATGACTTGCACAGCTTACCTGCACACCTTGATGGTGAAATGCAGGATAAGCTGATTCATGAATTCACCATCAGCTTCCTCATTATGCACCTTGTCTTGATTTTAATGAATCACAGAATGTCAGGGGCTGGAAGGGACCTTGAAACATCATAGAATCATAGAAGCAACCAGGCTGGAAGAGACCTCCAAGCTCAGCCAGTCCAACCTAGCACCCAGCCCTAGCCAACCAACCAGACCATGGCACTAAGTGCCCCAGCCAGGCTTGGCTTCAACACCTCCAGGCATGGTGACTCCACCACCACCCTGGGCAGCCCATTCCAATGCCAATCACTCTCTCTGACAACAACTTCCTCCTAACATCCAGCCTAGACCTCCCCTGGCACAACTTGAGACTGTGTCTCTTTGTTCTGTTGCTGCTTGCCTGGCAGAAGAGACCAACCCCACCTGGCTACAGCCTCTCTTCAAGTAGCTGCAGACAGCGATGAAGTCTGCCCTGAGCCTCCTCTTCTGCAGGCTGCACACCCCCAGCTCCCTCATGCCTCTCCTCGCTGGGCTGTGCTCCAGGCCTGTCACCAGTTTCGTTGCCCTTCTCTGGACATGGTCCAGTATCTCAACATCTTTCTTCAATCTGGTCCAGCCCTCCTGCCAGAACAGGATCACCTAGAGCATATCACACTGGAATGCCTCCAGAAGGTTCTTGAGTATGTCCAAAGAGGTAGACACCTCCACAAGCACCCTGGGAAGCCTGTTGCAGTGCTCTGTCACCCTCACAGTGAAAAAATTCTTCTTCAGGTTCACAAGGAACCTGGATTCTGGGATTTTCTTCCCACATGTCAGGACATAGCCAGAACTCAGGCTGCAGAGCAGGTCTGCCTGTAGGAACGCTCTTGGAGGCTGTGTATTGGTATCATGTCACCACCTCCTGCCTACAGGCAGCTACACCATCTTCTCACATTGTGACATGCTGCTCACTTCAGGCTCCTCATACAACACTGCCCACATTATCACATTTGACAAGGTGACACTAAGCATGTTCATTCACAGTTCTTTTAGTGGTATGGCTGATGTAGACTTGGATTACTCGGATCAAACTGAAAAGCAACGTGGTGAAATACTGTTGGTTTTTCAGCCAGAAGCAGCAGTGGGACATGAAGCTCTGCTGCCAGGTGTCTGAAAGGAGCCTCAAAAGATGTACAAAGTTCACAGGATGTGTCAAGGAGGTTGAGAGCATCTAGGACTTCACATCAAATTATATCTTTAACATCTAGAACTAGTGAGACATGCATTAATGACAATTCCACAATGATTTCAACTGCCTGATCATTGACAAGTCACCAAAAAAATACCAGATGAATATGCTCTCTATGAATATGGCTTCAGTGCCATAACTCTTAATTTCCAGTATCTAAGCATTTCTACATCATTTCCAGCCATGATGACAAAAAAAAAACCAGACTCTTGCAAATGCTGTGAAGAGCACAGAGCCACCAAAATGCACACAGCAGCAATGCTAGAGCCTGTGACAGGGTTTGAGTACTAATGCCATTAACATAACCACCTCTTCAGCACGTGGGACTGTGGATTGATGCTGTACAGGCTGAGACTTGGAGTTGTCTCAAGCACAAAAAATGGAAAACAAAGCAGATTCACAGAGAAATGGAAACAGAAAGGGAGAGAAAAGGACAGAAACACAGGACAGGAGCATGTTTGTTTACAAGGAGGCTCAGGGCAGAGCTCACTGCTGTCTACAACTACCTGAAGGGAGGCTGTAGCCAGGTGGGGTTGGGCTCTTCTCCCAGACAACCAGCAACAGAACAAGGGGACACAGCCTCAAGTTGTGCCAAGGGAGGTCTAGGCTGGATGTTAGGAGGAAGTTGTTGTCAGAGAGAGTGATTGGCATTGGAATGGGCTGCCCAGGGAGGTGGTGGAGTCACTGTTTCTGGAGGTGTTGAAGCAAAGCCTGGATGAGGCACTTAGTGCCATGGTCTGGTTGACTGGCTAGGGCTGGGTGCTAGGTTGGACTGGATGATCTTGGAGGTCTCTTCCAACCTGGTTGATTCTGCGATTCCATAATTAGGAAGACAGCACTAAACATAATCTGTAAGTACACGTCATATCCTTGGCAGGCATCCACTGCAGAAAGAAATGTCCTAAAATGAACTAAACTCACCAGCAAGGCCATAAAGTTGGAAGAACTCAGGTATTTGTCCCCACAAATGGCATTTAGAAGTCATGACTTGAAAATCCTGCAGACGCAAGAGGCAGTAATGGTCTCTGCATATCAATGTCTACTGATGACTACAGCTGACACTGCAGCTTGGAATTCACAGCTCCACACTGCCCCACAAACCAAGAGCAGGTTTCTGTCCCCCACTGCCCATGTGCATGCACTCCCAGCTGCAGAGAAGAGTGCTCTATGTGAATGAACAGAGTTTGCAAACCAAATGCAATTCAAATGAGTGCATGCCCTGGTCTGAATAGAATACTTAACAGCAAGTGACTTGAAATACTGAATTCACTCAACTGATACTTACATCATTTCAAATCGTTGGTGTAAATGATTCCAAAGTTTTGCAAAAGCTAATCAGAAAACTGATGGTCTGGCAAAATCAAGATTAAGGATTACAAAGAAGTAACTTATATTTCATATGCTGTTGCTCATGAGGTACTTTCTGAAAGCTTTTTATGCTTCCACAGAGGAAAAATATTGGCCTTCAATCATCCTTTGGTGGCTTTTCAAGGTTGCAGCTTTATCTTGCTAGGAGTACAATGACACCCAAGTTAGCTGTGCAGGAGACAGCTCATGTCTGGAAGCAATATAGCTGCATTCATTCTGTCTCCATGCTGCCAGACTTACTCTGTCAGGTCAATGCAAGCTGAGAGATCCCTGAACCGCAGGCAACAGTGTCACTGACCTTTCCTCTCCCCATTACATCCTCAGTGGATGTTCTCACCACTGAAGATGCATGTGGTTTGAATAATCTGTTCTGAGTTACAATCTCATCCTTCTACCACTTGGAATAATCAAAGCTAAGAACATTCACCACTGGAGCCCTGGATCCTAAAGGTATTGGAAAGCAGGTGCTTTGCTCACCTCCACACACAGAAGTTTTGATGTTTCATGAGAACAGGTAGTAACTGGGATAAAATTACAGGCATTAAAGTGGCATAAGCCCTGGTGCCTTTATAAATAACTACCTCACAACTACCTGGGGGCAAAGGGGGAAATCTGTATTTTCTGAACACCGAACAGCTTTTCAGACTGGACTGTCACTACTGAAATCAAAATGCTTTTTTATTAAGATAAGCTTTATCATCTAAGAGAAGTTTTCAAAATCATTGTATTGATTTAGGAAATTCCTCAAGACCACAGACTGCAAATCCTACCAGCCCCCTTGGTGCATCCTTTCTTGATCCTGTTGAGTGTACCAGGAGAGATGGCTGGCACCATACTACATATCTGTTAGATATCAGTTTCACATGAGAACCTGCCTTGTGATCACAGTGATAATCACAGCCTCACAGGATGTTAGGGGTTGGAAGGGACTCAAGGAGATCCCCTAGTCCAACCCCCTGCCAGAGCAGGACCAGACAATCTAACACAGAGCAGAGAGGAACACATCCAGACAGGCCTTGAAAGCCTCCAGAGAAGGAGACTCCACAACCTCTCTGGGCAGCCTGTGCCAGTGCTCTCTGACCCTCACAGTAAAGAAGTTCCCCCTTGTGTTGAGCTGGAACCTCCTGTGCTGCAGCTTCCATCCACTGCTCAGTGTCCTATCCCAGGGAGCAGTGAGCAGAGCCTGTCCCCCAGCTCCTGGCAGCCCTTAGATACTTATAAACATTTATCAAATCCCCTCTCAGTCTTCTCTTTTCCAGACTAAAAACTGCCAAGTCTCTCAGCCTCTCCTCATAAGATAATGTTAATGAGGCTCCTGGTTTGTTCTTTTATGATAGACATGAGGAGTGTATGAGTGCAGACCTTCTCAGAAAAACTCACATAGATCAAACCTCAAACAGCTAAATGTGAGAAATCTAATTAATCAGTTTAAAACGTTCTACTTAGCAACTGAAGGCTTTGTACACAGAAATTAGCACACAGCATGCTACAGCATGAAGGCAAAATACATCAGCCATCGTATCTCAGTCTTCTGAAGGACACTCAGTGCACTGATGACATGTGCTTGGAGTCATGTAAGCTCCTAGCAAGAGACTCACAGTGCACTGCACATCCACACCAGAGCTCAAGGACACTGCTTTGTTCCCTTGTGAAGATCTGTGTTAGATAGGATTGTCCTGTTCTGGCAGGGGAGTTGGACTCGATGATCTCCTTGGGTCCCTTCAACCCCTAACATCTTGTGATCCTGTGTGAAGAGTCCATGGCCACTGCAAAACTGCATAGTAAACCCTACTGAGGTCCTGGTGTGGCTTCAAAACAGCCACTTGTTTTGCAGGTTTACTAACAGGTTCACAATACACATGCACAAACACTTGTGGAAGCACAGTGGAGGAGGACACATGATGACAAGAAGCAGTAGCCAAGTATGTGAAGCAAAGAGCCACTCTCATCATGGGCACTCTTGGCTTAACACTGAAACGAAACCACAGCCTGAAATCAAGCGCACACTTTTCAAGCCTCCTCTTGTCTTAAAGTCTCCTAAGTCCTGCTAAAAGCATGGAAAATCTCTACAGGAATCTTTCTGAAAGGCTGACTTTTAATCAAGAATTCTGGCCACTGGACACATTCTCATTGTTGATTTGTACTCAACCAAACAACTGAAAACAACATCTGTAAAATGGACCTTGTTGTTTGCAAAGTATCACCAGTGAGGAACAACACCTTAGGTAATTTAGTTAAACATCTGCTGTGTTGGAACACAACAGTGCTGGAGAACAGCACTGATGAGAAGATTTGGAAGAGAAAGTAATGTTTGTTTTTCTGGGGCTCCCTTGGATGTTTGAAACCAAGTCATGTTATGGTCTAAGTCTCACAGAAAAATCTTATGGAGAACAGACACTTTGGAACTAATGTCTGTTTATTCACTCCCAGTTATCAGATCCATATGGATACCAGCACCTTCTATTCTGCTACTGAAGTAGTTAAGTCTCTCACAAACAAGCTGCACGCATAACTTGTTATACATCCTCTAAAGAGAAAAGAGAGCAAGGTTGCACAGTAACAAACTCTACCATGACAGACTGAGCTCCCTTCATTTTATCTTGGTGACAAGTCTTTCACCTTGTACTTGATTTTAAGAGCAAAACTGATCTTTTTGAGACCAATGGAAATACTCACACTTAAGCATGTTTCTGGAGCATGGGAACATTCCATGACTGCTTTTAGCCCGTGTCATTTCTACACATGACAGACATTAGTGAAACACCAGTTGTACAGCAAATTGCTGCAGATGATTCAATACAAGGAAAACTGATGCCACACTGGATTGTTTAGATACCTCACCTGAGTGTGTACCCAGCTGTGCTAGTTTGAGCCTAGCTGGGATATTCTGGTGAGAAGAATTAGACTATAGGCTATGAAAAGGAAACAATGGTGATGGCTGCTGCACTCCTAGGCTTGCTGGGACGTGTAAGAACAAGAAGACAAACACAGATAACAGAGTTTGCTCTCTAGCTTTTTGGGCTGCACTTCTCTCTCTAACCTAACTTGCTGCCTTTTGCTTCCTAACCCCCCTGGCCGACCCTCCAAACTCACCTTGAACGTAAGGCAAAGTCTGGGGTAAGGCAGAGGGGTGGAAAGAAGGTGGAAGAGTGGTTGGGAGCCCCTTGTGGGGACTCAGATTTCTGGGAGGGCTGCTGTATTTCCATATTACTTTTTAACTCATATACTTCTGTCTATAGCTGTTTAGATTGTAACTATCTGCTTGTATATTGTGCTAAGCTGTAAGTATAAAGCTTCATTCTTCAATTTCCAGCAGCTGACTGTAGTCTGGGTGATTTTCTTAAAGGGGGGGGAACACCCAAACCATCACAACAACACAACAGCTACCTTTTTCCCAAACATATTGTATTCAAACAACAAGATGTGTTTGTCTTCTGGTCCTAGGCATAAAAAGGTCTTCTTAATTAATATCAAAGGTTAATTATAGGAACCTACTATATCAGATACTATAATTTCAAGCTGTCTGGGAAAAAATACACACTCAGGCTTCACTAGTAATAGTAAAGATACTGATGGCTGCCAAATAGGTTTAATGGGGGGGATAGGTAACACCCAAAGCATCACAGTTTCAGAAAGCCCACCAAGTCATGCCCATATAGTAACACACTTAGACTGAGTCTTATCTGCTCTGTATTCAAACACCAAAAAGATCTCAACCTAATATTTCAAAAGCTAGTAGTGACAGTCAGCGTGTCATTGCTAAGCACACTGAATTACAGATTGCTCCAGCTGACACACACATCCTTCTGTGTGCACTTATCCTTCTGTGTGCACTTATCCTTCTGTGTCAGGCAGCTAGCAGCCAGAAATAAAAATAAGCTGTCATTTAAACAATAATTAAAAAAAAAAAACAGAAATAACTGAGTACCAACAAATCCAGCACTGTCTCCTCTCCACAAGGATACAGAATGGGTTTGTTTTCCTGTGGCTAAGGTCTGCACTTTATCACCTCAACAATAAGCACCAAAAGCATGCATTTGTTTCAAAGGTACTTCAGACCCATTTTAAATAAATACTGACTCCAAATTCATCCCCCTCAGCCTTATCTTCAGCTGAACTCGACAGTTTTCTGCAACCTGTTCTGCTAAATGAAACTGATGCATGGCTCTTGAATCAACAACATCTATCACAAAGTTGAACACGAGCACTATGAAGCGCAGTGCTGCACTAACATTCCCTCTAACTACTGCAGAGTACTGAGGTGTTGTGGAGGCAGGGAATGAACGTGGCCAAGTCAGGAATTACAAAAATAGAATGATTTTCTTTTGCTGACCACCCTGCCCCCACAGTGCCTACAGAACTAGTTTAGCTTTCTAGTTTACAGATTCTAATTCGATCAGAAATTCTTCAAAGGATGTAATGGACAAAGTTAGAGATTTAGGAAGTCAGGAAATGGAAAAGGCTGTGTCCAGTTCTGGGCTCCTCAGTTCAAGAGAGATGTTGAGGTGCTGGAACGTGTCCAGAGAAGGGAGACAAAGCTGGTGAAGGGCCTGGAACACAAACCCTATAAGGAGAGGCTGAGGGAGCTGGGCTGTTTAGCCTGGAGAAGAGGAGGCTCAGGGCAGAGCTCATTGCTATCTACAACTGCCTGAAGGGAGGCTGTAGCCAGGTGGGGTTGGTCTCTTCTGCCAAGCAAGCAGCAACAGAACAAGGGGACACAGTCTCAAGTTGTGCCAGGGGAAGTATAGGCTGTATGTTAGGAGGAAGTTCTTCATAGAGAGAGTGATTGGCATTGGAATGGGCTGCCCAGGGAGGTGGTGGAGTCGCTGTCCCTGGAGGTGTTCAAGAGAAGACTGCATGAGGCACTTGGTGCCATGGTCTAGTTGACTGGACAGGTCTGGGTGCTAGGTTGGACTGGATGATCTTGGAGGTCTCTTCCAACCTGGTTGATTCTATGATTCTATCAATCAGACTGAGCAGAGAATTAAGGCAGCAGCAGGCTTTACTCACAGAGGTGAGAGAGGTATTCAGTGTTGATCCCTTGCTGGATTTCCCTGCGGCTCGGCTGCCTCCTGAGCTGCAAGCAATATCCAATAGTCTGGCTCCACGCAGCAGCCCAAGGCGAGTGGCAAAACCACAGCCACCAAATTCAGAGATGTCTCTGGACACAGCTGCCACAAGACAGGGATTAATGGAAGCGACACTATCTCAGCAGCAGCAGGGGACAGCCACTGCTGGGGTCTCCCCAGTTTGGAATGGCAGGCAGGAAGCTGGCTGCTGTGTGGCCTGAGAGCAGCTGGGTCCGGGTGCCACCAGCAGCTCTCTAAAGAGGACCCCAGGCCTTGCCAAGCTTGCAAGTTTGCACAGAATGGTGCCAAAGTGGAGAGAGCCACCCAAAAGCAGGGATGGTGTAAAACTGAGAGCTGTGTGAAAGGCACGAGCTGTTCAAAAGCAGGGATGGTCCAGAACAGGAATTCTGTCGCGGCAGGAAGCTCTCCTGTTGGGAGCTCTGTCAGGACAGGAACTCTTTCAAGGCAGGAGCCACCTCGCGCCTCCTCCCTTGCTCTGTTTGTGCTTCTCCGGCCAAAGTGTCCATTTGCCATTTACACTGGGCACAAGAACCCAGCCAAGCACCAGCCTGACTCCAGCACAGGCTCTCACATGGGTCAGCACACCTGGGGAAAGGCCTCCTGCTATTCCCTCTTCAAGCCTGCAGCACCGGGGCAGGGGGGAGCAGTTTTTGCGCTGCCTTCTCAACCCCATTCAAACCCACAGCAGGGGTGGGGGAGAGAAGAAAGGCATTTGTAGTGCTCCAGAACACGAGGGACATCTATACTTCCTGGAAAACAGTATTTCATCTTACAAAATAAGTGGGGTTTAGGCATCAGCCAGCTGCTGATTATTTCAAAGAACTCAGTCTTACCCAGACTACTAAAAGACTGGCTGCTGGCCACTGTATCCACAGTTCACTGCAATTTCTCATGCTGCTTTGTTCTTTGCATTACTTTTGCAAATACAGCCCTGATTCTGAAAATATTTGTTCCTGTTGTGTACAAGAAGCTCAGCAGAGATCAACAAATCTGCAGCCAACGCATGCTGAATCACACACAGCAAAAGCAGGCAGCATCAGGGCGTGGGGTACTAGAACATGAGAAAATTCAACATTTCAAGATCTCTGTTCTCTGTACATGAAAGATTAAATACACCCTGTGAAATCATTTGAAAGTCCTCATTAATTATAGACATCCAGCAATGAAAATCACCCTTGGGATTGCTTCACGAAAGCAAGCAGAGTGCTTCCTCCATGCCATGGCTCCCTATTCCAGGGTGGTGCGAGCATCTCTCCTAGAACTGCCACCTCCTGTTCTCTTTTAAAACACCCTATCAATACATTAATTTGTTACTGTAATCCAATACATTAAAGGTGGTTTGGCAATATTTGGGAGATTTTATAATAAGTTGAGCATTTAAGATCTGCATTTACAGGTTTGTTTCCAGTCACATCTGAGATGAAAGACACCAGATTGCTTTGAGAAACTTACCAAAAGAATACTTCACCTATAACTCAGGAGAGAAACAGAATCCAACTTAATAACTGTGCTAGTTTGGAGCTAGCTAGAATGTTTTGGTGAGAAGAATTGGACAATAGGCTGTGAAAAGGAAACAATGGTGATGTCTGCTGCACTCATAGGCTTGCTGAGATGGGTAAGAACAAGAGCACAAACATAGATAAGGGAGTCTCTCCCTGGGCTTTGGGCTGAACTTCTCTCTCTAACCTAACCTGCCATCTGTGTGACTAACCCATCTGCCTCCTAACCCCCTGGCCGATCCTCCAAACTAGCTTGAGCAAAAGGCAAAGTCTGGGGTAAGGTAGAGGGGTGGGAGGAAGGTGGAAGGGTGGTTGGGAACCCCTCCTGGGGCCTCTGGTTTCTGGGCGGGCTGCTGTGTGTGTCTGTGTTACTTTTACCTTGTATATTTCTTTCTGTAGCTGTAGATATTGTAAACACCTGCTTGAACATTGTGCTAAGCTGTAAGTATAAAGCTTCTTTCTTCAATTTCCAGCAGCTGACTGTAGTCTGGGTGATTTTTCTTACATGGGGGGGGGGGGGGGGCAGGGAACATCCAAACCATCACAGTAACACAACAGCTACCTTTTTCCCAAACATATTGTATTCAAACAAAAAGACTTGTTTGTCTTCTGGTCCTAGGCATAAAAAGGTCTTCTTAATTAATATCAAAGGTTAATTATAGGAACCTACTATATCAGATATTATAATTACAAGCTTTCTGGAAAAAAAATACATGGTCAGGCTTCACTAGTAATAGTAAAGATTCTGATGGCTGCCAAAGAGGTTCAAGCAGATCCTCACAAGTCCATGGGACTGGATGGGATCCATCCTAGGCTGCTGAGAGAGCTGGCCAAGCCACTCGCCATCATTTATCAGCAGTTCTGGCTCACTGGAGAGGTCCCCGAAGACTGGAAGCTGCCAATGTGATCCCATCCACAAGAAGGGTCAAAAGGAGGAGCCAGAAAACTACAGAGCTGTCAGCCTGACCTCAGTGCCAGGCAAGGTCATGGAACTCATCTTGAGTGCCATCACAAAGCATCTACAGGATGGCCAAGGGATCAGCCCGAGCCTGATCTCCTTTTATGATCAAGTTCCTGCCTGGTGAATGTGGGGCAGGCTGTGGATGGAGTCTACCTGGACTTCAGCAAGGCCTTTGACACTGTCTGCCACAAGCAGATCCTGGCCAAGCTGGCAGCTCATGGCTTGGACAGATTCACTCTGTGCTGGGTCAAGAACTGGCTGGAAGGCCAGGCCCAGAAAGTGGTGGTGAATGGTGCCACATCCAGCTATCAGCTATCACTAGTGGTGTGCCTCAAAGATCAGCACTGGGCACAGTCCTGTTCAACATCTTTATTGATGATTTGGATGAGGGGATTGAGTCCAGCATCAGTAAGTTTGCAGATGACATCAAGCTAGGAGCAGGTCTGGAGCTGTTGGAAGGTAGGAGAGCCCTGCAGAGGGACCTGGCCAGGCTGGATGGGTGGGCAGAGGCCAATGGGATGAGACTGAACAAGGCCAAGTGCAGGGTTCTGTACTTTGGCCACAACAACCCCAAGCAGCGCTACAGGCTGGGGATAGAGTGGCTGAGAGCAGCCAGGAAGAAAGGGACCTGGAGATGCTGGTAGAGAGTAGCTGAAGATGAGGCAGCAGTGTGCCCAGGTGGGCAGCAGAGCCAATGGCATCCTGGGCTGGCTCAGGAAGAGTGTGGCCAGTAGGACACGGGAGGTTCTTCTTCCCATGTACTCAGCACTGCTCAGGCCACACCGTGAGTTCTGTGTCCAGTTCTGGGCTCCTCAATTCAAGAGAGATGTTGAGGTGCTGGAAGGTGTCCAGAGAAGGGCAGCAAGGCTGGGGAGGGGCCTGGAGCACAGCCCAGTGAGGAGAGGCTGAGGGAGCTGGGGGTGTGCAGCCTGCAGAAGAGGAGGCTCAGGGCAGAGCTCACTGCGGTCTACAACTACCTGAAGGGAGGCTGTAGCCAGGTGGGGTTGGGCTCTGCTGCCAGGCAGTCAGCAACAGAACAAGGGGACACAGCCTCAGGTTGTGCCAGGGCAGGTCTAGGCTGGATGTCAGGAGGAAGTTGTTGGCAGAGAGAGTGATTGGCATTGGAATGGGCTGCCCAGGGTGGTGGTGGAGTCACCATCCCTGGAGGTCTAGATGACTGGCTAGGGCTGGGTGCTAGGTTGGACTGGATGAGCTTGGAGGTCTCTTCCAACCTGGTTGATTCTATGATTCTAAGTGCCCCAAACACTCAGATCTGAAGTACATGCCGCTGAAATCACTGAGCTTAGCGTTGCTAAGTTTATTTGCATGGGTTGACAACATGAGGGCAAGGCTAACATTGCACTTATTTCAGAATTCCATTGTTCTGAAGCAAACACAATTCAATTTACCTGTCTTCTTATCTCTCCCCACCTAAGAGAGACTCACTTTTTCATCTTCCTAGATGTAGAGGTTTGATCCCTTTCAAGATGAAAGAGACGATCCTTTTGTACTTTATACTTCTCAGGTTTTCAGAGAACACTGCTCTGTATCCTCCCATGCCTGGGTCACAGATGACATCAGAATAAGATAAGAACAAGTTAAGCTAAGAACAAGTTAAGAACCAAGAATGCTTTTTACAATTCCACAGACAGAAAATTAGGGTTGGGCAGTTTGGGAAGTCCTCCAGGGGAGACAAATAATTAATAATGCCTACAATAGCACAGAAATCATAGAATCATTAAGGTTGGAAAAGGCAGCTAAGATCAGGAAGTCCAACCATTAGCCCAACACTGTCATGCTGGAGGGATGGAACAGCTCTGCTATGAGGGCAGGCTACAAGAGTTGGGGGTCTTCAGAGGCTTTGAGGAGACCTTAGAGTGGTCTTCCAGTATCTGAAGGGAGTTAAAGGAAGGCTGGGGAGAGACTACTGACAAGGTCTTGTAATGACAGGACAAGGGGTAATGGGTTTAAAGTGGGAGAGAAGAGATTCAAAGTAGATGTAAGGAAAGGGTTCTTTGCAGTGAGGGTGGTGAGACACTGGCACAGCTTGCCCAGGGAGGTTGTGGAGCACAGAAGTACTGAATGTGATCTTCGACCACATTGGGTGATTCTGTGCTCCACAGCCTCCCTGGAGGTGTCCAAGGCTAGGCTGGGTGAGGCCTTTGAGTGATCTGTTCTAGTGGGAGGTGTCCCTGCTTATGGCGGGGGTTGGAACTGGATGATATTTGAGCTCCCTTCCACCCTAAACCATTCTATGATTCTATGCATTTTCCCCCAAATGCCATGTCAGTGACTTGGAGTTGGTGTCCACTGGTGGTAGTGTTGTTGAGCTGCATGGAGTATTACTCTCTGTCACAAGCAGAGCTGACAGGTGGGGCATGTCCTTGGATTCACTAGATCAACCTAATGTCATATCTCTTTGATATGACGCATAAGGTGGATGTGTAGGCCACTGGGAAAACTCACTAAGCACTGGGAAATCTGAGAGTCACTGGCATGTGAATAATACAGAACTGCCTTTGAGAGTGTGCTTCCATTCTAATCAGAAACTTCAAACCCAGGGGACAAAGCCTAACAGAGGAGATTGGCTTAGCAATTAGTTCTAAGAGACAGAACTTGTAAAAGTGAGATCAAGTTATGCTCCTCTGGTTAACACCTTGCCCCAAGAAAAACGTCAGATATGTTTCCACAGACTCCAGAATATCCAAAATGCATCTGACTGCTGAAAAAACACCAGGTGAAACTGGCCAACATTAGAGATTCTGACACAATGGGATTTGCATCCATTCCATTTCCAGCCAAAACTACTTTGGGATTGCTATGGATCACAGTTCTTATTTGATTTTTTTTCAGACATTAGAAATAAGCTGCCCAGGGATGCTGTGAAGTTTCCATCCCTGGAGGTGCTAAAAAACATGTAGATGTGGCACTTTAGGACATGAATTAGTGGTCATGGTAGTGTTGGGCTGATGTTTGGACTTGATGATCTCTTCCAGCCTTAAGGATTCTATGATTCTGTGACTTCTGAAGAAAGAACTCAAAGCTACATCCATACAGGTCAGAGCACACAACAGGAAGAGACTTAGGTCACTAAGATATATTGTTAGCATTTAAAGCAGTCAACCTCTTCCATAAACAAAATGAAGATTGTTTTACCTTCGCTGCCTGTTGGAATATGGTTTTGGAATAAATGCACAGATAAAACACTGAGCATTAGAAAAGTCAATCTACCTTGTGCCAAAAGGGAAAAGAAAACACCACATACTTGATAGGACTTTTACCTGCCTTATATTATTACTACAATTAGTAAGACTCATTGTCTGACACTCAAGATACTCAGAATTGCTCTCATGTCAAATCATAGAATCAAGCAGGTTGGAGAAGACCTCCAAGTTCATCCAGTCCAACCTAGCACCCAGCCCTACCCAATCAACCAGACCATGGCACTAAGTGCCTCATCCAGGCTTGGCTTCAACACCTCCAGGGACAGCGACTCCACCACCTCCCTGGGCAGCCCATTCCAATGCCAACCACTCTCTCTGGCAGAACTTACTCCTAACATCCAGCCTAGACCTCCTGTGGCACAGTTTGAGGCTGCGTCCCCTTCTTCTGTTGCTGGTTGCCTGGCAGAAGAGACCAACCCCACCTGGCTGCAGCCTCCCTGCAGGTGGTTGTAGACAGCAATGAGCTCTGCCCTGAGCCTCCTCTTCTGCAGGCTGCACATCCCCAGCTCCCTCAGCCTCTCCTTATAGATACACATTGATACACAGTTGTTTGAAATGGTAGAACACTGTCAGTTCTCTTGACTAGGATGCATCTTGTGTTGGACATGTTACTTGAAGCTCAACCCTCTGGACAAGTGACAGTGTGAGCTTCTGGCTCTTTCAGCTCAGCTGCAAGCTCTGATGCCTGCAGTGTACCATGAATACTCTCTCAAATTCAGCTCTGTGCAGGAATAGAGAGTTCTAACTACATAATTACTAAGCCAATCTCCTGTCTTATGCTTTGTCCCTTGGGTTTGAAATGTCTGATTAGTAGGAAAGCACACTTTCAAAGGCAGGAAGAGCAGACTCTGTGTGCATGATCTTGACAGCAAACGCAACACGAGCTCCATCCCTGATGGGGTCATCTGCATTCATCTACTACCATTCTGATAGTTTTCTTTAGAAGTTTATATAAAAAAACTACTTACCCTTTAAAGGCTATCAGAATTACCACATAGGATGGACCTTCCCTGTAAAACTGCAATTGATCAGCACCTTCTGGGGCTTGGGTACAAGTTGTGACTCCTAACAACAGCTGTCCGAATGTGGTTGCACAATAGCCAATGATCTCTAGCAAATACGAGATGCTTTTGCCCATAACACAAACCCTGCTTTCATACGAGAAGGCAAGAGCCAGAAGTCACTTTCATCTTCATAGGAATCTTTCTAAAAGGTGAGCATCAAGAGGATGAGGCCAGATTCTTAGTGGTCCCCAGCAGCAGGATAAGGTGCAAGGGGTACAAATTAGAACACAGGACGTCCCACCTAAACACAAGGAACAAAATGCTGTACTTTGAATGTGACCAAGTACTGGAACAGGCTGCCCAAAGAGGTTGTGGAGTCTTTGTCTCTGGAGGCTTTCAAAACTCACCTGAATGTGTTCCTGTGCAACTTGCTTTGGGTGATCCTGCTTTAGCAGAGGGGCTGGACTAAATGATCCCCAGAGATCCCTTCCAGCCCCTACCATTCTGTGATTCTGTGCTTTTTTAATGTCTTTAAACATATTTGATAGCCCTTAATGTGTAAGGTCAAAAGTCCAGCTTCTTTTCCTGGAATGTTCCAAACCTATCAACAAAGCCTGGAACACAAACCCTATGAGAGGCTGAGGGAGCTGGGGGTGTGCAGCCTGGAGAGGAGGAAGCTCAGGGCAGAGCTCATTGCTGTCTACAACTACCTGAAGGGAGGCTGTAGCCAGCTGGGGTTGGTCTCTTCTGCCAGGCAACCAGCAAAGGAAGAAGGGGACATAGTCTCAAGTTGTGCCATGGGAGGTCTAGGCTGGTTGTTAGAAGGAAGCTGTTCCTAGAGAGTGATTGGCATTGGAATGGGCTGCCCAGGGAGGTGGTGGAGTCACTGTCCCTGGAGGTGTTCAGGCAAAGCCTGGCTGGGGCACTTAGTGCCATGGTCTGGTTGATTGGCTAGGGCTGGGTGTTAAGTTGGGCTGGATGAGCTTGGAGGTATCTTCCAACCTGGTTGATTCTATGAACAAAAGCTGCTAAGGAAGTTTTCTCCTCGTCCTTTAGTAAGCCAGCCCCATTTTCCTAGGTGTGAGAGGTGACAGACTGCTTTAGCACCTGATCTGCACGTGTCCCTAAAGTTGTTCTGATCAGAAAGCATTCAACTTCCTATCGCAAAAACCTGAGCAGCACATTACTGAAGTCTTAATTTAAGTAAAAATCATCTGAATGGCTCATTACTTTTCAGTTTTGTTGCTTTGAGTGATTCATTGCATAAAGTAAATGATGTGTAAAGTGAAGAACAGTTCCATTTCTGTAGGCTATTAAAACAGAAATATGAGAGGTTGGGATTGGGGAAAACGCTCACGCTGTGGTGAAGTGCTGGTCCATTTAGAACCCCTGCATGTGTCTGAGCTTCTTTACAGGGAAAAAAAAAAGGGCAGAAGAGAAATGACATTTAGAAATGAACTGTCTCTCAAAAGAAGTACTGTCCATCATGACCTGTATGTCTGCAGAGTATGTGTAATACTCATGAGAATCACAATAAGCATTTGGCCTAACTGATAGCTTGCAGCATTGATTGCCACATCCTGTGTTTTATACAAAAGGATCGGAAAAGTCACTGCTTTCTGACGTGAACTGCCCCTTGGTTTAGAGCCACCAGATCAGTAAGGGCACTTGATTTCTCTTTAACTTGTAGCAAGCACCAAGCTATCTTAAAAAGCAAGATCCAAGTTGTATGTCAGTGGCGTTCCCAAGAGGTGGATGGCTGCTCCCATGCCACGGCAGCAGAGGGGAAGAATGGTCTGTCACTGCAGGTTAAAGGCCCAGGGAAGATGGAAAGCCTGGTGTCATCTGCTCCACAGCATATGGGCAAAGCATGAGCACAAAAGGACAGCTTTGTCCACTCACTGAAGTTGTTCCAGAAATGCTCTCCTCATTGCTTGTTATTTTAGCACTTCTGAACATAATAAAAGCATTTCAAAGGGAAATTTTTGCACCATGCCTTAATCTGTTTTGAAATTCCAGACACTCAGGATTAGGTAAAACAAACCTGAGATAACCTTGCTATTGTGGAGCTTGCCACTGCGAGCTAAAGAGCTAAGTTTTACCTATTTTTGATAGTAGAACTTATTTCTTCTTGCTAGCATGGAGAAGATCTTGAATTCACCTGTTCAAACTACCGTGCTCTTAGAAAATGAGACAGAAAATACTTTAATATGTGCTAAATGCTTATTTGAGTGGCTAAATTTGAATACTTCTTGGAAAAAAAAAAAAAGAGAAAGGAAAGTTATCAAGGAAAAACAGTCATACTACTGACATTTTACCTTTCTGACTGTGAGCAAATTACCATGTGGTTATGGCTTAGGTGAGTAGATTTGGTGTGTTACTTTTATCAGGTTTATACTTTTCTTTGTTGTTGAAATCCCTAGGTGTCTGGTGAAACTTTCTGGTCAAAAGCAGCCTTTGCTCTGCCTTTAGTATGGGATTTCTGGCATTTTGTTGGAAGAAGCTTTTGTGTGTCAGGAGAGCTGCACAGCCTGGAGAAGAGGAGGCTCAGGGCAGACCTCATTGCTCTCTACAACTACCTGAAAGCAGGCTGTAGTCAGGTGGGGTTGGTCTCTTCTCCCAGGCACCCACTGACAGAATGAGAGCACAGTCTCAAACTGCACCAGGGCAGGTTTAGGCTGGACATTAGGAAGAAGTTCTTCACAGGTTGGAATGGGCTGCCTGGGGAGATGGCAGTCACCATCCCTAGAGGTGTTTAAGAGAAGGGTGGATGAGACCATGGTTTAGTTAATTAGAAGGGTTAGGTGACAGGTTGGACTCGGTGATCCTAGAGGTCTTTTCCAGACTGGTTTATTCTGTGATTCACATAGGAAGATCTTCAACCAAAGAATTTTGCTTCTCCTTCCTTTTCAAGTCCACTCACCAAAACCAAGTTGACTTTTTGGAATAATACATTAAGAAATACCAACAAGGCTGAGAAGTGAGAGGTATCAGGTTCAAACCAGAGAAAAGTATATGTACCAAAGACTCTGACTATATCACTTCTTGTTCTGAAACATTCATAGACCATTACAAGTTGCTTTTCCTACTCAAGAAAGCATCTCAAGATTGATTCTACCAAACCCAGAGGTTATCAAATAAGGAGCACAATCCTTTTATGCACTTTAGGAATGATTTTCTAAAGAGGCAGCTGCTCTAGTCCAGCAATCAAATCAGTTTGAGAAGATGAATTTAGACAGATAATGCAAACCTTGTGCAAATCTCAAACACCTTGTGCTCTCCAAACATTTGCTACAGTAAGCAAAAATCTCACACAAGCACCAGCTAGTCTCTCTGGGCTGTAAAAACATTTGGATGTTGACTACACAAAAATCCAGTACTGCAGTCAAGACCCAGTACTATCAGTAGGTGAATCAAAGCCAAGCAGAAAATTTCCAGTGACAAAGATTCATTAGAAAATTGTGGTTAAGGGAATCAGGGCTGACTGTTCAGCACATCGTGGGCTTGATGAATTAGCTTGCCTATTACCTCTGGACTGCATTGTTAGTCACAAACAAGCTTCTGACAGCATCCTCTCCCTCATACACACAGAACTCATCTTTTAAGGATGAGCTCAAATTATCTCTCTTGAAATCAGGATGGAGTATTCATCAGGCTATGAGAGTACCACTTAAGCTGCTCCTGTCAAAAGAGAAGAGTCTAAATCCTTCAGACTCCTATCAAAGCCCCACGCACTTCCAAAGTCAGAACCTTCCTTCCAAAACCTCAGACTCCTTGCCAGGAAGTTTTGACTCTTGAACAAGAAGTTTCTGAATGAGAATGGGATTACTGCCGACTTCCTCTTCAGGGACATCATTAACACACATGCTGAATCTTTCCAACTTTTTTTTCTTTACAATCCTCTGCATCTGCAGTAGAAAACTCCTTCCCATCTTTCACACAGTAAAATGCCCTCAATTTTCAGTGTCCAAATCCCTCCTTACCCGACAACTTTTATAAGAACTCACCTACTGCTATCAGTTTGCCTTCTGAAACACAATTCCACCTCTTCTACCCAAAGCTTCACTAGGGAGATTTTGGATTTCCTCCTTTTTTCTTGCAGACTTCAAGTGTCAGGCAATCATTCCTCTGTCCTAGAAGCCACTAACTCACTGTGGTGCCCTGAACGGCCACTTAGAGATGCAATAAATCTGGGGTCTCCATGCAACTCTAAAGCACAGCTGGCACTCCCTAGCCTTCATATACACAATTGAGAACACACAGCCAAAAACATCTGTAAAGCTGGACTTTCCACTATCCTGGAATCTGACCTGGAAGACCTAACCCAAAGATACATGCTATTGACACAGCACATGGAAAAGCTGGAAGTAGTAAAACTCTAAATAATCACCCCACTAAGCATTCCTCAGGTAACCTTATGGCACCTTTATTTCAAGGCTTGTAGAAAAGAGGTGTGAAATCTGACACTTCTCACTGCCAACTCCTAACTTTGTCCAGTACAGAGAAGAACTTATTTTAACTGAGAATTGGGAAATGAGAAGACAATAGAAGCAGGCACGTTCCTGAAATCCTGTTCCTGAGGTCTTACCTGTATGCTCTTAACTCTGTCTTCAGTAGCACTCTGTGTTTGCTGACTTAAAGCCTACAGGTCCAACACAAGATCTCTGCCAACAGATTTACACTAAGGCCTTAACACACACTTTTCCTATCTGTAGGTAAATCTCTGTAACTTAGTAGCAGCCATAATTAGCTTATTGCTTGACTTACATTCTCTGTTTCACTGGGACCTATAAAATTAAAATAGTTTTGTTTACTTAAAAATACACTTCAGTATTCCTGAAAGCAAGAGATGCAAATTCCCTTTATTAGCAGCTGTACTGAAGGAGCAGAATTTGTCAGAACGTACTAAAAGAAACCATCAACAGGCACTGAGAGTCAGCCTACTGCCAAAAGCACTAAAAGCAACCCAGTGCAGCAGCAGCCCCGCGGAGATTTATTGGTTTAGAAAGAGTAAAGAGCCTCTAGAGCCAGAAGATGTTACTGCATGAAGAACTGCCTTGGATCAAAACACTAGGCAGCATTTCACAAAGGGGACTCTATGAAAAGCACTGAGTTTACATGGGGTTTCTTTCCCCACAATACATGAAGTCAGCATCTGGCTTCTTGCATTAAAAGTGACTTTATCCCACTCCCCCCTTCCTCTTCTTTTTCCCTCTTCTTGCATTAAAAGTGACTTTATCCCACTCCCCCCTTCCTCTTCTTTTTCCCTCTTCTTGCATTAAAAGTGACTTTATCCCACTCCCCCCTTCCTCTTCTTTTTCCCTCTTCTTGCATTAAAAGTGACTTTATCCCACTCCCCCCTTCCTCTTCTTTCCCCCCTTTTTGCATTAAAAGTGACTTTATCCCACTCCCCCCCTGCCTCTTCCCCCCTCCCCCTTTATTTTTCAGAGTACCTCATTGTGCTGTATAGCTGAAACCAATTTGTTCTGTAGGCAGAAACATGTAATATGGATTTCATAAATAATAGGACTGGGAAAGTATTTAAATGATACTATTTTTCATCAGGAAATTAGGCTGCCTAAAATGAGAATCTATCCAAGGCTAGTGTGAGACATGTGCATGTGAATTCCCTCATGTGGATATATATAGAAATTATGGGATGGGTTGGAGTTTGGTTTACTTAGTAACAAGCCAAGCCTATGGCTTTTGATAGCCTAGCAGAAGAGCAGCATTTTGATTTGAAGGCACAAGGAACCCCCCAGGCACTGCCAAAGCTGACCTGTGTGGGATTTTTAGCTATGCTAGTCTAGAATTCTAACACTATCAAGGAGAATCTTTCAGCTAGAGATAAGAGAGCAAAGCACATGGTTTCTGTTCAGGGGTAAAATAGGTTGGCATTCAAAACTGTTCAAGACCATTCACAGAGTTAGGATTCAGCCTAGCTCCGATTTGAATCAAGCCCATGAATTGTAAATAGAAACGCTCTAATCCCACACAGGGACAGCAAGGAACTCCCAGGGCCCCTCCAACATGCTGAATGGCTGCTTTTGCAAAGGACTGCCACACTTCCAGAATGCTGATTGAAAGAGGGCTCATCTTCCATAAAAGATGGGCTTTCCCACTGCCCCCTGGCCCCAGCCAAAGCCACGGGCACACTTGGGATGAATTCAGTTCCTCGATCTCCAGCAGCAGTGCCCACACTGCCCTACCACACTCTGCTCTTCCAGCTGGGTGACAAACCGCACGAGGTCATTCCAGGCTTCAAAAGCTGCCCCATAGAGCAGTCTCCTGGCATGAGTGCAATGAAATCACAATGCACCTTTCTTCTTTTTCTTGTTGGCCTCCAGGGGTTGAGATTTGCTGGTGTCCAGCACAACTGGTAATTACATTTTCAAAATGGATCTCAAGGAGAAGGTGATTCTCCCATTCTTTTCAGTTCTTCCAGGAATTCCTTGGTGATGACCCTTGCAGACACTTGGGTTTGCTCTGCACCTGTGAGGGCTGCAGATTGTCCTACCTCTGGGTATTTTTAGAATGAATCTGGGACTTTGTGACAAGGTTACAAAAATCACACAACATTAAGACAGGCTGTGCTAGCTTGAGGCAAATTGGAATGTTTTAGGGAGAGAAATTAGATGATAGGCTGTGAAAAGGAGACAATGGTGATGGCTACTGCACTCATAGGCTTGCTGAAATGTAAACACACAAGAACACAAACAGATAAGAGAAAGTGTGTGTGTATCAGAGTCTGTGCCTCCGTCTCCTTGGGCTTCTATACAACTACTCCTTCTGCTTTTCCTCCCCTTGCCAATTCTCCAAACTCACCTTGCACATAAGACAAACTCTGGGATAAAGTAGAGGGGTGGAAAGGAAGTGGAAGGGTGGTTGGGAGCCCCTCCTGGGGACTCTGGTTTCTGGGAGGGCTGTTGTGTTTCTGTATTACTTTTAACTTGTATATTTCTGTCTATAGCTGTAAATATCATAGAATCAACCAGGTTGGAAGAGACCTCCAAGATCATCCAGGCCAACCTAGCACGAAGCCCTGTTCAGTCAACCAGACCATGGCACTAAGTGCCCCAGCCAGGCTTTGCTTCAACACCTCCAGGGACGGCAACTCCACCACCTCCCTGGGCAGCCCATTCCAATGTCAATCACTCTCTCTGGCAGGAACTTCCTCCTAACATCCAGCCTAGACCTCCCCTGGCACAGCTTGAGACTGTGTTCTCAAGTTGTTCTGTTGCTGGTTGCCTGGCAGAAGAGCCCAACCCCCACCTGGCTACAGCCTCCCTCCAGGTAGCTGTAGACAGCAAAGAGGTCTGCCCTGAGCCTCCTCTGCTGCAGGCTGCACACCCCCAGCTCCCTCAGCCTCTCCTCACAGAGCTGTGCTCCAGGCCCCTCCCCAGCCTTGCTGCCCTTCCCTGGACACCTTCCAGCACCTCAACATCTCTCTGCAATGGAGGAGCCCAGAACTGGACACAGCACTCAAGGTGTGGCCTGAGCAGTGCTGAGCACAGGGGCAGAATAACCTCCCTTGTCCTGCTGCCCACACTGTTCCTGAGCCAGCCCAGGATGCCATTGGCTCTGCTGCCCACCTGGGCACACTGCTGCCTCATCTTCAGCTACTCTCTACCAGCACCCCCAGCAGCCTCTCTGCCTGGCTGCTCTCAGCCACTCTGTCCCCAGCCTGTAGTGCTGCTTGGGGTTGTTGTGGCCAAAGTGTAGGACCCTGCACTTAGTCTTGTTCAATCTCATCCCATTGGCCTCTGCCCACCCATCCAGCCTGGCCAGGTCCTTCTGCAGGGCTCTCCTATCCTCCAGCAGATCTACACCTGCCCCTAGCTTGGTGTCATCTGCAGACTCACTGATGCTGGACTCAACCCCCTTGCCCAGATCATTAATAAAGATATTGAACAGGACTGCTAGTGACAGCTGCCAACTGGATGTGGCACCCAAGCTCTCCAGCTGGTTCTTGACCCAAATCAGAGTGAATCTCTCCAAGTCACAAGCTGACAGCTGTGCCAAGAGCTTGTTGTAGCAGATGTTGTCAAAGGCTTTGCTGAAGTCCAGGCAGACTCCATCCACAGCCTGCCCCACATTCACCAGGCAGGTAACATGATCATAAAAGATCAGGTTGGTCAGGCATCTGCCTGTATATTGTGCTAAGCTGTAAATATAAAGCTTCATTCCTTAACTTCCAGCCAGCTGAGCCTAGTCTGGGTGATTTCATACGAGTGGGGGGATGGGTAACTCCCAAACTATCACACAGGCCAGCCTCCATCAAGTCTGGTTAAAAACCATACAGCTAAAGCTATCACACAGTTTTCCACTGGAAAGAGTATTCATGGCACTTCTTTTAAATTGCCACTATTAAAACATCATTTACAGATCTGTGCTTTAATTAAGACGGTTTAATCAAACAACATCAAATGGTCTTTGATGTCACTGATGACAGACATGATGAAGATGAGAGCCCTGGGGCTGTTAATTCTAGAGAAGGCTGAGAGGGGACCTGATCAGTGCCTACAAATACCTGAGGGGTGGGGGTCAGGATGAAGATGCCAGGCTCTGTTTGGTGATGCCCAGTGACAGGACAAGGAACAACAGGTCCAAGCTGGAACCCAGGAAGTTCCACCTCAACATGAGAAGAAAGTTCTTTGCTGTAAGGGTGCTAGAGGCCTGGAGCAGGCTGCCCAGAGGTTGTGGAGTCTCCTTCTCTGAAGCCTTTCCAACCCCACCTAGATGTGTTCCTGTATGACCTGCCCTGGGTGCCCCTGCTCTGGCAGGTGGTTGGACTGGATGATCTCTGGAGGTCCCTTCCAAGCCCTAACATTCTGTGCTTCTGGGAAAGATACAAAAAAGGATGGCATTTGAAGCAGCAGAGTCAGTTTTGCTCTTCTAAAAACTAAGTGGAGTGAAAAACAGGATTTGTTGCTTCATGCACAGTCTGAAGATTAAATAGATTATTTTACAAACAACATGAGGAGTAAACCCCTTTAATACCTAAAATACCTCAAGGCCCTCCTCTCCCCATCACACCAAGCACTGCCATGAATGCAACTAAAGATCCAATCTAAACGTAGTCCAAACTTGAGAAGGATGAACAATGCTGCAGCTTTTCATGCTTGTAAGTTATGCTGAGAACAAAAGAGAGAGAGCACCCAAATTCCAGCAAGAAAAGAGTCACTTCACAGTTACAGCTCAGCACAAACATTAAAATGGTTTCAGATAAAGTTTCATCGCACACATCACGGATCAGTAACTGCATAGGTTTTAAATAGCAAGCCCAGATGAGAACATGTCCAAATTACTGTAAAGGTCACCATAAAGGTTTAATTCCATTTTTATATCCAAATCTTTATTCATACAAATTATCCTGCATGTGAATCTGAGAAATTCAAAGGTTAGCACATAAACAGACTTCAGTTACTTTGCTCGGGAGCCCTCAGGCTGTTGAAACTCATTTCCTGGCAGACCACTAAAACTTGGACGAAATCAAAATGGTTGATCCACAGAATATGGAGTTCTTTGGTTCCAAGCCAAAGAACCGACACACGTGTCTATCCTTAAAGCCTAGGAATCTGGACTGACCTCTGGAGTGAGTCACCAGGAATGGCTGTGGAAGAGGTAGGCTGTCTTCAGGCATCAAAAATTGTTGTTGACAGAACAAGAATAGATTCAGTGCTTAGATTATTCCTTAGATGTGCTATACTGTATAACATGAATATCTTAAGCTGATCTGCCTGCTACAGACACTCTGTGAGTGACCTGTTCTAGTGGGAGGTGTCCCTGCCTGTGGCAGGGAGTTGGAACTGGATGATCTTTGAGGTCCCTTCTAACCTAAACCATTCTGTGATTTTATGGTACTGCACCCTACAGAGGTTTGCTTTAGCCCAGAAAGCTTAGATCTGCAATGACACAGGAAACTGGACGACTTTCAGGAGATGGAAAGCAAAACCAGAGCATGTCAAAGAGGAGAGACACTACCATCCAAGCAGAGGGGATGGTCAAGCAAGCCTGCTTTCCACTCATTGCATTAGCATGTGACTGCACAGCATTAAATGAAGCATGAAAATAAAACATGACAGTTTACTGTGTTGAGATCAAAGGCAGTTTAAGATGGCTGTTCTGCCACATGCAATAAAAACACTGGGATATTCACTACAGAAGAAAAGGAGGCCTTACAATTAGGAGTCAACAGACAGTGGCTGCAACTGTGCAGCTGCTTCCTAGGAAGGAATCTTGTTTTAATGCTTTTGAAGAGCTTCAAGTCTTCACAGACACTATCCAGGGTAGTGTCAATGCTGATGGCATACCCAGCAAGAGAAGTGCTATTTTCATGAAGTCATCTGTTTTTGATGTTATGTAGTGGCCTTTGGTATAGGCAAGAAGGAAACTACTCAGTCATGCTGGTGATTCTGTGAGCAGAATTTCAAACAAGCAACTTGACTCCTCTAGCCAAGCAAAAGCTGCAATTAAGCCAATGTTGCCGAGAGCTGCACAGCCAGAGCACCTCAGCAGCCTTTCCATAGGGGAGTTCTTGCAAAGTATCCTGTACTCTACCAGTGGCAGTGTAAAGCTGAAACAAAGTCATAGGGCTGGCAAAATAGGGTAGCAGGCAACAATACAACCAACAGCGTGAGAGTCAGGCAACTGTTTCCATTAAGCTCCATTTTTGATGGGTTTGAAACAAACAGCTGTACAGCAACACTGCATCCATTCTTTTCTTTCAAGACAAGACATTAGAAGACAATTCATTCTCTCCTCCCTGGCCTAAATGCAGATGACTGGTGGCTTCCCAACACTTCACAGAGAGAAAGTGCCTGGATACTACACTAACAGAGGGAACTGTCTCCCTCATCCTTTGCTTATCTAGGCCTTCTGCATTGTGAGTTAGTGGATGACAGTCCTTTGGGAGGCTTTGTTGTTCTTTACTTATAAGCAATGCAAATGGGCATACTCACCTTTGACTGTGCAACCATTGTCTCAAGCCTGATTGTTAAAGGCCAGAACAGTTCAGCTTTGACCCCTGCTTAAGAAGTGCAGTGCAATGCCCATGTTCTGGTGGCACTTGATATGAGTGTGATCCGAAGAGGAGATTGTGGTGAGAAGAGTAGGTGGGCTGGAAGCAGTGGGGTGGCAAGCTTCATTTTTGCTTTTAGAATTTCAGTTTTATTGATCTTGAAATAAAAAGTCACTAAAAATTGCTACACAACCCATCAGTCATAAAACAAGATCAAAAGCAGGCCTACAGAAAAGATGCTTGAGGAAAAGACCTTGATAATGGCTTCAGAAATACAAGAAAGCACATCCTTAAATAATGTTTATAGCCTCAAAACTGCTCTGTTCAGACAGATTATAAAATTAGATAAAACTCTCTATTGCCTTGAGTGATCTTGAGTGATGACAGGAAAATGAACGTTTCATCCTCTACAGAACCAGGAATCTTTAGATAAGATTTGTCTCTGCCAGCGCCGGGTAAATCACCGCAGGTCTTATGTCGCTGCAGTTCACACCAGTTACACCTAGAGTAAGGCAGAAGCCTTTACTCAAATTACTTTGTCATCAAGTAGCTAAGAGGAGAATCAGTTTTAAGATAGAGAAAGATAATTAAGAAGTTTTAGAAACCTTCATTAGTTCTTTTTGTGTCTGGCTTGAAGCTGTGCCATCCCTTGACTTTTATTATCTTTGCTCTTCTGAAGAGCACTATTTCTAGGCACACAGTGGGCAGGCATGTAGGTGGCTATTCCCTTCCATATATCTTTTTCTGTGTCTTATTTGTCCTTGAATTCTTAGGTATTTCTTCTTGCAATAGCAAAATCATTGTCGAGGCTAGCTTTGTCTCAAATATTCTGAACACACTTAGACAAAGAGAGGAGGGGGAGGAAGCTTTGTGAATACTAAAAAAGACACCAAACCCATACCTCACGAGAAAGCATCTAGACTACAAAGCAAGAAATCAAAACAGAAATAAAGCAAAATCTGATTTTGTTCCTATTCTCCAACTCAAAATGTGCCTGACTCATTAAAAAACATCCACTCAAGTTAAAAAGTACACTGGGAAGAAAGGTATTTGTGCTATCAAATGCTGCTAGCCCAGAGCACCTATTAAGGTCTGCAAGAAAGAGAATGACTGAACCTCAACATCCACATGCGCAGAGAGCTCCCTGTCAGCAAGCCAGATTGCATATAGGCTGATTCCACTTGAACCAATGCCCACAGCTCTCAGAATTACACAAGGAAAGTACCAGAAGTCAGAAAACCTGTGATGCTTGGCTGCATTAGTCTGACCTCAGGTGTGTAACTTAGCCAGCCACAAAATACATTTCGTATTTGACGGTAAAACTTTGCTGTAAGGATCACAGAATGGTTCAGGTTGGAAGGGACCTCAAGGATTATTAAGTTCAAACCCTCTGCCACAGGCAGGGACACCTCCCACTAGAACTTGGCCTCATCCAACCTGGCCTTGGACACCTCCAAGGAGGTTGTGGAGCACAGAATCCCCCAATGTGATCAAAGATCATATGCAGTGATTCTGTCATCCACAACCTCCCTGGGCAACCTGTGCCACTGTCTCACCATCCTCACTGCAAACAACCCTTTCCTAACATCTAGTTTGAATCTCTCCTCTCCCATTTTACACCCATTCCCCCTTGTCCTGTCATTACAAGACCTGGTCAATAGTCCCTCCCCAGCCTTCCTGTAGCCCCCTTCAGATACTGGAAGGCCACTATAAGGTCTCCTCGAAACCTTCTCTCCTCCAGGCTGAAGACCCCCAATGCTTGTAGCCTGTTCTCACAGCAGAGGATACTGGTAAATGCAAGATTAACAGGGATGGAGAGCATCTGTTATTAGATGAATAGAGGCTTTTTTTAAGGGGCTAGAATAATTCTAGGCACAAAAGTCCTCTTTCAGACACAGAAGTCTGAAGGGCTCTGACTGAAAAACTGTTTATCTTCCCAAGGACACTGGGAAATACAGGCACACAAAGCATCTCACCTCCTTTCAGATAATTTGCAGAACTTACTCTGTGCATTTCAATATCCAAGTACTGCACTGCTCTCTAAACTCTGCCCCAGAGCAGCAGTAAGAGTAGAGCAGGTGTGTCTGATCACCACCACTAGAATTTGGCTGCTGCTGCAGCAACAGTATTTTAGCTTCTATAGTGAGCATGTAAGTTATAATGTCAAAACAAGAACACTTGGTTTTCAATGAAAATTGATTACTTTGGATTTGGTTCTTTATACATTTAGTTCCTCTGCCAGATTCAGCCTCCATAAACTGTATTATTAAGTACAAATGGATAAGAGCATGTGTCTGCCTTTCTTTGTGTATGTATACATATATTAAAACAATGAAGTACAGACATCTCCCATAGCTTTTTGGCCCCTTCTGACTTCCTCACACCACCACCCCCTCAGCAGGACTGAATGATCCTCCTCAGAGGAAGCCATTTTCGTGAGCTGCTTTGCAGGTTGCCAGGAGGAGGCCTTGCAGTAATGAGTTCAGCTGGCTCACACCATCGCGGTTCACTCGCTTGCCACTTAACAATATATTCCATGGCACAACCCAATAAAGTAATCTTCACCTGGGAAACAGAAGCCTCTCCTCTTCCTTGGCACTGTAATTTAAAAAACTTGAGTTTCATTCTGTCCTTAAAGCTGAGGTCCAAGCTCAATTAAATCAGTAGAAAGATTATCAGGGATTTTAACTGCTTTTGGAGCAAAGCTAAGGTGAATTTCATATTCACTTTTGTGACGACTATAAATAAATCAGAGAAAATTATTCCTCATTCCTACAACTTCAGGAATTGAACAATACTGATCAGAGTAAAAGCTACTTTGTCCCACCATGGTAGTATAGTCACCTACTACCATCACTATTCAGCAGCTTGCTCCTTAGCGATGGTTTTCATGAATGCAGGCTCTGTCTTAAAGGTATCAAAATCCCTACAGTAACTCCAAGGTGAAAATGGATTCAGTAGGAACTTCAAGCAAGTGCTTCTGAATCACTAAAATTTTATTTACTTACAGATCAACTCTTTCACTCTCAACACCACTAACATTAGTTACACGTTTCAAGACTGAGCTACCACTTCATGCTGTTTTTCCTTCTGATGGCTTTCTGCCTTGGAGCAAGACTCCACAGCAATATAAAAAGCAGGATCAAACGAAGGAGGTTGTAGCCAGGAAGGGTTGGGCTTTTCTCCCAGGCAAGCAGCAACAAAATAAGAGGACAGAGTCTCAAGTTGTGCCAGGGGAGGTCTAGGCTGGATGTTAGGAGGAAGTTGTTGTCAGAGAGAGTGATTGGCATTGGAATGGGCTGCCCAGGGAGGTGGTGGAGTCGCCATCCCTGGAGGTGTTGAAGCCAAGCCTGGCTGGGGCACTTAGTGCCATGGTCTGGTTGATTGGCTAGGGCTGGGTGCTAGGTTGGACTGGATAATCTTGGAAGTCTCTTCCAACCTGGCTGATTCTATTCTATGACCTCTGTCAGGTTGCCCATGATAGGTCAGCTCTAAGAATTCTTTCACTAACAGGAACATGATGCATGTTTCTGAAGCCTTTGATCAGCTTTTTTAGGTTGGCAGAATCCAAAACCAAACTAAAGTTGTGAACTGCAATTTCTTGCAGACCAGCACCTTGATAGTTCACACAATCATCAGTTTTGAAAGCAGAAATCAACTCTACAACAACTGTAGTTGGCGCTGCACAAAAGGAAGGAATCATGTAGTAGTGGTAGAGTCAGAGGTATCTCTGGTGGATTCTTAGATGCATTTTGGGGCAGGGAACACAGGCGGAGATCACCCTGTACACAAAGGAACACTTCAGTGATTCTGCATGCATGCAAAGCCACTGCAACCACAGCAGGGCTGAGGCAGCATTGAAAAAGCAACCTGCACATCCCTAGCACCACCTGAATCTCACACTGGGAAGCAATGCCTTCCTCACAGGGCCAAAATAACACCAGATAGTTCATTCTCACACTGAGCCACCTGCACAAAAACATTACATCAGTTTAACTTAAAAATACAAATGTGGGTCTTTTGATTTGTCCATTTACAACTCCTGCCAGGCTTGTGGGCCACTATTCTGCCTGCAGTGAGTGTGTTTTATACGTCACATTTACAAGCATTGCACAGGCTCCTTTTTCTCTAAGCTTACTGAAGAAGGAGGGATGCAATATCCTGCAGGAGGGGAGAGAGTTTTGCCAAATCCAAGTAACCTCTTTCATCCTGGGCACCACGCAACAAAATCTGCCTCAGATCTAAAAATCTGTTAAGAGCTCATTTCAGCGAGAGATCCACACTGAAACAAAGGAAACAAGTCTCACATTCAACGTTAAGTGCATGCCTACAGGACCAGCTGAACCAAAGCTGGGCTGCTTGAAAGGCTGAGGTCCTCCAGTGGACATGGCACCTTTGAAACTGCTGAGACCCACTCCAACCCACCAACCACCACACAAACACAGTCTCCTTACACTTGCATTTCCTAACAGCACATTTTCCCTCCACCTAACAGGCCAAGATCTTCGTCTCTCTGCCATTGAGGCGGTAGCTCCAAATGAGCCTAGCACACACATCCACCACACGCCCTACACACCTGCCCCAGTACCCACCCTGCCCCCCCTTCCCGCTGCCTCCTCCCGGGCGGCAGAAGCCGAAAGCAGACCAAAGCCTCGGCGCCTCTCCGTCTCTCCCAGCCCCATGCTTGGCCGTGTTCTGCAGCCTGCTTTGCTTGTGGCAAGCGCAGCTCAGGGTCCCAGGCCTGGCACCTGCCGCTGCTGGAGCAGTAACTCAGGGCTGGCCCTGGGGCTGGTGTTACCTGTTGCTGTCGCTCAAAGACGCTCGCCCAAATGCTTCACACCCTGCAGACTGCTCGTGTGCTGCTGCTGCTGCTTTTGGTTCGTTCGCTGCCCGTGTGCCTCACTGCCTCTGTGCGCCGCCGCACCTCGCACCGCGCCTGAGCGGGGCCTTGCTGCGGCCAGCAGCCTGACCCTGCCTGCGGCCGGCAGCCTGACCCTGCCCGGCCGAGCCGAGCACAGGCAGCGACCAGCAGCGACCTAGCGACGAGAGTGGGCACCGGGACTCACCGAGCGCCGCTCCGGCCCGAGGGCAGGCTCCCTGCTGCCCACAGCCCCCATCCCACTGCTGCGGCCGGCAGCCTGACCCTGCTGTGCCCAGGCGGCTGCTGACGCCCGAGTTGCTCCCCAGAGCCTCGCAAGCCCTCTCTGGTGCCCGCGGCCGGCTCAGGCAGCCTGCGCAGCCTGGGCTGGACGAGCAGCACAGCCCCAGCGCAGCATCACCGCCTGAGCTCCACCGCCTGGCTCTCACCACATCTGTGTGCTCCCATCCAGGCTTCTGGAGAGCAAATGCTGAGCCTTGTGAGCAGCGAGTGCCTGAACTCTCCTGACCCAGGTCAGCAAAGGTTTGTGCTCAGCCTCCCAGCGGCAGTGTGTGCTGCCAGCCTCTCCAGCTGCAAACCTTCCCAAAGACCTTTCCTAACTCATTCAATTGCACTCTCTCTGCACATACATTCTGCAAAACACTGTTACCAACCACATCACAGAACCTGTCTGTGTTCACTGGAAAGAAGGTTGGGGAAGTTTCCTTTGTATAGTTAATAAACTATTTAATAACTTCTTACATTGGCCTCACTACACTTCCCTCCTAACGCAGATTCAAACCCCTCCTTAACAGCCATGCAGAGAAGAAACAAAGCACCACCTGGATCACTCCTCGGGGCTGTGGTGGAGGGGCAGCAGCCCCAAAACTGAGGCTTCACCATGCCTCTACATGCCCAGACATGTTTTTCTGCCAGGACCCACAAGGCAGAAGACAAATTGTTGTGATGGTTTGGGCTCTTACCCGCCCCCCCACACTTTTGGAATTGCCCCAGCTAACTCAGAAGGCCTCTGGGAATATAAATGAAGCTATTTATTTACAGCAGCAAATATACAAGCAGCTATTTACAATATATACAGTTATGTACAGAAATATACAAAGGATAAACAATACAGAAGCACAACTCCCCTCCCAGAAACCTGAGTCCCCAGGAGGGGCTCTCAAACCACCCCAACCCCTTCCCTGGCCCCTCTCAACCTTACCCCAGTTCCCAGGAAGAATAGAGCTGCAGCCAAGAGGTTAAGAAGGAAGGTTAGTGGCAGTGGGGTTCAGGAGATGTGGCCAGGCCTGAAGCTCAAAGCCAGAATGAAAGACAAAATGGAGAATGTTATCTAATGTTTTCCTTCTTCTTCCCAGAACTCTCAGCAGGACTGTGAGGGAAGGAGACACAAACATTGTTTACCTTTTCACTGCCCATTATCTAGTTCTTTTACCAAAACATTCCAGCTTGCTTCAAACTAGCACAATTGTGTAACCCACACAGGCCCAGCCCCTGTATCCCGGGGTCTGCCCAGGTGATCTCCTATTGGGAGGTCCAGGCATGTCTCTACTGCCTATTGGGGCAAGGTTTGGCTTACTGCCAGCCTGACTGGTCATTTTAGATGCCCAACGAGCCACGAATCTCAGCCCAGAGTCCATAAAGAGGGGTGCACAGCAGCACCACATGGTCAGACGGTCCAGAGGTTCAAACCGTTCAGAAGCTTAGAGCATTCAGACTCAGCTCTGATCCACAGCAGCATCCTGCTGCCCTGACCTGCTTGCATGGCCTAGACACAGGATCAGGCCTGACTCACTTGCAAGCATTACAGAGGCTCAGACCTCTTGCATTGATCTCAAGGCGCAGTCAAGCTATCTGTGAGCCCTTTGAGAAGCAGAGCACATTCATGCCTGCACCATACATGTATGGGGAGCCAAGAACCCCCTGCCTAAGCCTAGGGCTATCTTGATTCATCTACGGAGCTCATCTCCATGCAGCACAGCACAGACCCCGCTTGCCCAGCATAAATACTGCTTGCCAGCTGTCCTGTAAGTCTGGAAAGATCCAGGCCCAGCAGACCCTCAGACAGTCTGCAAACCTGCAAACGCAGCCTGCTAGCTGCCAGACCCAGAAGCTACACGGACAGATCCTTCTCCTGCACCAGGAAATTCCTGCCAGCTGATCATCCCTGGACACGCACAGCATCCAGAAGCCGCAGCACCGAGGCAGAGACTACTTCACCCCAGGAGAGAAGGTTAGAGAAACTCTATTTAACCCAGAGACTGGGAACTTTATCATCCCTTGCAAGCCGGGACAGACTCCAGCTGCAAAGACCCCAAACACTGGGCACACGCTGAGACAGATTCCCGGGAGGGTGATTAATGATTAATACCTAAGGGCACATCTAAGTAAGCTTTAATACCTTTGTAATATAAGTTACCTCTATCTGAAGAGCACACACAGTTTCAGCCCTTGCTGGGCAAACACTAGAGTTGTTAAGAGGCATTAAGCCTAAGAAATCTTTCTCTCTGTCAATAATTGTTCATAATTTGATATTCTCATTTAATAATCAATCCCTGTAAATATATCCCAAAGCTATTTTCATAAACTTGCATAAGAACCTGATTTCATAGTGGTAAGGGGTGGTATAAATTTGTAAATATTAATTTTAATAAATAATTTAATAAAAAATTAAAACCACCTCAAATTAATTTCTCACCTCCTCCTAAGAGGGGAGGAATAGAGAAAACCCCTCCACGACAGGGGCAGACACAGAACTGACCCTGATTTTTAACTTCTCATGTAGTCCACTGAGGATAAAAAGGCAGCCCTTTGCCACATGCCAAAACATTGCCTTCCAGAATTTCATACAGGTATAAACATAAGTAAGGATTTCCAGAGATGTTAGACGATAGTCTGTTATGACTCTCATGCAACAACCTAGGCCAGAACTGCTAGGAGAAAGACAGGATTCACAGAATCATAGAATCAACCAGGTTGGAAGAGACCTCCAAGCTCAGCCAGTCCAACCTAGCACCCAGCCCTAGCCAACCAACCAGACCATGGCACTAAGTGCCTCATCCAGGCATTGCTTCAACACCTCCAGGCATGGTGACTCCACCACCTCCCCGGGCAGCCCATTCCAATGCCAATCACTCTCTCTGGCAGGAACTTCCTCCTAACATCCAGCCTAGACCTCCCCTGCCACAACTTGAGACTGTGTCCCCTTGTTCTGTTGATGCTTGCCTGGCAGAAGAGCCCAACCCCACCTGGCTACAGCCTCCCTTCAGGGAGCTGCAGACAGCAATGAGCTCTGCCCTGAGCCTCCTCTGCTGCAGGCTGCACACCCCCAGCTCCCTCAGCCTCTCCTCACAGAGCTGTGCTCCAGGCCCCTCACCAGCCTTGCTGCCCTTCCCTGGACACCTTCCAGTACCTCAACATCTCTCTGGAATGGAGGAGCCCAGAACTGGACACAGGACTCAAGGTGTGGCCTGAGCAGTGCTGAGAATAGGGGCAGAATAATCTCCCTTGTCCTGCTGCCCACACTGCTCCTGAGCCAGATCAGGATATCATTGGCTCTCTTGGCCACCTGAGCACACTGCTGGCTCATGTGATTAAATGCATGTAGAAAAGAAGTTCTAGCTTAGACAACTGGGTTTGGTCTGCTTGTCAGCTGTATTTTGCAGTGTACTATTTATTCAGCCACAGTTACCACCCATCCACCTGTATGGTTGCTGCCTGATGGACCCAGAGTTGAAGAGAACTCTGCAGATGGGCAAGGGCAAGCTAAGCCTGGTCACACAGAAAAGGAATGAGAAGTGTTTAGAAGTCACTGCTTCGGAAACCATTGTGCCAGTGGGGTATGGGGTCTTAAGCATTTCAGGACTCACTGGTCATGTACAGAAAATGAGGATACTAGAAATCAGCCAAGGAGGGGTCTCCTCAGAACACCAATGAAAGGGGGAGAAATGGAGATCTAAAAGCTCCACATTCCTACATACATACCTCTAAAATTCTGATAGCACAGTATTTTTACAGACAGGCTCTGTTCTGTGTACAGCCTTCTGTTTACAGTGAATATCATTAAACTTAAGAAAAGCTGTAACAGGAAGGGTGAATCATAAAATCATAGAATCAACCAGGTTGGAAGAGACCTCCAAGATCATCCACTCCAACCTAGCACCCAGCCCTAGCCAATCAACCAGACCATGGCACTAAGTGCCTCATCCAGGCTTTTCTTGAAGACGCCCAGGGACGGTGCCTCCACCACCTCCCTGGGCAGCCCATTCCAATGCCAATCACTCTTTCTGGGAAGAACTTCTTCCTAATATCCAGCCTATACCTACCCTGGCACAACTTGAGACTGTGTCCCCTTGTTCTATTGCTGGGTGCCTGGGAGAAGAGGCCACCCCCCACCTGGCTACAGTGTCCCTTCAGGTAGTTGTAGATAGTAATAAGATCACCCCTGAGCCTCCTCTTCTCCAGGCTAAACAGGCCCAGCTCCCTCAACCTCTCCTCATAGGATTTGTGCTCCAGGCCCCTCACCAGCTTTGTTGCCCTTCTCTGGACATGTTCCAGCACCTCAACATCTTTCTTGAATTGAGGGGCCCAGAACTGGACACAGCACTCAAGGTGTGGTCTGACCAGTGCTGAGTACAGGGGAAGAATAACCTCCCTTGTCCTGCTGCCCACACTGCTCCTGAGCCAGCCCAGGATGCCATTGGCTCTGCTGCCCACCTGGGCACACTGCTGCCTCATCTTCAGCTTACTATCTATCAGTACCCCCAGGTCCCTTTCCTCCTGGCTGCTCTCAGCCACTCAGTCCCCAGCCTGTAGTGCTGCTTGGGGTTATTGTGGCCAAAGTGCAGAACCCTGCACTTGGCCTTGTTCAATCTCATCCCATTGGCCTCTGCCCACCCATCCAGCCTGTCCAGGTCCCTCTGCAGGGCTCTCCTACAAGCAAACCTCTTTTAGACTGTTGTAGGAAGCTAAAGGAATCTCCCCCAAGAAATTTACAGCACAAATTATAAAGTTACACAACTGCAAAACAGTCATGCCAAAAAGTACAAGAACTACCTGTTAAAGCCCTTCTTTCTAGTAAGAATCACTAAGATTTGCATCACTCTACATGTAAATATATGCAGAGGTCCTCATTTTTAGTATGGTACAACAAAGACAAAAGTGACAGTACAGTAAAAAGGAGAGGGCAAATCTCTCAAACCTTTCCATTTCCAATTGAAGGTTCAGAGCAGATGTAGTTATCTTCAGCAGGACAAGACTGTTGGAGCCTCTAGGATCTGACACAAATCACCCTTTGATAGCTGTGAATAGGCCTACAACACTGGGACAAGGATTTAGGAGGATGTGAGGAACACATGACCCATAAATTCCATACTTCCAGGTCCCATTCTCACATTGTTGCTCAAGGTCACAGATACTCCAAAGCTTTCATGACTGCTGAGGCAACCATGAATGCACCTCTGAAAAACCACCCCAAAAAAAGCCAAACCACAAACAAACCAGTGACAGGACAAAGGGTGGTGGACTCAAACTGGAACACAGGAGGTTCCATGCAAACAGAAACAGGGAAAAAAATCTTCACTTTGAGGGTGGCAGAGCACAGGAACAGGCTGCCCAGAGAGTTTGTGGAGTTTCCATCTCCGGAGGCATTCCAAACCTGCCTGGATGTGCTACTGGGTGATGTACTCTGGGTGATCCTGCTCTAGCAGTGGGGCTGAACTAGATCTTCAGAGGTCTCTTCCAGCCCCTACCATTCTGTGTGATTCTGAGATGTCCCCAGTAAATTGGCTAGGAAGCATGCAGCAGATCCTGCTTTTATTGTATTACATTACATATAAGGCTTCCTAACTCTTAAATCTGTAACAGCTGATCTTAGAGAAAATGTCTTAAGCTTTCTGCAAGGACAGTGATAATTACAGATCCAGTGCTTCACAAAGTAACCCCCAACTCCTAGCAAAGTAGCAAACAAAAGGCACACTGCAGTAGCTTCACATACAAACTATTTAGGCTCCATCTGCATGGCTCGAAGTGCAGAAACGCAATCCAAACAGATGTCTGTGAAGACACAGAAGAAGGAATCCAGGCTAACTTCAAATCTGATGTATTGCACATATCACTTCACAGATATCTTTGTAGACAGATGATGAACAGCCATTTCAGCAGAAGGTCAGATGGAAGAGTAAATTTTAATGAGAATCATGTTCACACACCATGGATTTCACCAGATCTCCCTACGTGATTATAGCACAGCTGTCTACTTTCACATTATTTTATCTCAGCATCCTGATGGATTCAACCTCTCTCACTGCAGTGGCATACACAGGACTGGCCCAAGAACCACTTAAAAGCACCTTTGAAGTGCCATGCCATGAGAAGGAGGTGGTTCAGCTGTTCTGCTACTCAGTCATCTGACTGAAAATCAGTGACCCTAAACCGGTGGCAGAGCAACCAGCAAGTACAGGGCTAATGTTCAAGGAGGCATTCCCTGCCTCTGCACATACATTCTTCCACCTCTCTTCCTCCAGACAGGCACCTGAGGGTGGCGCATAAAGTACAAAGAGAGAAAACTAAAGAAATAAAAAGGCAACAAATTATTTTCTGTGTACTTAGAGTCATAGAATCAGTCAGGGTTGGAAGGGAGCACAAGGAGCAGCTAGTTCCAGCCCCCGTGCCATGGCCAGGGACACCCTACCCTAGAGCAGGCTGCACACAGTCTCAGTCAGCCTCACCTTAAACACCTCCAGCCATGGGGCCTCAACCACCTCCCTGGGCAGCCCATTCCAGCCTCTCACCACTCTCCTGCTCAACAACTTCCTCCTCATGTCCAATCTGAACCTACCCACCTCCAGCTTTGCTCCATTCCCCCCAATCCTGTCACTCCTTGAGAGCCTAAAAAGTCCCTCCTCAGCTTTTTTGTAGCACCCTTCAGATCCTGGAAGGCCACAGGAAGGTCACCTGGGAGCCTCCTCTTTTCCAGCCTGCACAGCCCCAACTCTTTCAGTCTGTCCTCATAGCAGAAGTCCATTTGCACTGTGAGGAGCTGAAGTATGTGAGCATACCACTCCAAAACAAATCAGCAGTTTTTTCCTTGAAACTATTTTATCTGAAGGTAAACTCCCAACTCAACTAAAATAAGGTACACCTCTTTTTAAAGTACCCTCAAAGACCGTATGCTTAGTATCATAGAATCATAGTCACAATGCCCTCCACTGACGGGCAACCTGCAAGGACAGGACACTTCTGAAGTGAGATGAAGCACAGAGAAGTTTGAAATCTTATCTAAACATCCTAACATTACAAAAGTGCCTGTAAACACCAAACCTGGAGCCCCCAACACAAGGACATGGAAGTGTTGGAGCCAGTCCAGAGGAGACCACCAAGATGCTCAGAGGGCTGCAGCAGCTCTGCTATGAGGACAGGCTACAAGAGTTGGGGTTCTGCAGCCTGGAGAAGAGAAGGCTTTGAGGAGACCTTGTAGTGGCCTGCCAGGATCTGAAGGGGGCTACAGGAAGGCTGGGGAGGGACTATTGTCAAGGTCTTGTAATGACAGGACAAGGGGGAATGGGTTTGAACTGGCAGAGGGGAGATTGAAAGCAGATGTTAGGAAAGAGTTCTTTGCAGTGAGGGTGGTGAGAGACTGGCACAGGTTGCCCAGGGAGGTTGTGGAGCACAGAATCACCCAATATGATTGGAGATCACATTGGGTGATTCTGTGCTCCACAGCCTCCCTGGAGGTGCTCAAGACCAGGTTGGATGAGGCCTTGAGTGACCTGTTCTGGTGGGAGGTGTCCCTGCCTATGGCAGATGGTTGGAACTGGATGATCCTTGAGGTCCCTTCCAACCTAAACCATTCCATGATACTATGAATCCTGCTATCCATCCCTTACACTAACGAAAAACGATCTCACTGCTTTCACACACCTTCCATCTGTCCATATCCCTCTGTCTCCCATGTTGCAGTAGCACTATAACCCTCCCTGGAATGGCAAGAGGAGGCTCAGAGGTGACCTTATTGCTGTCTACAACTACCTGAGGGGTGGTTGTGGCCAGAAGGAGGTTGCTCTCTTCTCTCAGGTGGCCAGCACCAGAACAAGAGGACACAGCCTCAGGCTGCGCCAGGGGAGATTTAGGCTGGAGGTGAGGAGAAAGTTCTTCCCTGAGAGAGTCATTGGACACTGGAATGGGCTGCCCGGAGAGGTGGTGGAGTCGCCGTCCCTGGAGCTGTTCAAGGCAGGACTGGACGTGGCACTTGGTGCCATGGTCTGGCCTTGAGCTCTGTGGTAAAGGGTTGGACTTGATGATCTGTGAGGTCTCTTCCAGCCCTGATGATACTGTGATACTGTGATATATGCAGCACAAGAGAAGTCCCAGCCCATAAAGAAAACATCACATACACCAACAAGTCATCTTCTGTAAATAATGAAGGAAAAAACATTTATCCTCTCCTTTTACACCTATTTAAACCCAACAGTTTCAATCCATAATGCGCTGCTGAAAGGTACATATACAAACCACTCTAAAAGTAGGGAATACATCTGCAGAACAGATGAATTAATTTTCCTAGGGGGGGAAGAAACCACAAAACAAAACACCAAAAATGAAATGTTCAGAAGAATCTAAAACATTCCAAGCTGTCATCCTAAAATAAGGCAAGGAAATAATAAGTGCACTTCCTTCTTGTGGCCTTCCACTATCTGAAGGGGCCTACCAAAAAAGCTGGGGAGGGACTTTTTAGGCTCTCAGGGAGTGCCAGGACTGGGGGGAATGGAGCAAAGCTGGAGGTGGGGAGAGTCAAGCTGGAGGTGAGGAGGAAGTTGTTGAGCAGGAGAGTGGTGAGAGGCTGGAATGGGTTGCCCAGGGAGGGGGTTGAGGCCCCATGGCTGGAGGTGTTTGAGGCCAGGCTGGCTGAAGCTGTGGGCAGCCTGCTCTAGGGTAGGGTGTCCCTGCCCATGGCAGGGCGGTTGGAACTGGCTGATCCTTGTGGTCCCTTCCAACCCTGACTGACTCTCTGATTCTGTAGTGCCAGTCAACCTGAAAAGTTTGATTTTATTTTCTGACTAACATTCTTTTCATCCATTGAGAGTCTACAATGGACAGAAGAGAGCACACTGCAAACTGAAATGCCACCCTCTCATTACTGGTGTATGGAGCTGAGGTTTGAATCCATCTTTTTCCTCATTTCCTCATGGAGGCAGGGAATTAATGTTGCTAAGTCAGGAATATATATAAAATTAGCATGATTTTATTTTCCTGAAGCCCTGCCCCCAAAACTATGCACAGAAATTGATTTGGTTTGATTTGCAGACTCAGTTAATGGGGAATATCTTACAAAGGATGCTGTAGATAAATTTGGCTCTTTTAGCAGTCAGGAAATGGAAAAGGCTAAGCTATAAGCACAGCTTTGCCAGTATCAGCTCACTCCCAGGTGAGCCAGGCTGGCTGAGAGAAGGGCAGGCCAGGTGCTTGGCAGCTCTCTCTTTCAAAAGACAGCCAAGGCTCCTTAGGCCTATTAAGCTTGCACAAAGGATGCTTATAGTGGGAAGCATCCAAAGCAGGGATGGTCCTGTCCCTCAGGAGCTTGTCCTTTGCAGCGCCAGGGGACTCTCTGCAGGAACCATCCAGTGTGGGGGAGAACTCTAAGGTGGGCACCCCAAGGTGGGAAGCACCCCAACATTTATCCCTTTCCTAGACAAAGAGCTGAGTTACCACTGCCTGGGCACGAAGAGCACAGCCAATGCCCAGTGCGGGCACTGCAGGGGCTCTGCACAGGCACTGCACGGGCACTGCACAGGCACTGCACGGGCACTGCAGGGGCACCCCTCATGCCAGAAGGGCCCTTTGCTGCCCCCTTCACGCCTGCAGGGCAGGGGGGGAACAGGTTTGTCATAAATTTCCTCTCCCATTCAAACCACGGAAGGAGAGGGACTTTGGGGTATGCAGGACGCCAGGAAAGTCAGTCTCACCCAAAGATTTTCTTTCTGAAGCCTGAACATGCAGTGGTGAGCACAATGTAAGGGTTTCCTGTGAATCAGTCGTTTTGCATTTAGGAGGTGTTTCAGGCCAGGCTGGATGAGACTCTGGCCAGCCTGCTCTAGGGTAGGGTGCCCCTGCCCATGGCCGGAGGGTTGGAACTGGCTGCTCCTTGTAGTCCCTTCCAACCCTGACTGATTCTATGATCCTAGTTTGTTCTCTCCAATGCTTTTTCTCCTGTTTTTGTTTTGTTTTAATTGCCCTACAGTTCCAATTCTGCATCTAGAAATAGTCTTAAAAAAAAACCCTTTCCTATTTTCAGACTTAAGGTAAAAAGACTAATAAAGCAACAAAAGGAACTTTAAACAATTAGTCATCTTTGGTAGAAAAGGATGTGCAATTAAAAGACAAACTGTCATGGAAATCACCACCACTGCCACCCCCTAAAGCTGAGGAGAAGTCAGTGGTCCTCTATTTTTACTCTGAAAAAATTCTGTGCAGAAACTACCTCCATATGCTTGCACTCCTGTTCAACACATGCTTTGCTTCTCAGGTCTTCACCATGCTTTTCACAACATATCACATCAACTGAGGCAAGGGGGAACTTAGATCATAAATTGTAGAATCAACCAGGTTGGAAGAGACCTTCAAGCTCAACCTATCATGCAGCCCTATCCAGTCAACCAGACCATGGTACTAAGTGCCTCGTCCAGGCTTTTCTGGAACACCTCCAGGGATGGTGACTCCAGCACCTCCCTGGGCAGTCTCAGACTGAGAGCAACTGAAATTCATTACTGAGGTACTTGCACAGTCAGCAGCAGAGTCACTGGGAAGGGACACTTCATATCATTTGAGACTAAGCAGTAATGCAACCTGTATGTAAATGCCATGTCAGGACAAAAGTGAAACAGTGAGGACAAGCCACTCACCTTCTAGCCCACGGCAAGGAGGCCACTGGAATTTCACAACCCAGTTGTGAATAAGACCTGTAACTGTAGAAGAAGATTCCACAAACACTGGAAAGTGTTGCCCTCAACAGCAACTATGTTTAGGCCTCTCCAGGGAATCAGGCCCACAGATTCATTCCTCACTTTCTTAATTTCATTTTGGCTTTTGGGAGTTTGGTTGGTTGGTTTGGGGGACGGGATGGGGGTAGTGTTGGTTGGTTGTTTTTTGGGGGAGGGATGTGTTGGTTGGTGTTTGGGAGGGATGGGTTGGTTGCGTTGGTTTTTGGGGAGGGATATGTTGGTTGGTTGGTTTTTGGGGAGGGATATGTTGGTTGGTTGGTTTTTGGGAGGGATGTGTTGGTTGGTTGGTTGGTTTTTGGGAGGGATGTGTTGGTTGGTTGGTTTTTGGGAGGGATGTGTTGGTTGGTTGGTTGGTTTTTGGGAGGGATGTGTTGGTTGGTTGGTTGGTTGTTTTTGGGGAGGGATGTGTTGGTTGGTTGTTTTTTGGGAGGGATGTGTTGGTTGGTTGGTTTGGGGAGGGATGTGTTGGTTGGTTGTTTTTTTTGGGGAGGGATGTGTTGGTTGGTTGTTTTTTTTGGGGAGGGATGTGTTGGTTGGTTGGTTTTGGGAGGGAGGTGATGGTTGGTTGTTTTTTGGGGGAGGGATGTGTTGGTTGTTTTTGGGAGGGATGTGTTGGTTGGTTGGTTTTTGGGGGAGGGATGTGTTGGTTGGTTTTGGGAGGGATGTGTTGGTTGTTTTTTTGGGGAGGGATGTGTTGGTTGGTTGGTTTTTGGCAGGGATGTGTCGGTTGGTTGTTTTTGGGGAGGGATGTGTCGGTTGGTCGTTTTTGGGGAGGGATGTGTCGGTTGGTCGTTTTTGGGAGGGATGTGTCGGTTGGTTGTTTTTGGGAGGGATGTGTTGGTTGGTTGTTTTTGGGGGAGGGATGTGTTGGTTGGTTGTTTTTTGGGGGAGGGATGTGTTGGTTGGTTGTTTTTTGGGGGAGGGATGTGTTGGTTGGTTGTTTTTTGGGGGAGGGATGTGTTGGTTGGTTGTTTTTTGGGGGAGGGATGTGTTGCTTGGTTGTTTTTTGGGGGAGGGATGTGTTGGTTGGTTAGTTTTTGGGAGGGATGTGTTGGTTGGTTGTTTTTTTGGGGAGGGATGTGTTGGTTGGTTGTTTTTTTGGGGAGGGATGTGTTGGTTGGTTGTTTTTTTTGGGGAGGTATGTGTTGGTTGGTTGTTTTTTTGGGGAGGGATGTGTTGGTTGGTTGTTTTTTTTGGGGAGGTATGTGTTGGTTGGTTGTTTTTTTGGGGAGGGATGTGTTGTTTTTTTGAGACTGTTTGGGGTTGGGAGTTTACTGCCCCCTCCCCCTCTTTCATTTCTGTGAAGAAATGAACACACTCTCCATCTGTTTCTGTTTCTCTTTTTATCTGCACTGATTTATCACTGGGCTACATTTCCACCATTGTTTTATACTCCCGAGATACAGTTAGCAGCTTGGCAAGGACTGGAAAGAACAAAGAAGAAGAAAAGGATAACCACAAAGACAGACAGGTGAAGTATGGACACAGAGACACACAGGCTGAACGATGCACATGTTCATTAGATTTCTTGCTCTGACACCCATATGCCCTACCCACATTGCCTGAACTGCTATAAATAGATAGTGAAAAGACCATCTCTGCCCCAAATTGCTGACATTCTAGGTACCAAGTGACAGACATAGCCTGAGAAGCTCGGGAAGCAGGTCTGCATGGTAGTTATAAAGGCCAAATGGATTATACCTCACCTAGATATATCTCACCCTGGGCTGCATCCAGAGAAGTGTGGCCAGCAGGGCCAGGGAGGTGATTGTCCCCCTCTACTGCGCTCTGCTGAGACCCCACCTGGAGTACTGCATCCAGTTCTGGAGCCCCTGGGACAAGAGGGATGTGGAGATGCTGGAGAGTGTCCAGAGAAGGGCCACTGGGATGAGCAGAGGGCTGGAGCACCTCTCCTGTGAGGATAGACTGAAAGAGTTGGGGCTGCTCAGTCTGCAGAAGAGGAGGTGACCTTCTTGTGGCCTTCCAGGATCTGAAGTGGGCTACAAAAAAGCTGGGGAGGGACCTTTCAGGATATCAAGGAGTGGCAGGACTGGGGGGAATGGAGCAAAGCTGGAGGTGAGGAGAGTCAGAGTGGAGGTGAGGAGGAAGTTGTTGAGCAGGAGAGTGGTGAGAGGCTGGAATGGGTTGCCCAGGGAGGTGGTTGAGGCCCCATGGCTGGAGGTGTTTAAGGCCAGGCTGGCTGAGGCTGTGTGCAGCCTGCTCTAGGGTAGGGTGTCCCTGGGCACGGCAGGGGGGTTGGAACTGGATGATCCTTGTGCTCCCTTCCAACCCTGACTGATTCTATGATTCCAGATGATTTACTGACACCTGCCAAATGTACTTAATGCATATTTCTCCAGCCACTTCACATGGAATTACAGCATCCTCTCAAAGCCTCGGGCCAAGCAATTCTGTAACATCTGTATGCAATCACTTTTCAAAGTAACAAAGATATCTACACAATGCAACACTTTGGCTTACCATTGCAAGCACTATAATTCTAACAAGTCAAAATCTCTGACAGTCCTAAGTACATAATGATTACCAATATAAGCTTCTGGCAAGACTGATACTGTCCAGTTTGCCACAGGCAGAGTTCTGCATGTTGCATTCTTGCAAAGCAACTGCACACTATTTCATAAAGCTAACCTGCACACAACAAACAACTCCCCCTAGAGCAGTGAGCATTCTTACAGCTACTCACTGTGCTGGTGAATCCACAGTATCACTGATGACCACTGATTGATCTAAAGTCATTGCAGTGTAATAAGTAAGACTTGATGGAAGTTTTTTCCCCACATTTAAAGGAGAAATCCACAGTTAATATGATCCCTGGTTTTAGTCATCCTATGGAAGCTTCTGGGGGGAGCATCTTTCTTACTAGATACAGTTTGCAAGATAGTGACTTCTACTCCATCACTAGAATTAAATGTTCCTCCTAGGTTTTCATGGTATTTTCCACTTGAACTTGCTATTTTGAAAGAATGAAGTCAGTAGAATTTTCTGACCAAGGGTATGATTGCCTCCATCATTTCTTCCCTTTGATTTTCCCTGCATTCTTTTAAAGACTCATAATTCTTTCTTCCTAACAAGCTGCCCAGATGACAAGGCACAGCAGGGCAGATGCATTAATGCAATCAGAAATGCACAGAAATTACCAAGGTCAACATTATTTACATGACTGCAGCCACCAAAGGTGCTCACAAAACACCAGGATGGCAAAGTACTGCTGTATTTGGATGCAGGATAAAACATGGCACCTGCCTCAAAGCTGCCAATAAAAGGGGAGGCAAATGACACCTGATAGATACATGCAGAGGGGGGAAGAAGAACAAAGAGTGGCAAGTGCATGACAAACCTGGTCAGCGGATTCAGCACCTTTCACAAGCATTTTGTTTAGTGAGTGTTTTAAGCATTACATGTAAAGGATGACAATGAAGGCACAGAGGATCTTTACAGTGCACACTTTGCTGAAATCATAGAATCAACCAAGTTGGAAGAGAACTCCAAGATCATCCAGTCCAACCTAGCACCCAGCCCTAGACAATCAACCAGACCATGGCACTAAGTGCCCCACCCAGGCTTGGCTTCAACACCTCCAGGCACAGCGACTCCACCACCTCCCTGGGCAGCCCATTCCAATTGCTCTTTCTGTGAAGAACTTCCTCCTAACATCCAGCCTAGACTTCCCCGGGCACAGCTTGAGATTGTGTCCCCTTGTTCTGTTGCTGCTTGCCTGGCAGAAGAGCCCAACCCCACCTGGCTACAGCCTCCCTTTGGGTAGCTGCAGACAGCAATGAGCTCTGCCCTGAGCCTCCTCTTCTGCAGGCTGCACACCCCCAGCTCCCTCAGCCTCTCCTCACAGAGCTGTGCTCCAGGCCCCTCCCCAGCCTTGCTGCCCTTCTCTGGACACCTTTCAGCACTTCAACATCTCTCTTGAACTGAGGACCCCAGAATTGGACACAGGACTCACGGTGTGGTCCGAGCAGTGCCGAGTACGGGGGAAGAAAATGAAATGAAAGTGCAGCACATCTGAAGGTGCACCCACCTGATGTTCTATACTCAGTGAATGAAGAGACTGGCATTATTGACCTGTGACAGTAACCAACACTGAAATCATGAGTCACAGGTGACTTGCAGCACTGGAAACACAAGATGAAGAACAGCTTAGATGCAGGAAGGCAGCACTAGGAAGGAAATGGAGAATGTGATTAGGAGTTTGGCTAGGGAAATAGTGTAGGATTCCCATAATCTTAAAATAAACAGTGAAAAAAAGTGTCAAACACTGGAAACCTGATTTCCATAATGTGTACTCTGGGAGCTAAAACAGTATAGGAAAAGGAAACCAAGAAGTCTTAGAGGACATGAGAGGCTGGGATGGACTTGTACACACATTCATTTCACGTTTAGTATGTGCTGCAGCCATATCTTAAAGGTGAAGGTTTCTTTGTTTTTCCACGTTTAACTTTCAGCTTGTATAAAGCACACTCCTCACAGTCATTCATGGACAGCAGACCAGCACACCAGCTCCCATTTCTATGGACAAGACAAGGTCAGAAATACTTTTATTCTCTTGTCATCCACAGCATCAAAACATTGATCTGGATCTAGAAGCTTGACAAAAGCACAGGCACAACTTCTGAACAAGCATTATTCCAAAGGATCACAGGCTGCCTTTCAGCCAAAAACGAATGCCTCACACCTCTCAAGACTAAATTTAGAGCCTGAACACACACAAGCTGCCTGGAGTGCTCCATAACCACCATTCACAAAGCAATGCTAATATTTACTCACAGTCCCTGGCACTCCAGCAAGATTTTCCTTTCATTTTGTACGCTGAGCAGATAAAAGGTGAGAGCATGAGGGAATATCACACTGCAAACTAACTGCTTTTTTAATATTTGGCTGAGAAAAGGACAGCTACAGCAAAGGACTGAACACTGCTTCCCTCGCCCCGCATGCAGACAAAGAAGGAAGTCTTAAGCCAAGTCTTGGGCCCAAAAAGCAGACATGGCAAACAGAGATGAGTAATTCTACTGCCAATACCCATACTCCTAAGCAAGGAAACTTAAGAATCGAGTGACACAAGGGAATTAGTAGGCAGCATGCTTAAAGCAAGCAACCTAATGCATAATGAAACTGCAGTCAGCATGCCAGTGTTGTGGTGGCAGCCAAAAAACAGCCTGGTGAAAGAGGAGTCAATGGACAGCAGGTCCACCAGCAGATGATCACAGCCATGGATGATGGGTGTGTCTCAGCCCAGACTCAGAAAGCTCTTGAATCATTGCTCTCAAGGGAAAACAGGGTAAAAGAGAAGTGAGTTCACATTTCTGAGGTATTTCCCTGTTCATTTACTGGTGTTGTGGTAGGCCTGATAGGCCCAAAATAGGCTTGTACATGCCCTGCCTTGCCTAGGCAGGTTTTTCTGCTCCACCAGAGAGGCAAGCATGGGAAACCAGCACAAAAGGACCTGGAGCCACTGAGTCTGGCCTGCCCAGGGTCCTGTGGTGTGAGGTGCACACACTTAGCTTGTGCCTGCCTAGTGCAAGGCCTGTGCTGTTCCCAAATTAGGGAAAGTGAGCCTGTGGCTTTGCCTGATACGGTAAGGTTTGGCTAACTGCCATCCTGAGTGGCTGTTCTGTGGCCAAAGGGCAATTAACCTCGGCCCACATTGATCAAAGGAGACACACAGGTGAACAACCTGCTTTTGCTTCCCTGCTTTGCTGCCCTGCTCTCTGCCTGCTCTCTCTGCTGGGCCCAGCCCTGCTGCTCTTGCACACTGCCTTAGTGCTGCCTGCTAAACTCCACTGCTGCCAGTTACCAGGAGCAGACCCTGGATGCCTGCACGCGGTCAGCCTGTGTGGCCAGTGTGACACCATGCTGAGACTGCACAGCATCTGCCTCTGCACCTGAAGGTGCTGCCTAGAACCCCTGGACACATACACAGATGGTCCAGAAGCAGCCAGGAGACAAGGGCAGAAGTTGTCTGTGTCCTGTCCCCAGAGCCAGGAAGATTCAAGCCTCAATGTCCAACCAGACAGAGTCCCCTGAAAGCATTTGGGCACTGTCTGGGCTGTGGCTAAGCCCTGCAAGTGAGCAATAATAGTCTGTGAGTAAATGCTTCAATGCCTCTTTGTAATTCTCTGCTGTCTTCTGCCCTAGAGCAGAAAGAGCTTGGGCCCAGCCACTGGGCAAGCAGCATATTGACCACAAGTGGTGTTTGACTGCAGGAACCTTCTCTCCCAGTTCAATTAACGTTCATGTATTTTGCTGGTTATTGCTAGATGCAGATATTAGCCATAGAATGTTTCCATGACTGTGTAAGAACTGAAATATGATTAAAATGAGTGGCTGGGGGTGGGGAGAGTTCTGAATAGCAACATTAATAATCAATATTAATGTTGGGAAATATCAGCTCACATCAATTGATTTCCCCTCCGCAACAACTGGCCCCTGGACAGACTGTGTTAGGTGGCCCTGCAGCCTCCCTCAGTGTGACAGCACCAATGTGCAGCATGGGGAAATACAGCAGTGACTGACACTTCAACTGAAATGACACCAACTAAGAGGATAGAAGAGGATGGCAGACTCTGAAGACCATCTCCCATAAGGATAATGATTCACCACTATTGCACACAAGTTTCTTGGTTGCACAGGCTACTTACAGCCAGATTCTGGCTCTACTACCCTACAGTTCCTCTTTCCTTGCCTCCACCCACCAAAACCTGTTTCATGGTGGATTGCAAACCAGAGGAATTCTCTCTGAACCAATGGCATGCCAAGCACAATGGAGTTATGAATATTCAGATAGCACCAAAACACAAAGGAGAGTCTGAGAGAGTTGATGCAGAATACCTCCTTCCTCATGATATGCTGTCTGATACACTGACCCGGAGCACAGTTAAGGTGAGGCAGCCCAACTGTGCCAAGAACAAGGACAAAATGAGCACCTCTCCCTCTTCTGGTAACACCTCAGGTGACTACAGGCAGTCAAAATTCTCTTCCCTTCCAAGATCTCTTGAAATCACAAATACTTGTTAGAGGGATCAGAAGAGGTCGCAGTTGAACTATGCTGCTTTCTTGGCTCTTGCCGTGGTATGTGTCACCTCAGGAAGGTAATTTTTCCTCCCCTGTGCCTCACTTCATCCATCTCCAGCACCAATACCCCCAGGACAGAATCCTTTCCAGAGGCGTTTAAGATCTACTGACAGAATGTGTCCTACAAAGGGCTATGTTCACATTTCAACAGGCAACAGCAGCAGCAAAAACAAAAGCTGGGGGGTGTCATATGGAACTCCTGGACAGCCATCTCCCACCTTGAGCCCCACACGAGACAGAGCAGTACTCCACACTCACACAGTTCATACATGTGAGGCTGCAGCTGGAAAGAGGCATTCCACCTCTCCTGGGCTGCCTGCAGAAACCAGATTGTGACTCCAGCGAGAAAACACAGACTGTTTGGCACACTGGAAAAGGAACAAATAGCATAGAGGAGGTGGACAGAAATACTCAGGTGGAACTTCTCTCTCCTATCTCTGTAAGGAGCCAGTTTTGCACTGAGACAAAACCAAATCATACATCTTGGGCAGTTTTCAGCTCAAAGGTCAGCAGAGTGGGGTTATGCAAGTGGAAAGGGGTGGGTAACAACTTGTCTGAATACAAGCCCAAGTAGGACCAGACTGCAAAGAGATTTAAAAGCCAGCACCTCTGCATTTCTATAAGCCAGCTGTAGAGAAAGAAAACCAGAGGCACTGGTGGTGATGGTTGGCAGGGTTCTGTTGGTGATGCTTGGCTTTTTTTTAATCACTCATTGATTTTGGCCTGCATCCACCTCCAGCACTGTGACTCCACTTCACACAGTAATTAGCTACAAAGCAAACCAGAGCACACTGCTCCAGCCAAGCCTTGTTTTCTGACTTTGCACTTCAGCATTGTGCCCAGCCACACCTATTTCAAGCTGATATCCTGAGCTCAGTGAAAAATAACTATCAGCAACACTGCAGTTCATCCAAATTAAAGTGGAAAGTATTTTTGCCTCACAGCTCTGAGTACTGGATTACTTATTTCTGGGCATGTTCAGCCCAGCTGATTGCTGCATCCACTAATGGGTCCAATGGGACCTACAGAAACCTACCAACCCTTCCCATCCACCAGATCAAAAACTTCATGCTTAAGGATTTCTTGAACCACCTGGGCATTCACTTACAAGAATTTTACTGGCAACCAGGAGTGCCAGCCTCCATCGAGGCTACATCTGTGCTCCCCCACTGCCAGTCACCTGCTTGAATCAGATGGTAACAGGGCAAAGCAATGGGATGTCACTGCACCTCTGGCTGTCAGAAATACCAGCAAGGAGATTCCCCACACAAGAGCTGGTTTTAAATCATCTACAGAGCTCAAACAAAGCTTTCCACCGTATCTCTGAGAGCTGCTGATTTGGTGAGTAAAATGGGATGCAGGTTTTAAATATCTTGTTCTGCTTCTCTGCAGAGATCATCAGCAGAAAAAACAAATTACCAGTGTTTGGATTCTCATTACCTCAAATTAGCCTCAGCATAAGATGACAGGAGCAGAGCCAAGCTTTCTGCAGGCCCCTACACAGCACCTGTTAGCACTCCAGAAAGGACACAGAAAAGGGGGGCAGGTTTTTTCCCTGCTGCCTGCCTACAACAAAGCTTTCCTGTCAGACTATTCATACCTCTTCTGACAGCAACTTTCAGCCTGCACACCCACACCACTTTTAATCCACTAACAATGAATCAGCCTTGCTTGGAAGTGTCCCTGAGGAGTGCAGGGACTGCATGTGGAAACTGGGCGGGTAACAGAAGGATGACTGATAAGCAACATGTAGTATCACCATGAAGACACACATCTAAGCTAAAACAATACATTTGTCTCATGCAAGCCTAAGAAAGGCTGGGACAAACCCCAGGAAGTTCAAAGGAGAATCTTCTGTTTATCAAACGGGAAAGAAAGCAAGCTCCCAAATGCAGGCATCCTGCTTCATTATTCCTTTAAATAGTCCTGCTGGGTATCTCAGGCTGCAGGCAGAGGAACAAAGACGGAAAGATGGGCACAGTTTTGGACAGAACAAACTGCTCCACTCCAAAATGCAGCCCGAAAGCCACTCGTGAAGAGCCAGAGGGTTACATACTGGGACATACAGGCTGCCCAAGCAGGCTGTGGGGTCTCTCTCTGGAGATATTCCAAACCCACCTAGATGCCTTCCTGTGTGATCTGGTATAGCTGATCTGCTCTGGCAGGAGGGTTGGACTGGATGAGCTTTTGAGGTCCCCTCCAGCCCCTGACGTTCTGTGATTCTGTGATCACTACAACAGGCACCATCTCCTCTGCTGTGCTGCTGCTGTGACAGCCTGACACACTTACACACCTCATCCGCGTACTCCACCTTGCTACTATTTGGAGCAGAGCACTATTAACAACACATCTGCAGAGAGACTAATGCCATGGTTACGAGTTTTAGGCTCCACCACAGACCAAAACATTAAGAGAAAGTGAAACCAGGAGCTTACCACAACACCTTCCATCAGGGGCCAGACACATTCAACATGCCAAGCAGCCAGAGACTTTGTGGCAGTTTATAATCCTGCAGAAGCCAATTCTGGTGCCATGTCCTTTCACTGGTGCCAGAAGGTCCTTTCACTCCTGCTTCTCTCCCCTCCTCTTGTCTTGCTACTAATGGGGATAGCACTTCACAGCCTGCAGCTGATGCCAATGTACCGCTACTTGCTCACACCAGGTGTAACAGCAACAGCATTAGAGACAGGAGTTCAAGCAAAAACCAGTCAAGCAGAGGCTTGATTTATTAAGTGTCTGAGCAAGGACTGGGTTGCTAATATTGGAAACTTTGAAGGGAGAAAATAGCAGGATTGAACCACAGTGCTAAGGCTGTCCATATGTATGGCTTGGGCATTAGCCCAAACATAACAAGCCTGCCCACAGCTGTGGGATATTGGATCAGGTCTTACAGACTAATTATTTTGCACAACTAAATCTAGCACCTGTGAAAATTGTCTTGTTTCAGCTGTGGGCAATGCTACTTAAATAACATTTTCAATTTCAAAAAGGAAAAAAAAAACCACACACACACAAACCAACAATCTTCTCAAGTCTAAAACTTTCCACAGGCAGCTGCAGGACACAGGCCATGTGGAGGGAGCTGTTAAGCAAACTCATATCAAAACTCTTACTCACATAAGAAATCTCTTTCCTTTTAAGACCTGTGGTATCCAATTGAAGGTCCTCAGAATTAGAATCATAGAATCAAGCAGGTTGGAAGAGACTTCCAAGCTCAGCCAGTCCAACCTAGCACCCAGCCCTAGCCAAGCAACCAGACCATGGCACTAAGTGCCTCAGCCAGGCTTTTCCTGAGCACCATCAGGCACGGCAACTCCACCACCTCCCTGGGCAGCCCATTCCAATGCCAATCACTCTCTCTGCCAGGAACTTCCTCCTGACATCCAGCCTAGACCTCCCCTGGCACAGCTTGAGACTGTGTCCCCTTGTTCTGTTGCTGGTTGCCTGGGAGAAGAGCCCAACCCCCACCAATTCCCTTTTGACTTTCATGAAAGAATGTAAGGAGTTGAGAACTTTAAACGAAAAGGAACATCTTGTCATCTCTGGGTGTGCTGCTCCAAAAGACTTGCTGGCTTTCCTCGCTCAGATCTAATTCCCACAACTATCTTCTCCAAGGTGGACTCCTGAAAATCCATTTCTTGTGCTGCATTAGTCTTGAAAATCATTTCCTTAGTATGGGTACAGCATTAACAATATTGTTACGTGTGCAAGAAAAGCTGCAGATTTATTTCCTTAGCATGGGTATGGCATTAACAGTAGTGTCTGCTAAACGTGCATGAAAAGCAGCAGATTTCTCTTCCTCAACAGTAGGCAGCATGGCTTACTGCTGCTTTGCTTTGCTATACTAACAGGACTAAAATGTCTGTATATAAAAGAAAGTAAATTGTGCAAGTGAACACCAACACATCCAAGCGAGTAAATTGTTATTCTTTCAGCAAGTCTGAGCCAGTTCTGGCTGCTACAAGAAACATGAAATCCAAAAAGCATCTGACAGCTTCTAAAATAAGATTGTTTCTTTCCTCAGACTTCAATTATGCTTTCTGCACGCTCACACTTTATCATTCAAAATAGCAACAGACCAAAAGGACAGGAGTTAATTCCATGCAAAGATCTTCTCTCTCAGTAAATGTCTCTCCCAGTACTACTCTTAGCGACAGAATGTTTGTGGGGCACAAGATAAAAGAGAGGCTTTTTGCTGGTACCTGAGACAAAACAAAGGAACAAAAGCAGCTCCTGATGCCGAAGAGGAAAGTTGCATTTTTCCAGCGTTCCCACCTAATGTGGACAGAAGTCCAACCCCCCCAAGTTACAACAAACAGCCTATTTACCCACTTCCAGAAAACGCTTGTCACAAATTTAAACTGTGTGAAATGTCTAAATGCTTCTTTCATTCCATCAAAAGGCTTCATCAGCAACGGACAATAAAGCTGCTGGCTTGACCTAAAGGGGCTGGTAGGTTAATCTATTCTGACCTTATCTCTATTCAATCACGATACTGAAAGATTGCTTGAATAACTTACCAGCATTTAACAATGCCAACAGTCACCCTTGCACTACACTGCTCCTCCAAGGTGCCCTCCAAACGATTTCTTTTCATCATGGGGAATATTAAAAAATTCCCAAAATTAATTGCAAAATAAATCAAAATGCCATTTCTCACTCCTCAGCAGAAAGCAAAGCAAAGCAAAGAAAGGTAAATGACCAAAAGCAGGGAAAAAAAAAAACAATTATCTTGCCCTTGCACATCTCTACCAGACTTCCCCCATCGCTTATTGTCAGTTTAAGATAACATGCTATCTCTTATTAACTGTCAAACACAGCTTTCATTTGTAGTGTTCTCACTCAAATGGAAGAAACCAGACAAACAAGCTCCTGCTTGATAAAACCTGCCTTATAACAATAGGCATCATCATACAGACACCATACACTTTGTACTTTAATAACTACTGGCTTGTTTTCAAAGCCTCTCCCACGAGGATGCTCAGCACTAAACACGGCAAAGCAGCAAGTTAAAATCAAGCACATAATTAGACCCACAGAAGTCAGTAAGCTGGATTCATCACTCGTTGATTTAATCACTCCAGCTTTCGTTTCTTTAAAGCTCACAGCCTATGCTTAAACACTCCTATGGATAAAAGACTCTAGCGCTAAACCTTGTGCTGTGCATAATCCTGCATGAGCACTTTGCTCTCTTTCCTCCACTGATTTTAAGTGCAGTAGATCTCCAACTACTTAACAGTAACTTTGAAAATACAGAGCCTTCCAATATGTGATTGTAGTAAGACAATAACCACCTGTGTGAAGAAACTGAATTATCAGCCTGTCACAGCAAGGCAGCTTGGAGAGCTGCAAGAGTCACAAGAACCCTTGCAGAATTGCTCTCTTCACACACTCACAGTTAACTATCATAGAATCATAGAATAGAATCATAGAATCAGCCAGGTTGGAAGAGACCTCCAAGATCATCCAGTCCAACCTAGCACCCAGCCCTATCCAGTCAACCAGACCATGGCACTAAGTGCCTCATCCAGGCTTTTCTTGAAGACCCCCAGGGACGGTGCCTCCACCACCTCCCTGGGCAGCCCATTCCAATGCCAATCACTCTCTCTGTGAAGAACTTCTTCCTAATATCCAGCCTATACCTACCCTGGCACAACTTGAGACTGTGTCCCCTTGTTCTATTGCTGGTTACCTGGGAGAAGAGGCCACCCCCCACCTGGCTACAATGCCCCTTCAGGTAGTTGTAGACAGTAATAAGATCACCCCTGAGCCTCCTCTTCTCCAGGCTAAAAAGGCCCAGCTCCCTCAACCTCTCCTCATAGGATTTGTGCTCCAGGCCCCTCACCAGCTTTGTTGCCCTTCTCTGGACATGTTAACTATGTGGCTCTATTCTTGACAACAGATCCTACTCTCCATATGATCTGCCAGGTAGCAAAGCATTTGAACACAGCAAGAAAGCTGCATTCTCATTTGACTTGTTGGTTACCAATTATTTTTCCAAGCGTTTAATTTTCTACACCTGGAAATGGTTTTGGCAGCACAAGATAACAGACAAAAAACAAAAGGCACGAGCAATTGCCAGGCACCTAAATGCCATCTGAAAATGCCTTGAAAGAATTCCACCCCAAGCTCTTCTTAAATGGTTCTGAGAGCAAGGCCTAAGCTTAAATCTATTCCTAATTAGATTTAGGCAGATGCTTAAAATACCAGTCAAGATTAAGTTCCATCACCTTTATCCAAAAGCAGGATCAGAGAACAGAGAAGCTACACATAAACCAGTGACTACAGCATGCAATGAAAAACAAAGGAAAGAGCTTCTCCTTTGGATCGCAGAGGATACTTTTCTAAACTACTGAAGGGGCTGCAGCACCCCAGAAGTTCCTACCTTGAAAGGCTGTGATGTGACCAACAATCATGTACTTGAGTTCGAAGTTCAGTGTCTGGATACTTTGAGTCCTCTCCTGTCGAACTGCTGCCTGGTAGCTTTCTTCCATTTTTTTGGTGCAACAGGTCGGTGCTCTGTGTTGACAGATCTGTAAATCTGACTCTTCAAGCAAACAAGAGAAACACAGAAATTAGAAAACCTTTCCACCTACTCCATAAATACTGCTTCTTAACATCAAAACAACCATCATGTCTAAAGTTTTGCAAGAAAACACAACCCGTAACAAGGCACAGAATAGAATCATAGAATCAATCAGGTTGGAAGAGACCTCCAAGCTCCAGCCATGAGTCTGCACGAACTGTGTTCTGAAAAGGTCAGGTTTACAGTGTGAAACTGACTATTTGTCATTTCAGTGGTCTCACCTTACAGCCTGGATGTAAGATAACACAAAGATAATGACTCAAAAGACCCTCCACTTGACAGCAAAAGTCTGATCCGTGTTTCACCCAGTAGTGTTTTTCTACCCAGAATGAGTCTTTCCTTGGGTTTATTTTCATAGAATCACAGAATCAAGCAGGTTGGAAGATGGCTCAGCCAGTCCAACCTAGCACCCAGCCCTGTCCAATCAACCAGACCATGGCACCAAGTGCCTCATGCAGGCTTTGCTTGAACACTGCCCAGGGAACACCCCCACCACCTCCCTGGGCAGGCAAATAACATGGTGAAACTCAGTGTCTCAAAGACAGCAATTTATGACTTTTTCACCTAAAGTGGATAACGTCTCATTATCAGCTGCTATCTTATTCTACACTGTTAAAAACACCAGGCACCAAACCCTCTATCTAGAGTCAAAGGCACAGGAGAACCACTTGGATGCATGTTCAAAGGGACAACATTTGCACTATACACCTTGTGCTAAGGGCATCACAATTTGAACACCTGAGTTAAAAGCCTTGCCTTAAATTAGGAGCCACTCATAGACCCTCAAGGAGCCACCTATTCACCTCTTACACTAGAATCATAGAGTCAACCAGGTTGGAAGAGACCTCCAAGATCATCCAGTCCAACCCATCCCCCAGCCCTCTCCAGTCAATTAGACCATGGCACCAAGTGCCTCATGCAGTCTTTTCTTGAACACCTCCAGGACAGCAACTCCACCACCTCCCTGGGCAGCCCATTCCAATGCCAATCACTCTCTCTGACAACAACTTCCTCCTAACATCCAGCCTAGACCTGCCCTGGCACAACTTGAGTCTGTATCCCCTTGTTCTATTGGTGGTTGCCTGACAGCAGAGCCTAACCCCACCTGGCTACAACCTCCCTTCAGGTAGTTGTAGCCAGCAATGAGGTCACCCCTGAGCCTCCTCTTCTTCAGCCTAAACAACCCCCAGCTCCCTCAGCCTCTCCTCATAGGGTTTATGCTCCAGGCCCCTCACCAGCTTTGTCACCCTTCTCTGGACACCTTCCAGCACCTCAACATCTAGTGCTGAGCACAGGAAGCCTCTCAAAAAGCTCTGAACTTCTAAGCCACTACCCCCCCCAAAAAAACCCAAACAAAAACCACCACCAAAAAAAACCAACCAAGAAACCCCACAACTCACCAAGAAGGGAATTTGAATGCTCTAAAATCTGTGGTAGCTGCAATGGTCAATTCTCCCTTTTTTTCTCTCTAGCTCTAACAGGTTTAGCTCCTTTCTGGATCAGGTACCAAAACAAGCATCAGCAGTTGTCACAGAAATCAGTGACTTCTGCAGCAACCTGCATTCTGCTGTTCACACAGAAGGAAGGCACCAACTCCACACACAGCCACCTGGTCCCACCTGCAGGCACAGAGAAGGCAGAGGCTGCTATCTAAACTTCTAGGCTTGTAAAAGTGTATTAGTATTCACCCAAATCAAAATGAACTGATTTTAAGTGTAGTAGATCTCCATCTATTTAGCAGTAACTCTGAAAATAGAGAGCTCTCCAATATGAGATTGTGGTGGTTTGGGTGTTACCTGCCCCCCAGGCAAATTCACCAGACTGAACTCAGCCAGCTGCAAGCTAAGGAAGCTGTCTTTGCAGCCTGGCACAACTGACAAGCACCCCTATGCAATCTATCTGTAGATACTTACAATTAGATACAAGTTAAAAGCAAGACAGAAATTCGGAATCCCTCCCGAAACAGCCAGACTGCCCAGAAGGCTCCCGACCAGCACCTCCCCTCCTTCTCTCCTCCTCCCTCCCAACCACAGATATAACCAGATGGATCTCTGTATAGCTCACTGATCACTCTGCAGAGATTCGAGGTGAGATGCCAAAAAGCCAACAAGGAAGGTCAGAGGAAAAGGTTAGATCAGGTTACACAGAGTTTCGTGCGAAGGAGCCAAGGCAAGATGCGACCAGACACACAGGCAGCAAGGGAACAAGGGAGAGCTACCTGAGGAGTGAGAAGTCAGTGCCTTATCCTATGACAGCAGGACCAGGGAGGTTACCCACACCCTGTGCTCAGTACTAGGCAGGCCACAGCTTGAGTACAGTGTGCAGTTCTGGCCCCTCAGTTCAAGAGAGATGTTGAGGTGCTGGAAGGTGTCCAGAGAAGGGTAGCAAGGCTGGGGAGGGGCCTGGAGCACAGCCCTGTGAGGAGAGGCTGAGGGAGCTGGGGGTGTGCAGCCTGCAGCAGAGGAGGCTCAGAGCAGAGCTCATTGCTGGCTACAACTACTGCAGGGAGGCTGTAGCCAGGTGGGGTTGGGCTCTGCTGCCAGGCAAGCAGCAACAGAACAAGGGGACACAGCCTCAAGTTGTGCCCGGGGAGGTCTAGGCTGGATGTTAGGAGGAAGTTCTTCACAGAAAGAGCAATTGGAATGGGCTGCCCAGGGAGGTGGTGGAGTCACCATCCCTGGAGGTGTTTAAAAGGAGGCTGGGTGAGGCACTTAATGCCATGGGTTAGTTAATCAGAAGGGTTAGGTGATAGGTTGGACTTCATGATCTCAGAAGTCTTTTCCAACCTGGTTAACTCTGTGATACGTCTCACAGCAGAACAAAGTGAGTGATACAGGCATCAGTATTATTTTCTTCTCCCAGCCAAGGATTTCTCTCATTGAAGTATTTTGCTTAGCCTCAAAGCAGCACAGTGATGTAAATGCACTGAAATCACTCCCATCTCACAACTACAGCAACAGCTGAAAGTTAGTTAAAAGCTTAACTCGTGAAATACTGGGGGAGGGAGGGCAGGTTGTGGTATCTGATTTCTGGTCTGATTTGGTTCTGGGGTTTGGGTTTTGGATAGTTGGGTTTGCAGGCTTTCATCACTCCATGTTTGGATGTGTTCTGGCAAGTCTGTGGCCCCTGATTACGAAATCTACATCACACAATCGGGATGGACGCTCAGGGTCTATCTGCTCTGCACCGTGGGATCTCTGTGTGCCAGAAAGTTCTGCAAAGCAGGTGTTGCAGAGTGCAGATGAATAGATTTTGGTGCCTCTCAAATATATGCCTTAAGAAAGGGAGGAAAAACACAAGAAACTATTAAGTAGAACAAATCCCAAACCAAGGCATGCATAAAATAAAGTAACAGAGCCAAACCAGTCACAGAATATTAAAAAGCAGGAATCTCCAGTGCAGTTTCTCAGGAAAACAGGACCATCCCAGCAGGAATCACAGAATGGTTTAGGTTGGAAGGGACCTCAAGGATCATCCAGCCCCAGCCCCCTGCCATAGGCAGGGACACCTCCCACTAGAACAGGTCCCTCAAGGTCTCATCCAACCTGGCCTTGAACACCTCCAGGGAGGGAGCAGCCACAACCTGCCTGGGTAGCCTGTGCCAGTGTCTCACCACCCTCACTGCAAACAACCCTTTCCTAACATCCACTTTCAATCTCCCCTCTCCCACTTTAAACCCATTCCTCCTTGTCCTGTCATTACAAGACCTTGTCAGTAGTCCCTCCCCAGCCTTCCTGTAGGCCCCTTCAGATCCTGGAAGGCCACTCCAAGGTCTCCTCAAAGCCTTCTCTTCTCCAGGCTGCAGAGCCCCAACTCTTGTAGCCTGTCCTCATAGCTGAGCTGCTGCAGCCCTCTGAGCATCTTGGTGGCCTCCTCTGGACTGGCTCAAACAGTTCCATGTCCTTCTTGTGCTGGGGGCTGCAGAACTGCACCCAGGACTGCAGGTGGGGTGTGAGGAGAGCAGAGCCAAGGGGCAGAATCCCCTCCCTTGCCCTGTGCCCACACTGCTCTTGCTGCAGCCCAGCACAGGGTTGTGTCTGGGCTGCACTCACACTGCAGGCTCATGTTGAGCTTTTCACCAGCCCAGACCCCCAGGGCCTGTTCCTCAGGGCTGCTCTCAGCCATTCCCCACCCAGCCTGGAGCTGTGCTTGGGATTGCACCCACCCAGGTGCAGGACCTTACACTTGGCCTTACTGAATGCCATGAGGTTGGCCTGGGCACACCTCTGCAGCCTGTCCAGGTCCCTCTGGATGGATCCCTGCCCTCTAGCAAGTCACCTGTGCCACACAGCTTGGTGCCATCTGTACACTTGCTGAGGCTGCACTGATTGCTCTGTCCATGGCACTGCCAAAGCTGTCAAACAGCACTGGTGCCAGCACTGACCCCTGAGGGAGCCACTTGGCACTGGTCTGCAGGTGGACATTGTGCTCTCTGCACGTCACCATCCAGCCAATTCCTTTTCCAGCAGTGCTCCACCCATCAAGTTTGTGTTTTTCCAGTGTGGTGACCAGGATGTGCTGTGGGACAGAGTCAAATGCCTTACTCAGGTCCAGCCCCACACAGGAGCCCCACACCAGTGTTTTTCAGACGTTTCCTTCTTCTCTACCTCACGGTGCAGAGGTCCTGAGAAAAAAGGACTCACAAATGCCCACATCCATCCCCATGCCTCGGGTTGCAGGGGGGGAGATCCCATTTCCCGGGAGGGATGATGCTGTGCTGAGGGCCCAGCTCCCTGTTCCCACCATATTTTTAACACCATTTAATGCCTGACAAAATATGGCAGCAGCCCAGCACGAGGTCAGACCTAAAGCGGCAGTGAGGCACTGGCACCCTCCTGCCATCATGGCTGGAGCTAGCCTCTCCCCAATGCCCCCTCCCCAGGCAGCCTGACACCCCTCTGAACCCAAGGGGGTCTCTGGTTTTAAAACCTCATGAACACTGCCAGCAGCTCCTCTCTAGACAGCAGTGTGCTGGTTTGAGCCTGATAGGAATACTTTAATGAGAAAACTGGGCTGGAAGACAAGAATGTATGGAAACAGCTCTCATTCACCAAAAGAGGCCACATTCCTTCAGAGGATTTTGTCCAGGCCACCATGAAGCACCCAGACCAGGCCTTGAAACAGAAATGTTAGTGAGAAATTACACTGTAATAATCCTCATCCTTTGGCCTTAAAGCATAGCAAAGGTTCACATACAGCTGGCAACGATGGAAACCAAGAGAGTATGAGGATGCACACTGAAAAAATCAGTGGAGAAACATCCAGTCATAGAATGACTGAGGTTAGAAGAGACCCCCAAGCTCATCCAGTCCACCCTGTCACCCAGCCCTATCCAGTCAACCAGACCATGGCACTAAGTGCCCCAGCCAGGCTTGGCTTCAACACCTCCAGTGATGGTGACTCCACCACCTCCCTCGGCAGCCCATTCCAATGCCAATCATAGAACCAAAGAGTCAGTCAGGGTTGGAAGGGACCACAGGATCAGCCAGTTCCAACCCCCCTGCCATGCCCAGGGACACCCTACCCTAGAGCAGGCTGCACACAGCCTCAGCCAGCCTGGCCTCAAACACCTCCAGCCATGGGGCCTCAACCACCTCCCTGGGCAACCCATTCCAGTCTCTCACCACTTCCATGCTCAACAACTTCCTCCTCACCTGCACTCTGACTCTCCCCACCTTCAGCTTTGCTCCATTCCCCCTTTGTCCTGTCACTCCCTGAGAGCCTAAAAAGTCCCTCCCCAGCTCCTTTGCAGCCCCCTTCAGATCCTGGAAGGTCACAAGAAGGTCACCTGGGAGCCTCCTCTTCTCCAGTCTCAACAGCCCCAACTCTTTCAGTCTGTGCTCACAGCAGAGCTGCTGCAGCCCTCTGAGCATCCTCGTGTTCTCTGGACATGCTCCAGCATCTCCACATCCTTGTTGTCCCAGGGGCTCCAGAACTGGATGCAGTACTCCAGGTGGGGTCTCAGCAGAGCACAGCAGAGGGGGAGAATCACCTCCCTGGCCCTGCTGGCCACACTTCTGCTGCTGCAGCCCAGACTCTGCTTGGCTTTCTGGGCTGCAAGTGCACACTGCTGGCTCCTGTTGAGCTTCTGGTCCAGAAGTACCCCCAAGTCCCTCTGCTCAGGGCTGCTCTCCAGGCACTCACTGCCCAGCCTGCATTTGTGCTTGGCATTGCCCTGACCCAGCTGCAGGACCTTGCACTTGGTCTTGTTGAACCTCCTGAGGTTGGTTTGTGCCCACCTCTGCAGCCTGTCCAGGTCCCTCTGGATGGATCCCTGCCCTCCAGCCTCTCTGCTGCACCACACAGCTTGGTGTCATCAGCAAACTTGCTGAGGCTGCACTCAGTGCCTCTGTCCATGGCACCCACAAAGTTGTTGAACAAGACTGGTGCCAGGACTGATCCCTGAGGGACTCCACTCTCTCTGTGAAGAACCTCCTCCTAATACCCAGCCTCTGTAAGCACATTGAGAGCAACACTGCAGAGAGGAGCTCCTGTAAATCTCAAACCAGAAGTGAACTATTTCAGTTTCCCTACATTTTTGTGTCAGTTCACAAACACACATAGCTGTCATAGACTGAGGTGGGGGCTCTTTTAGAGGTGAATTTGTTTCTTGCTTCAATACAATGTCAAACCCAGGAAAAAACAGCTCTGCTCTCTCTAACCTGAAGTCCCAAACCCTGTTGGAAGCCCTTGAGATGGGCCCACCACGCCCTGGCATGAGGCAGCAGGCTGCTAAAAGCGGCAGCAGGAGGGCTGCACACTCGTCACTGGCTGGGCACGCTCGCCTGCTCTCGTCTGCCAGGGAAAGTTATCCCAGGTTGAAATTAGCTGCTTGGCCAGGCTAATTTTAGCTTGGATTGGTTCCCTGAGTCAGTCCACACCATGAACATATGTTTGCTCTGTCAGAAGGAACTGGGGGTCGGGGAAGGACTGCTTCTCTGAGCTGGCACCACAGAGCCTATACTACAGGCTGCTGAGTAACTAAGTCAGTTTGCAAACAGGCATCCAAGCAGAGGAGGTGAAGATGTTACTCAGCATCTGTAGTGCTGAGCTGCTGTTTCTCAGAGCCTTTGTCCTTACAGCAGCCCTCTGAATTTTTGTTTGAAAGGCTTTTGCAAAGCTCAGACCTGTATTGAACAGAGGCACTGCAGGACCCTGCATCTCCTCCAGAAAGCTTTCAGAAGAATATGGATGTCTCAGCTGGAACTACACTCTTGGGATTCCCCACCCAGATATTTCCCCTAGTGAATGCCCCAGGAGCCTGAAGATTAGTTTTTGTTGGTCTGGAGCCAAAACGATGCTGAAAGCACTCTTAAATAGAAGCAGCAGTAAGCCCTTGACAGTTAAGGAGCCTGATGTAAAACACGGAGCATCACAAGACCAGTGAAGAGCAAGCCCCACTCCCCTGGCAGCACTCTCAGGTCAGGAGGACTGCCACGCACAGAGCATGGCAATTTCACTTGCTCCAGTACTGGCCTGGAGGGATCACTTTTAACTCCATTAGAGAAACCTAATAAAAGTTCTCAGTCCTATACATGCCTGGGTGCTGAGATTAAATTAGAGCTGATTAGTAACATCTTGAAGTCTTTAATAATTCTGACACTAAGTTTATCTTGTCTCTTTCATCTTAAAGTAAAATATGCTCTCCAACAGAAAAAGAGGGGAGGAACAGTGACCCAGCAGTGACCAAGCAGCACACAGCGTGGTGGCTCAGCACACATGGCTCAGCACCACAGCTCTCACCCCAGAAGGCAGACAGCACCCCAGGGCGAGGCAGCAATCACCTCCTCCCAGCACGGGCACCGACAATCAGAAGGCAAAGTTAAGGGAAAGCTCCTCCTTGAACTTCAGGAACAAAGCCATTCTGTGCATCAAACAAAAAGCACCACTTGTGAACAAGAGCAGCAAACTCACCAATGGCATTACTTCAGCAAATGATCCTGCTAATTTCTCTCTAGGAGTTTCTGACCTGCTTTCCCCAGGCTGCTTCTTACTTCGTAAGTAATAAATCAGTTTGGGAGACACCTCTGTACAGAGTTCAACCCTGCCCTTACAGGAGGTCCAACTATGGAAGGGTTTCATGCAGACACATTTCAAAACCCCTCCGGGAATGGATGATCCCACAAGTTCTCAGGGCACCTCTTTCAATATGTAACCACTCTTGTGCTAAAAGAAATAACTTTAGAAATTATAATGAGAATTTCTCTGATGTCCATTGCTTCTCAACATAGCACTGTGTGGCTCTGCCTTGTTTCCATGGAAGCATTCAAGGCCAGGATGAATGGGGCTTTGCGTGACCCAGTCTAGTAGAAGACATTCCTGCTCACTGCAGGAGGGCTGGACTAAATCATCTTTAAGGCTTCTGACAACAACAACAAATTTGTCTGATTTCCTCCTGAAAGACAGGTGAAGACAGCAGTGCAATCTCCCTTAATCTTCTTTTCCAACAACTGAACAAACCCAGCTCTCTGTTCCTCCGTGGACACAGTCTCAAATTGTGCCAGGGCAGGTCTAGGCTGGATGTCAGGAGGAAGCTGTTCCTAGACAGAGTGATTGGCATTGGAATGGGCTGCCCAGGGAGGTGGTGGAGTCGCCGTCCCTGGAGGTGTTGAAGCAAAGCCTGGATGGGGCACTTAGTGCCATGGTCTGGTTGACTGGACAGGGCTGGGTGATAAGTTGGACTGGATGATTTTGGAGGTCTCTTCCAACCTGGTTGATTCTATGATTCTCTGCCAGGGTCTAACTCAGTGCCAGAGTTGTGAAGCACCTGCATGCCAAGAGCCCTCTCGGTTTTATTTTCTTATGCATGCACTTACTGATGGAGCAGTCAGCAGAGGAAGACAGATAAACTCTGCTGGAGTCCAAGAGCATGAGTACTTTGGAAAACAACAGTGATGTCTACTCAAAATTCCTCTGCAACCCTGGAACACTTAATACATGCCAAAGGCAACACCTTCAAACACCTCCTGGCACAACTCTAAATTACTTAAAGTGACAAATGCACAGGCAACTACACATCCCCACTTCACATCCATCTGGCCAGATCCACTGAAATCAGCTGCGGAGTACTTGGCTTTGTGTTGCTTGGGGATTCGTTTGTTTGCTTTAAATCAGCAAAGGCTTTGGGCTCCATTCTAAACTTTGCTATAAACAAAGTCAAACTACAGCCACTAAAGCTAATGAACTAATGTGAAGTTCCTACAAGCAAAGGCTGTACAGCAAATCCAACAGCTACAGAGATATTCATTTTGCTAGCAACCACATTTTCCCAGCACACCACGGAGATGGCAGCTGCTCTGCACTGCATTTGAAATGCTGCACACACACTGTTCAAGCCCTGCTCTGAAACCAGAAAGCCAGACTTTCAACATATGCTAATCCATCTACCTCCACCAGGTTTCTCAAAGACAGGGCAGGCTTATTTTAAGAACAAGCTGAGCCTGTAGCTTCCACTGCACGGAGCACCCCTAAGCAACCATGATCAGAGAGCAAGCTCAGTGCAATCTGTCTGCTGATAGCTTTTATTCCTCCGTATTTTGACAAATGTTTCAACAGTATTTCCAAACAAAGCTTTACTCCAAAGCCCAAGATTTTAATGTTGTACAAATGTCTTCAAAGACTCCAAGATTGATTATGCCTTACTAACACAGAGGAAGGTGCCAAAAGTACCTTGCATTATGCCTGGCCCTGCTGAACAGGAGCCAACATTTCATCCTTCTCGAGATTTATCTGTTTGGTGCAACTGCTGTCGTAGCTAGAGGAAAATTCAGCAATTAAAACACAACTGATTCAGGAGCAAGGCCAATCAAACAAGGAAGCAATTTCCAGTCAGTGCCCCCCTAGCAGCTCTGGTGCAGGAGAACAGCCCTGGCACACATCACAGAAAGGGAACTCAACCAATGCAGGCTGCCAAGAGCCTGTGAGGTCTGTCCTTCACGTAGCTCTTGTGCCCCAGCAGCGCTAAAGACATTGGTACCTTCAGCTGCGAGGCTGCTGGCAGAAACTCATCCACACAAACACAAACCACCCTCACCCCACAGCTCATACTGCAACTAACGCAGTGTTTTCACCTGGGAAAGACACAAAGCGTACTCAACGCGCGGAGCACAGCGTGCGCGCAGCCAGACAGCTACCATGTGAGATGTGCCAGCGTTTAAAGCACGGCAGTTACTGCGCTGGTAGAGGGGCATGGCAGGAACCACCGAAACGAGACACACATCAGCAAGTGCGGCAGGCCGACCGGGGAGCGGCGGCTGAGTGACCGGGGAGCCGCGGAGTGACCGGGGAGCGGCAGGCCAACCGGGGAGCGGCGGCTGAGTGACCGGGGAGCGGCAGGCCGACCGGGGAGCGGCAGAGTGACCGGGGTGCCGCAGAGTGACCGGGGAGCGGCAGAGTGACCGGGGTGCCGCAGAGTGACCGGGGTGCCGCAGAGTGACCGGGGAGCGGCAGAGTGACCGGGGTGCCGCAGAGTGACCGGGGAGCGGCAGAGTGACCGGGGTGCCGCAGAGTGACCGGGGAGCCGCAGAGTGACCGGGGAGCGGCAGAGTGACCGGGGTGCCGCAGAGTGACCGGGGAGCGGCAGAGTGACCGGGGAGCGGCAGAGTGACCGGGGTGCCGCAGAGTGACCGGGGAGCGGCAGAGTGACCGGGGAGCGGCAGGCCGACCGGGGAGCGGCAGAGTGACCGGGGTGCCGCAGAGTGACCGGGGAGCGGCAGGCCGACCGGGGAGCGGCAGAGTGACCGGCGAGCCGCAGAGTGACCGGGGTGCCGCAGAGTGACCGGGGAGCGGCAGAGTGACCGGGGTGCCGCAGAGTGACCGGGGAGCGGCAGGCCGACCGGGGAGCGGCAGAGTGACCGGGGAGCGGCAGAGTGACCGGCGAGCCGCAGAGTGACCGGGGTGCCGCAGAGTGACCGGGGAGCGGCAGAGTGACCGGGGTGCCGCAGAGTGACCGGGGTGCCGCAGAGTGACCGGGGAGCGGCAGGCCGACCGGGGAGCGGCGGCTGAGTGACCGGGGAGCCGCAGAGTGACCGGGGTGCCGCAGAGTGACCGGGGAGCGGCAGGCCGACCGGGGTGCCGCAGAGTGACCGGGGAGCGGCAGGCCGACCGGGGAGCGGCAGAGTGACCGGGGAGCGGCAGGCCGACCGGGGAGCGGCAGAGTGACCGGGGAGCGGCAGAGTGACCGGGGTGCCGCAGAGTGACCGGGGAGCGGCAGAGTGACCGGGGTGCCGCAGAGTGACCGGGGAGCGGCAGAGTGACCGGGGAGCGGCAGAGTGACCGGGGAGCGGCAGAGTGACCCGGGTGCCGCAGAGTGACCGGGGAGCGGCAGGCCGACCGGGGAGCGGCAGAGTGACCGGCGAGCCGCAGAGTGACCGGGGAGCGGCAGAGTGACCGGGGAGCGGCAGGGTGACCGGGGAGCGGCAGGCCGACCGGGGAGCGGCAGAGTGACCGGGGAGCGGCAGGCCGACCGGGGAGCGGCAGAGTGACCGGGGAGCGGCAGAGTGACCGGGGTGCCGCAGAGTGACCGGGGAGCGGCAGAGTGACCGGGGAGCGGCAGAGTGACCCGGGTGCCGCAGAGTGACCGGGGAGCGGCAGGCCGACCGGGGAGCGGCAGAGTGACCGGCGAGCCGCAGAGTGACCGGGGAGCGGCAGAGTGACCGGGGAGCGGCAGGGTGACCGGGGTGCCGCAGAGTGACCGGGGAGCGGCAGGCCGACCGGGGAGCGGCAGAGTGACCGGGGAGCGGCAGAGTGACCGGGGTGCCGCAGAGTGACCGGGGAGCGGCAGAGTGACCGGGGAGCGGCAGAGTGACCGGGGTGCCGCAGAGTGACCGGGGTGCCGCAGAGTGACCGGGGAGCGGCAGAGTGACCGGGGTGCCGCAGAGTGACCGGGGAGCGGCAGAATGACCGGGGTGCCGCAGAGTGACCGGCGAGCCGCAGAGTGACCGGCGAGCCGCAGAGTGACCGGGGAGCGGCAGGGTGACCGGCGAGCCGCAGAGTGACCGGCACAACTGTCATGTGTTACACAGCAACTAACCTGTAAACCTTCTGCTCCTATGAGCAAGAGGTAGAGGTTTGTTCTCCCTGCCTAAGGCAAACCGTGGCCAGGCTGTCCATATGCATGCTCTGAGCAGTCAGAACAAAGTTGCCAATCCGTTTGCAGCTCTGCCCTCCGTTCTGTAAAGCAGTCCCACTGGCAGCTTTAATAGAAAGACCACATGGACAAGTGGCAGGTTAAAGGTCTCTTTAAGGCCAAAAAGCTGCAAAAATACCAAAGCAGAGCCTGAGTTTGTCCCCTCCGCTCACATGTAGCTTGGCAACGTGTATATACCCAGAAGCGGTTTGTAAAGCCATGAAATTCCCCTTTCCCAATCCCTTATTTTGTGCTGTACGATGAGACGATCAGCAGACCTCACACTCTCACTTCAAAATACAGAGGCATGTCCAGGTGTACCCCAAATTCCTCTCCCTCTCCATGGGTTTGAATGGGAGAAGAAGGTGCGAAAACTGCTTCCCCCCACCCTGCTCTGCAGGCTTGAAGGGGGGCAGCAAAGCTGCCTTTCTGCACGTGGGCTGACCCGTGTGGAAGCCTGTGCTGGAATCAGGATGGTGGCTGGCTGCGGTTTTCCACCCAGCATAAATGGTAAATGGACATTTTGTCCTGCCCTGAGAGTTCCTGCCTTGAGGGTTCCCACCTTCAAAGAGCTTCTGTCTTAACAGAGTGCCTGGCAGGACAGGTTCCTGTCGTGGCTGGACTGTCCCTGCTTTTGGATGGCTCCTACCTTTTGTACGGCTCTTGGTTGTATCCCGTCCCTGCTTTTGGATGGCTCCTACCTTTTGTACGGCTCTTGGTTGTATCCCGCCCCTGCTTTTGGATGGCTCTCCCCAGTTTTGCACCTTCTGTGCAAACCTGCAGGCTTGGCAAGCCTGGGGCCCTTTGAGAGAGAGCTGGCAGCATCTGGACTGCCCTCTCAGACCCTATCAGTAGGCAACTTCCTGGCTGCCTCCCAGACTAGGGGACCCTCGCAGTTTTGGCTCTCCCCTGCAGCATCATTCCACGACCATCCCACTCGGGAAGAAGTGGACAGTTCCGAGGTTGGCAGCTCTGTCACTCATCTCGGGCTTCTGCAGCGTGGATCTCTATTATTGGATATTGCCTGCAGCATCAGAAGGCTGCTCCTGCAGAGGAACCCAGTAAGGGATCACTGCCGAATGCCTCTCTCACCTCTGTAAGCTATACTCTTCCCTTAATCTGCTGCTCAGCCTGATTGCTACTGGGGTAAAGCTGTGCTTATAGCTTAGCCTTTTCCATTTCTTGACTTCCTAAGCATCTAAATTTACCTATACTATCCTTTTTTGGAAGATACTCCTGATCTAACTGAACCTGTTAATAAACTAAACTCCTTTTTGTGTATAGCTGGGGGGCAGGGTTCCAGGAAAATAAAATAATGATGCTTTTTATAATTCCTGACTTGGCCATGTTAATTCCCTGCCTCCACAACAGGCATCACTAAGCCTATGTACCAGTTGTGCTATTACAGTTGAAATAATGAAGGCTAGAAGATCAACACCCCCAGTATTATCAAGCACCACTTAGATGACCTACTAACGTAACTGCTAGCACGTGTGGCTACTTGCAATGCTAGTGAAGCCGAATAGCTTGCATTAACTCAAGAGCTCTCAAATAGACCTAAAAAAACCCAATAAACCCCCACCACATGGGAGGGCCATTTTGATTGCACTGGCAGCATGCCAGCAAATTCAAGGGGGGTAGAACTCTTGACTGGGAAAGGAAGGAGAACAGCAAGAAGCACTCCAGAGAGTTGGCAGCATCGGCAAGTGCCACAGCTTGGAGGACAGCTGGAGAGCATCAGGCACTGGCCTGAGCAGCTTCCGGAGCAGTAACTCTCCAAAGCATACAGGTCCTAAGGGCAGCATCTGCACAATACAGTGTTCTCAAGCCTTCTGTCCTAGTTTTTCCCACTTCCCTTTGTTGCTTGCCCATTTCTCACTGACTCTTGGCCTAGTTTCCAAACCAACTTCTGCCCTACATGAGAGGTCACTGCAAGCCTATTCTCATTAACTTTTCCACCTCAATTCGTATGCCATAGAACCTGCCTCATGCCTGGACCCGAGGAACAGAGGGCATCTGACTGTGCCCTGAAGTGAATGTCCCTCCACTCACCAAAACCTACACAAACCATTTGCTGGCCATTACACCCCTGCCTCACTCTTCTGACCTGTTCTCAGCCTCCTCAGACAAGGTCCTCTTCTCCTGTTCTTCCCTATGGCCACTCAGCTGCCCTTCTGCCTGCTTGCCCCCAGCCACTTGAGTACCTATGGGATGTCCTGGAGAAGCAGAGCAGTTGAAGACATTCCCAGCTCCTGGGCCACAGCTTCCCTCCAAAGAGGTGCAGGTGTTGCAGACAGAGACCTACTCATGCCACCCATCTCCAGTTTTCTCAGTTGTTCCTTAGAAACTCTGGCTGTACCTCAAAGGTTGAATGCAAACAGCCAAGGAAGCAGTTGCAACCACTATTGCTTGCCCTGTAGCTGTTACCAGACCTCTGATGTGGTTCTCATGAACACTCCCTAACATGTCCCACAGTTTGCCTTAACTGGTCAAACGATTTATGGAGTAAGGCAAGGAGTTCCCACAACATATTGTCACAGCACTGGATGATGCTTAGTAGCTGGAGGACATTAAAATCCTCTCTCACTCAGGCAATTGTTTTACAGGGGAGGACCTGGTCTTCACTTTACACTGGAAAAAGGAAGAGATGGAATATATACACAGGAATGGAAAAGCCTGCAAAGTACCTATAACTAGAGACTTTTCAGGGGTTCCCAAAATTACCTCGTTTGCAGCTGAAAGGTTCACCTTTGGCATCAGTGCTGAATGGCCCCAGCACTACTGCTCCTAAATATTCTCCTCAGGAACCAAAGAAAAGGTGACTAACCTCATTCCTCCCAAACAGCAAACTTTCAGTATCAGAGGCCATGGCACCCATCTGACAGAACTCCAGTCCAAACTGCTAATGTTGCTAAGTGCCAGCTGTGGAGCAGGGCAGGCACTAGCTGCCAGCCCCAGGGGAGGGCACGGTGGTTGCTACCTCCAGATCTCTCACTGCTATAGATTGGTGACAAATTGTTTAATGCTGATTAAATTAAACAGCTTCACATCAGCTCAGTGCTAAGTGAGACAAAGTCTTTGAACTGGGGCCTGCCCAGGAGACCTGGGAAGATTGTGAATGCTGAAAAGCTTGCTAACTCCCCACCACCTGCAAATTCAAGGGACTCCACCTTTCAAGGATGCTTCCAGAGTTACTACAGAGGGACAAAACCAAAAGGGATGCACATAAAGTGTGTTTTAGAAGAACTTAGGCTGACCAAGCATATCTGTGTCAAGGGGATTTCTACATTACTTACTGCCATGCCAACTCCTTCCTCAGCCTTCCTGGGACAACATGTCTAGCTGCAGTACAGGGGTTGAAAGAAAAAACCATAGGTCCTGTCATGAGAGTCACTCATCTTTCATTATGTCTTACCACATTCACAGAAGGAAAGCACTTCACTGCCAAAGAACTCGGCCTTACAGCACCTAAAGCAAGTGCCACAGAAACCACCATGGTGGAAAGCCTAAACTGAAGCACAGCATCATAGCACTCCATGGACTATTGTGTTTAAAGCAAAACTGAGGCTGACTTTAAAGCTACTGGTTTCTAGCCCTGTACAGTTCAAGAAAACTTCCTCATGCAAACTAAGTGGAGGCTGCCCACCTATTTCTGCAGGGAGATGGAACAAAATAGCTTTCTGAGAGGTGTGAATTGTTTCAATCATTTCAACTTTCAATCCTAAGGATAATTCAGATGTTAACATCAACTGTTTTACCATCGACAGATGATCTCTTCTTTTGCAGGAACTGCTTCCTAATATGCTTTACCAGCTGCAGTAAAGCTGACAGAAGGTGGCCCAGCACAGGAGATTTCAAAGACGTTGCTACATTCATGTTCCACTGCATTTCCCATTCTTTTCCATTTTAAATCTCAAGAGGAAAAAATGTGTAAGAAGGTTTGTAATGGTTTGGGTGTTCCCTGCCCCCCCACACATTGGAAATCACCCAGACTGGACTCAGCCAGCTCTGGCAATTGAATGAAGCTTATATTTACAGCTTAGCTCAATATACAAGCAGATATTTACAGTATATACAGCTATAGACAGAAATAGACATGGTACAAGCTAATACAGAAACACAACTCCCCTCCCAGAAACCTGAGTCCCCAGGAGGGGCTCCCAACCACCCCTCACCTTCCCCCTGCCCCTCTCAACCATACCCCAGTCCCAAGGAAGAATGGAGGTTCGGCCACGGAGTTAGGCAGCAAAGTGGATTAGTCAAAGAAACAAAGGGTGAGGTTAGAGAGAGAGATGCAGGTCAGAGCTCCCCAGCAAGAGAAGTGCCTTTCTCTATGTTTTGATTCCTCTTTTTGTATCTCTCAGCAAGCCTATGAGTGCAGTAGACATCACCACTGTTTTCCTTTCACAGCCTGTAATCTAGTTCTTCTCACCAAAACATTCTAGCCTGCTGCAAACTAGCACAAGGTTAGACTGAAGAGGACACAATAGCAAAAAAATCCCAAGGAAGTAAGAGACTGTTAAGAGATTTGGGTCACAGCCTCAGAAAGGGAAACTGCAAGAGCACTGTTGGAGAAATGAGAAATAACCATCCCTTTCCCTGCTGGGATTTGAGCACAGACATTTTTGCCATCTCACTTGAAAGCCACAAATGAAGCCGAGTGCTCAGGCAGCACGTGCTCTTTCCTTTAAAAATAAGGAGGTGTCTTCTTTCAAGTGTTAAACTTTAAGCCCAAATTCCAAATGCTGTTGACCAGTGTGCCCATTGCTCATTCTCAGCTCAGGCACAAAATTAATGGTTGTGCACAGACTGCTTAGCTTCTGTTAGATTTTTCAGCAGTCTATGAACTAATTTCTTTAGAATTCTATTTTGCCTTCTGTTTTATGTCTTTATTTTTGTGGAGAAGAAAGGAGAAAACTCTAAAAGCCTGGGTAAATGCTTGATAGATGCTTGAGTGTGTCCAGAGAAGGGCGACGAGGCTGGGGAGAGGCCTTGAGCACAGCCCTACGAGGAGAGGCTGAGGGAGCTGGGATTGGTTAGCCTGGAGAAGAGGAGGCTCAGGGGAGACCTTATTGCTGTCTGCAACTACCTGAGGGGTGGTTGTGGCCAGGAGGAGGTTGCTCTCTTCTCTCAGGTGGCCAGCACCAGAACGAGAGGACACAGCCTCAGGCTGCACCAGGGGAGATTTAGGCTGGAGGTGAGGAGAAAGTTCTTCCCTGAGAGAGTCATTGGACACTGGAATGGGCTGCCCGGGGAGGTGGTGGAGTCGCCGTCCCTGGAGCTGTTCAAGGCAGGACTGGACGTGGCACTTGGTGCCATGGTCTGGCCTTGAGCTCTGTGGTAAAGGGTTGGACTTGATGATCTGTGAGGTCTCTTCCAACCCTGGTGATACTGTGATACTGTGAAAAGTCTCAAAAACTTGAAGGAAAGCACAAGGAGCTCTTGGTAGTCTTTACACAAAAGAAACAGCAACCATTTACAGAGCTGAGCCAAACCCAAGCAACTGATATCCCAGGCAAGATACCCTCACTGGGGCCAACTCTTCAGCTTCATCATCCATGACATGGTGATTAATTAAAGCAGGCAACAGAGAGAGCAGAGTATCACAAGGTCTCTGCAGTTTGTTCCCTTCCTGTGACTCCTCATGCAGACAACACCACCACCATCACAAGCAGTGACACCAGTGGAGAACTAGAGTTTGCTGCTACAAATTGGGCACACAGGCATGGGAAGACAACCCATAGCATGCAAAGGAGGAAACAGCCCCAACATGCACGAGAGTCTAACTAGACATCAATGAAAACAACAGTCTGTAACAACCATTGCTCACCACAGCCCAAATGTACCAGCTGACATACAAGAGACCAGGGGCCTAGTTTGAAGCTAGCTAGAATATCTTGGTGAGAAGAATTAGACAATAGGCTGTGAAAAGGAACCAATGGTGATGGCTGCTGCACTCCTGGGCTTGCTGAGATGGATAAGAACAAGAACACAAACATAGATAAGAGTCTCTTTCTGTCTTTGGGGCTGCACTTCTCTCTCTCTAACCTGCCTCTGTGTGACTAATCCATCTGCTTCTTAACCCCCTTGGCTCATTCTCCAAACTCACCTTGAATGTAAGGCAAAATCTGGGATAAGGTAGAGGGGTGGGAAGAAGGTGGAAGGGTGGTTGGGAGCCCCTCCTGGGGACTCTGGTTTCTGGGAGGGCTGCTGTGTTTCTGTGTTACCTTTAACTTGTATAGTTCTGCCTATAGCTGTAACTATTGTAACTATCTGCTTGTATCTTGTGCTAAGCTGTAAATACAAAGCTTCATTCTAATTTCCAGCTCAGCTGAGTGATTTTCTCAAGTGTGGGGAGAGGGGGGGCAGGTAACACCCAAACCATCACACCATGCTAGACTACATGAGCAAGACTTTGCATCCAAGACAGCAAAGAGGCAAGGAAAGCAGTATTGGAGGTCGTGGTTCAGCACACCCTGATGGCGCTGGAGACATTCGGTGGCATCAACAGTAATGTCAGACCCAACTAAATACAGTTAAACACACAACACTCTGCTGGGCTTCATACTTTGGGCATTTAGTATGAAATCAGTAAGCTCTGGGTCAAAATCTTGAGTGACCTCTGTTCCAAGAGCATAGCCAGTAACCCCCAGACAATTTGCCATTATGAAGAGAGTCACAAATAACAGAAAAATTAACCTACAAAGGATTATATTCTAGGAGCACTTTAATTGCCTTACATGAACTTGAGTTCAGAGTTGTGATTTTTAGCTGTCCACATTCAATTTAAATCAATACAAGGTCAAACAGTTAAAATCCCAAAAATATCAAGGGGTTGGTAGCAGTATTAAATGGTCCAAAAAGCAGGAAGGGTCCATTAGCAAACTAATCTATCCCCTATGAAATTAAGGGCTATGACCCTGTTTCCACTTAGGCACATGGTTCTTCTGATGTCAGGAGTGGCAATGGACTTCTGTTCCTCATCACTTGGTTTTGCTTTGTTCTATCCACCTAAATCATGGAAAATGTGCTGGCTGATTCTACCTGGTGCTTCTCTCAGAGCAGCAGCAATGAGGAACAAATAATTAGAGGATTAAAGAAAGTCCACAATGAAATCCCTCCTGAACTACTTCTCAATTTCTGGGCACCAGCCATGTTCACAGGTTGGAAAGCATTTGCAGTTGATACACCACATCCCCCCCACCCCACGGACCCCAGCAATACATTTAACAGGAGCACTTGTATCTTGCTGGGACAATCTGAGCCAGGACAATGGAGCCTCAGATGAAACTTCTCAAAAACTAGGGAGGGTCAAGATGCTTTGGAAGCTGTTCCAAGAGCCTTGTAGATGGGATCACAGGCCACCAGTTTTAGAAAAATAACCAGGGAAGGCTTGGATGGGTTCCTAGCCTTGGCAGTACTAAAGCTCATGTTTGATCTCAGGTTAGTTCCTCAGTCTCCACACTTTGCTTGCCAGCTGTAAAGCAGAGGATACTTTGCCTTCAACTTGCTTAGATTGCAAGCAGCTCCTAGTGGAGACTACCTTTTGGGTATCTGTGTGCATGTGTTCAGAGTCCTCTGAGAGCCTGACTCTGATTTTGATCCCATGCACCTGTTAGGTAAATGAAGAAATCCTGTTTCTTCCCTCACATCACTACAAGGCACCATTCACAGCACACTGAAATGATGATGTTTCCCCTCTCACTTGTGTTATCCCAACCAAAACTAACAGCATTACTGATGCCTCAGAGCTAACCACTGAAGATGGGCAGAGCAGCCCACCGTGGCAGAGAGCTGCTCGGAGCCAGCCACAGGCACTGGCAGGCAGCGCTGGCTGCGTTTGGAAAGGCCAGAGGCAGGCAGGCAGAAAGGAAGCTGGGCTGAGGATGGCAGCCACCAGAGACACGGCAGCAGCCAAAGCGACACGAGCTGGCCCCATTCAGTCCTTGCTTCTCAGCTAATGTTTTGGCACCTGTGAGAGTGACTCTAGAATCAACTTTGCAGTTCTAAGCCAAGAGCCCTGCCAACAAGTGACATCGACACTTTGCATCGCAGTCAGAGTTTGTGTCTGTCGGAAAAGACCACGGAGCACGGCAGGTGTGCACCCAGAAAAGGGGGAGCTCCCAGGGAGCCTTAGATCACAGCCAAACCACAGCTGCCTTCTGGGCAAGGCAAATGTTTATATTTCCTGACATATCCAGGGCAAGCCAGGTTGAGAAGAGTAAATTTTATTACTGCAGCTTAAACCTGAAAAGCAATACTTTAACCAAATAGGACTTTGGGGCACTCATCAATTAGCAATAGATTGGGGTTTTTTCCTCTTTCAAAACTAAGATTAGGTGACTAAAATCAGGCCTTCTCCGAACAGAAGTTTGAAAGCTCTTCTTTGAAAGCAATGCTTTCAATCTCTTTGTAAAAGCCCCACTCTGCTTTGGGCAGGGGGTGGGTTTTGTTCTAACTTCATGAGTCTGAAGACTCATTACACCTCTCCTTTTAACTGCCCATGTAAAAACAGAAGGTAAATAAAAAGCTCTTCTGCAAAAAACAATCCAGCTTGCACGCTGCAAGGAGGGAATATTTCCACTGCCAGCACAAGATTCAGGCTGCTGTTCACCAAACATTACTTAACTAGCTCTTGCCCCATCTAAAAACATGATGCAAGGCTTCCAGTTCCTCCAGGTCCCACTGTTTGAGTTTCCTTATGGAAGGACAATAGGGCAGGAACTGAAGGGTTTGAGATTTCATCCTCTGACAGGCTCCCAGCAAAAGTCATGTGGAGTACATCCATAAAATGTTTTGCAGGCAGACATCTGTGCTTTGGAGTAGCAAGAGACAAGCTGTGAGCTTGAAGCAGAAGAGGGTGATCTGAATTCGGGCACCGCATCGTGCCAGGTATGGCTACACTGTGCAGCACTGGATTTTGGCTACTCGGAGCATGCTGGAGCAAGACCAATCCACCTAAAGACATGAGCATTAACAACCTGGATCTCTTTGAGCTTTGTACTTTCAGACACAAAGAAAGAATCATTTCCCAGTCACAAGAAAACACTGCTTAAGAACGTACACCCCAAAAGAGCACCACATTGAAGAAGAGAGTTAATGGCCACTCTTTACCTGGGAAACTGGAGAGCCTCAAATTTGGCCTGAAAATTGTCTTTCCATTTCACAGAATCATAGAATGATTTGGGGTGGAAGGGATCCTAAAGACCATCCAATTCCAATCTACCACTGCGAGCAGGGACCCTTTCCACTAGGTGAGGTTGCTCAAGGCTTTTTCCAGCCTGGTCTTGCACACCTCCAGGGAGGGGGCCCCACAACTTCCCTGGACATCCTCTTTCAGCATCTCACCACCTTCACTATAAGAATTTGTTTCTAATATCCAGTCTCAATCTACCCTCTTCAAACTTAAATCCATTCCCCCCTATCCTATCACAAGCCCTCATAGAAAGTTCCTCCCAAGCACTCCTGTAATCCCCCTTCAGGTACTGGAAGGCTTCTATAAGGTCTCCCTGGAGCCTTCTCTTCTCCAGGCTGAACAGCCACAACTCTTGCAGCCTGTCTCCACAGGAGAGGGGTTCCAACCCTTTGGTCATCTTTGTGGCTCTCCTCTGGACCCGCTCCAGCAGTTCTATGTCCTTCTCATACTGCAGGCACTAGGACCAGAGACAGTACTCCAGATGGGGTTTCGCAAGAGCAGAGTAGAGGGGAAGAATCACCTCCCTCGTCCTGCTGGTCACACTTAACTTTGATGTAGCCCAAGACAATGGCTGGTTTCTGGGCTGCACTCACACAATGCTGGCTCATGTTGAGATTGTCATCAGTTGACACCCCCAAGTCATTCTCCTCAAGACATGCAGGACCTTGCACTTGGCCTTGTTGAACTACACAAGCTTGGCTTGGGCCCACCTCTCTGGATGGCATCCCTTCCCTCCAGTGTGTCAACCAGACCACACAGTTTGGTGTCATCTGCCAACTCAATGAGGGTGCCCAAATCCCACTGTCCATGTCACTGACAAAGATGTTAAGTGGCACTGGTTCCAGTACCACTCATCATTGGTCTCCATTTGGACATGAAGCCACTGAGACTGCAAGTCACTGAATGTACCCATCCAGCCAATCCCACATCCAGCAAAGTGGTCTGCCCCTCACGACCATACTTTTCCACCTGGGTAAGCAAGATGTCATGTGGGACAGTATCAAACATTTTACACAAGTCCAGGTAGATGACATCAGTTGCTCTTCCTTTATCCACCGATGCTGAAACCTAAAGCTTTGGCCACCTTCCTCTGTTTCCAGTAGCCTGATTTCTATCTTCTGGCCAACACATCATTAATATAATGAACCAGTGTCACAGCCAAAGGTGAATATCAGTTTTCACCAACTTAGCAGCAAATGCCCCAAGTCCTACTTCATATAAACTTTGCATCACTCGTTATCTCCTTGCTGCTGTGCTACACCACTGCAGCTTTGTCTTGGTTCTAGTTTAAATTTCCCAGAGACTCACAAAATAGCTAACAGAACCAATACAATTGTAGGATGCCTTCCCCTCTCCCCCAGTTTTGGAAAGAAAGGAATCAGATGTAGAGAGGAAAAAGGCAAAACACACCCAAAGAAATAGCCTCACCCAGCTTTGGAAGTTAAAAGAGAAAAAAGACTTTAACAAATAGAAGGTATGTAAAGTAGGGGAGTTACAAAGAGATATTGGGAAGAGAAAGAAAAACCAAGATACTTTCTGATATATATACACAGAACCAGATTGATGGTAATGGATGGAGGTAGACTTTCAGGCCCTGTGGAAGGATGGCCAAGGGTAGCAGCAACAAGGTGGTAGCAACAGGCAGGCAGGCGAGAGAGTGAGAGAAACAGGCAGTCCCTCTGTTTTTATAGGGGGGTAGACAGAACGTGGCAGTGAGCTAACCACTACACCCGGGGCCAGGTTCAGACCCAGACCTGGGGAGAAGTCAGGACGACCTAGGGGCAGGTTCAAGACCACTCCCCAGGAGGGTTAAGCCTTCACAAGTTTCCACCAGCAGCCCTATAAGTCAGCTGCTGCTAAGCATCTGGTCACTTGAAAACTCTTTTTTCTGCATGCTCCCCTCTACCATTGCAGAGCAAATCTGTGAATTTGTTGTGAATGCTACATAACCCCATGCAGAGATACAGGCTGGGGTCGGAGTGTCTGAGAGCAGCCAGACAGAGAGGGATCTGGGGGTGCTGATTGATACCTGCCTGAACATGAGCCAGCAGTGTGCCCAGGTGGCCAAGAGACCCAGTGGCATCCTGGCCTGCATCAGCAATGGTGTGGCCAGCAGGAGCAGGGAGGTCATTCTGCCCCTGTACTCTGCACTGGTTAGACCACACCTTGAGTGCTGTGTTCAGTTCTGGGCCCCCCAGTTTAGGAGGGACATTGAGATGCTTGAGCGTGTCCAGAGAAGGGCAACGAGGCTGGGGAGAGGCCTTGAGCACAGCCCTACGAGGAGAGGCTGAGGGAGCTGGGATTGGTTAGCCTGGAGAAGAGGAGGCTCAGGGGTGACCTTATTGCTGTCTGCAACTACCTGAGGGGAGGTTGTGGCCAGGAGGAGGTTGCTCTCTTCTCTCAGGTGGCCAGCACCAGAACAAGAGGACACAGCCTCAGGCTGTGCCAGGGGAAATTTAGGCTGGAGGTGAGGAGAAAGTTCTTCCCTGAGAGAGTCATTGGACACTGGAATGGGCTGCCCGGGGAGGTGGTGGAGTCGCCGTCCCTGGAGCTGTTCAAGGCAGGACTGGACGTGGCACTTGGTGCCATGGTCTGGCCTTGAGCTCTGTGGTAAAGGGTTGGACTTGATGATCTGTGAGGTCTCTTCCAACCCTGATGATACTGTGATACTGTGATAATTTATTCCTCACAACACTCCAAAATCTACAAAGTTGAGTTCAAACACTGAATCAAGTTATGATGCTTCATGAGTCGCCACATCTTGAGCTAGCTTCATTTGCTCCAGGTGCATGTGTCCCAAACTTGGGCTGGATTCACTTAGATGACACAGCTTAATACACCTACAGCAAAACAAACCAGAGTAGTTGTAGCACACATCAATGTTACTGCAAAGAAGAAGGTGCTAGAACAGGGTAACAAGCAAAATGTCTGCATTTTAGTGAGGCAAAGTTAGGTTCTGCATTAGGAAAACCACTAAAGCAGCAAGCTAATTAAACACTGGAATCGCCCACCTAAAACAGCTGTGACCTGCTAATGCTGGTTTAAACACAGCTTATGCTGGTTGCCAGCAGCAAGGGTAGGCCAGATGATCATTTCAGGTCCACTTCAGCACTATTTTCTATTATCCTCTTCTTCCAGCAGCTCTCAGCAGTATATTTTTCTAATTACACCCAGTTTTCATCAGATTACTCTCCCTTTATTCACATTTCCTAGCACAAACACCCAGGGCAAGCTGTCCTGGACACCAGCTCTTTTAGCGCTGTGTTGCTGTACCTTTTGTGAGGATTTGGCCCTTAAGATCTCTCAAGAGTAGAGCTTTAATTTCACAGCACAGATCTTGCTCATTTCACTCCATATTTACCGAGCACAAAGGGAAGACTATGCAAATGCCCTGCTACTTAGAGCTGAACAAAGTGGAAGCAAACATGTAGATGTGAATGGAAGACAGAATGGTGTAAGAGAAAAAAAAACCCAGCCCTTTTGAAAAGTAAAATGACTTTGTCAGGGTCCCTTTGCACTATGTGCATGGATGATTTGTGACAAAACAAAAAAGTGCTAGCCTAGCACGTCACCCATGTCAGAGATTAGAGCACTTCAAAACCCTCAGTAGTTCAAGCACTTTCTGGAACTTGAAAGGCTTTCTTAGGCGATGCTTAGCTTCTTTATGGCTTTTACACGACTTTGATGTGCACCTAAGAGTGAGGAATCTTAATCTGAAGGTTTCCTATAGAAAATACCCATATTGTAAGATAAATCACAAAACCTGGTCACCCTGATTAGCATGAGTCAAGAAGTTTGCAGCACTTGGTGCCTGGAGACTCCAACTCGTTGTTTTGACACCCCAATAAGGACTCTGAATTTCCCCACACTGTCATTACTTTCAAAAGGCTTCTTTAATAGCAGCACCGGAGTAAAAGTTCTACTGGCTCACAAAGGACAGCGTGCAAGGCAGCAGTCAGTTAGGCAAGTGTCATTTTGCCTCCTCTCCTCATTCCCTCTCAAAAGCAGAAATTCTAAAGTTCCTTTGAGTTAAGGGATCCGTGGAAGCACAATCTACTTTCTCCTGTGTTACAAAACCTCTTCTCTTGAGTGCAAACATGGATGAGTAAACATCAGCTTCCATCTCCCTCCTCCCTCTACACACTTAACCCCCAGCAGCATTATTGGGAATTATGCATGCATAACGAGCAGAGAGCAGTCCCTTCATGAATAGAGCCCTTGTTGGAACAATGAATACATTTAACCATTAACATCTAGGGATGTGCCCAACTATCCAATTTAACTGGCTGCCAAAGAAAGCTACCATGACCTGCCTGATACTGTCAGGTTCGGAGCACAGCTCTCCCAAACTTGTCTCTCATTTGTTTTTAAAGGAGCCAGCAGTGGTCCCACACAGCAGCACGGGGGCTCTGTGTCAGAATGGGCTCCTCAGAGCTGGGGGACCCTCCAGGACAGATGTCACTTCCACCATGTGATGGAAGAACTCTACAGAGGGAAAGAGCATAACCACAGGAAGCAAGCAGAATCAATCAGACAACCAAAAACCCATATGTATGTATATATATAGACACATACTTCAAATATATACATAAATGTATATATATATACACACTTCAAATATATACATGTATGTGTGTGTATATATATGTATGTATATAAAAATATACATACAGCTGTCACTTCCACCATGTGATGGAAGAACTCTAAGAGGAAAAACCATAACCACAGGAAGCAAGCAGAATCAATCAGACAACTAAAAACCCATATGTATGTATATATATACTTCAAATATATACATAAATGTATATATATATACACTTCAAATATATACATGTATGCATATATATGCACATACAGCTGTCACTTCCACCATGTGATGGAAGAACTCTAAGAGGAAAGACCATAACCACAGGAAGCAAGCAGAATCAATCAGACAACTAAAACCCCATATGTATGTGTGTATATAAACATATATACACACTTCAAATGCATCTGCACGTCAGTAAGCATTTTTCTTTGGCAGTATATGTCTTACTGGAAATCCAGCAAGGACAAAGAAAGGCAGAATATGGCACAGAACCACATAAAGCAGGATGAAAACTACATGTCAGAAGAAGAGAAGAGAGAGGCTTGTAAAGGACAACCCATTGGAATGGGCTGCCCAGGGAGGTGGTGGAGTTGCTGTCCCTGGAGGTGTTCAAGAAAAGCCTGGATGAGGCACTTAGTGTCATGGTCTAGTTGACTGGCTAGGGCTGGGTGCTAGGTTGGGCTGGATGACCTTGGAGGTCTCTTCCAACCTGGTTGATTCTATGATTCAACTCTTAGGGAAGTAAATCTTTGTCTTCCACAACTCTGAGGCTCCTATGCTATTGCCTGGCCACGCCTGGCCTTCATTTCCATCTTTCAGCTATGGACACGCGAGCGAGAACCTGAGGATATTGCCTCTATTAATGATGCTTCAAGAGTCCACAAAGTAGCAAATAAATGTAATGGTATTATCTCTGATACTTAAAATTCCTCTGTCATCTTATGTTCTTTCTGTAGTCTTTGGACTAGTGCCTTGAAATTTCACAAGTAAAAACTTGAGGCATTAATCATGCATGCATGGCTACACTAAGGAGGTAATTAATAATCATCCTTTAAAACTGATGTACTGAAAAGAATAAAATAGATGGATTTATTCTCATTAAAGCCTGTGCATAGTGCTTATCCATACTAAGAGGCAAGGCTGTGGTCTCTCTGTTATAAATCATTTGCTAAATACTGCTGAGGTACTCGGTGCTGTGCCACAGCACTTACAGCCCACAGGAGGTCCAGGGCACTCTCTAAAATTTGTCTGTAAGACTGTCAGGGCAAGCCCTCAGCACACCTGTGCATCACCTTGTACAGAAGAGACCACCTTCAACCCAGAGTCAGCCTCTGGGTGGTACCCCATCACAGAAAGGCAGAAACTTCTCACCTCAAGAGTAAACTTATTAGAGGCAGCTCAGGAAGCCATGGGGCAGTGGAATTGGTCGCATTGCATTTCTAAGCTACATAGGTTGATTCACCATCAGATACTGCTAGGCTAGAGAATTGCATATTGAATTGGCAAAGCCTTCTCAGCCACTTGAGTTTACTTTGACACTCTAAAACAAAAGCAGTGTGCACTTGCAGCCCAGAAAGCCAAGCAGAGCCTGGGCTGCAGCAGGAGAAGTGTGGCCAGCAGGGCCAGGGAGGTGATTCTCCCCCTCTGCTCCATTCTGCTGAGACCCCACTTGGAATACTGCATCCAGTTTTGGAGCTCCTGGGACAAGAGGGATGTGGAGGTGCTGGAGTGTGTCCAGAGCAGGGCCAGGAGGATGCTCAGAGGGCTGCAGCAGCTCTGCTGTGAGCACAGACTGAAAGAGTTGGGGCTGTGCAGGCTGGAGAATAGGAGGCTCCAAGGTGACCTTCTTGTGGCCTTCCAGGATCTGAAGTGGGCTACAAAAAAACTGGGGAGGGACTTTTTAGGCTGTCAGGTAGTGCCAGGACTGGGGGGAATGGAGCAAAGCTGGAGGTGGGGAGAGTCAGAGTGCAGGTGAGGAGGAAGTTGTTGAGCATGGAAGTGGTGAGAGGCTGGAATGGGTTGCCCAGGGAGGTGGTTGAGGCCCCATGGCTGGAGGTGTTTCAGGCCAGGCTGGCTGAGACTGTGGCCAGCCTGCACTAGGGTAGGGTGTCCCTGCCCATGACAGGGGGGTTGGAAATGGATGATCCTGGTGGTCACTTCCAACCCTGACTGATTCTATGAGTCTATGAAATAGGGACACAAATATTGTCCCCCCATTCTTCTACAGGGTGATAACAAGGTCCAGTGTTGCTGAAGTAGCTTAGACACAAAGGGATCACTCCAAGTATTGTCACTGCTGCTGACAATATTGAGCTCTTGAAAGGGACACATCACAAGCATAAAATGGAGGTACTCTGGACACCTGTTATCACTGTAACATCCACAGCAGCTCAGCACAGTCCTGCTACCCTTCCTCCTCACACAGAGGTCCCTTCCCTGTCCAGACTGCAAGTGGTCCACACACAGATAGTCCCTGAGTACACCTGGATTTACAGAAGGCCACACTGGGTCATGAAGGCCATGAAAAGAAGGAAAACCCTCATCCTCCTAAGTCTGCACTATGTAACAGTGTGAAGCCAGCTGTTAGGCTGGGGGGTGAGGTTATTTTTATAGATCCCAACAGAACACTGTGCAGAAACAGTCTGTATTGTCCAAACAAATAATACACTGCCTCTAAAAATAATTAAACCTGAAGTGCTTTCTCCAATGTGGAAACATCATTAAACGTTAGCTGGGTACCTCCTTTCATCTACTGATGCTGCTCAGAAGTTACCCTAATGTGAATTAAAAAAGTAATCTATAAATCTCTCTTTCTAGCTAAGAGGATGACAATGTCATATAGAATCATAGAATCATAGAATCAACCAGGTTGGAAGAGACCTCCAAGATCATCCAGTCCAACCTAGCACCCAGCCCTAGCCAGTCAACCAGACCATGGCACTAAGTGCCTCATCCAGGCTTTTCTTGAAGACCCCCAGGAGGGACGGTGCCTCCACCACCTCCCTGGGCAGCCCATTCCAATGCCAATCACTCTCTCTGTGAAGAACTTCTTCCTAATATCCAGCCTATACCTACCCTGGCACAACTTGAGACTGTGTCCCCTTGTTCTATTGCTGGTTGCCTGGGACAAGAGACCAACCCCCACCTGGCTACAATGTCCCTTCAGGTAGTTGTAGACAGTAATATGATCACCCCTGAGCCTCCTCTTCTCCAGGCTAAACAGGCCCAGCTCCCTCAACCTCTCCTCATAGGATTTGTGCTCCAGGCCCCTCACCAGCTTTGTTGCCCTTCTCTGGACATGTTCCAGCACCTCAACATCTTTCTTGAATTGAGGGGCCCAGAACTGGACACAGCACTCAAGGTGTGGCCTGACCAGTGCTGAGTACAGGGGCAGAAGAACCTCCCTTGTCCTACTGGCCACACTGCTCCTGATGCAGGCCAGGATGCCATTGGCTCTCTTGGCCACCTGGGCACACTGCTGGCTCATCTTCAGCTTACTCTCTATCAGTACCCCCAGGTCCCTCTCCTCCTGGCTGCTCTCCAGCCACTCAGTCCCCAGCCTATAGCACTGCTTGGGGTTATCGTGGCTGAAGTGCAGAACCCTGCACTTGGCCTTGTTCAATCTCATCCCATATGCAATAGTGATACCTGATCGAGGTGATGGAAACTGAGAAACTAAGTGCAAATTCTGTGTCGTGGGCTTGGCTGCTGTTTGGAAATTGATTCTGACCATCCAAACTCACATTTTCCCCCAAAAGCAGCTGTTGTGCTCTAAACTGTTAAGTGATGGTTGTGCATGTGAAGTATTATTAAGCATATGCCTCTTTATCATGTCACTTTGTGCTTTTATGGGAGAAATACTCAATTACAAAGAGTCTGCAATATTTGGAACTATAGCTGTACTTTTATACCCTCTAGAAGTAAACCCACTCTGCTGCCCAGGGTGCATTTTACACTGATCAGCCTTTGCTTTTTACAGCTCCCAAGCTTCATGCCAATTCTCATGATTAATCTCCATAAAAGCTTTTGCTTATGTTGATGTATGTATTTGATTCACTTATATAGCTATTATTATCATGCCAACTTTGTTTGCTCTTACCACATTAATGCCTTTCATTAGTATTGCCCTTTGGTTAAGGACTGACTGCTCAGCCAGCCCTGCAACACTGGGGGAGGAGGGGTGAGAGGAATCCTTCCCAATTACAATCTGACAGCAGAACTTCCATGGTGCACAAGATGCTACAGAGGCAGCTGTTGGGAGTCGTCAGCCTTTTAAGGGTAAGTAAATTCTTACTAAGCTTGTTCTCTATCCTGAGATAGAGCACTGGGGATAGAGTTCAGCACCAGAATCATCAGATCACTAAAAAAAACCCAAATCACTACACAGTTGTTTTGGGGTTTTTTAGCAGAGGTTTCTGAGAGAATGAGTAGACCACTGAAGTGCAGAAATGCTTGGCCATGTGAAGTGCAGGAATACTGCTGGAGAGCAGCCAGACAGAGAGGGATCTGGGGGTGCTGATTGATACCTGCCTGAACATGAGCCAGCAGTGTGCCCAGGTGGCCAAGAGAGCCAGTGGCATCCTGGCCTGCATCAGGAATGGTGTGGCCAGCAGGAGCAGGGAGGTCATTCTGCCCCTGTACTCTGCACTGGTTAGACCACACCTTGAGTACTGTGTTCAGTTCTGGGCCCCCCAGTTTAGGAGGGACATTGAGATGCTTGAGCGTGTCCAGAGAAGGGCAACGAGGCTGGGGAGAGGCCTTGAGCACAGCCCTATGAGGAGAGGCTGAGGGAGCTGGGATTGGTTAGCCTGGAGAAGAGGAGGCTCAGGGGAGACCTTATTGCTGTCTACAACTACCTGAGGGGTGGTTGTGGCCAGGAGGAGGTTGCTCTCTTCTCTCAGGTGGCCAGCACCAGAACAAGAGGACACAGCCTCAGGCTGTGCCAGGGGAGATTTAGGCTGGAGGTGAGGAGAAAGTTCTTCCCTGAGAGAGTCATTGGACACTGGAATGGGCTGCCCGGGGAGGTGGTGGAGTCGCCATCCCTGGGGCTGTTCAAGGCAGGCCTGGACGTGGCACTTGGTGCCATGGTCTGGCCTTGAGCTCTGTGGTAAAGGGTTGGACTTGATGATCTGTGAGGTCTCTTCCAACCTTGGTGATACTGTGATACTTGGCCACACGAAGTGCAGGAATACTTGTCTCTTTCTCTCCACTTGGTTTGCTAACAAGATGGTGTGCTGGAGAAGAGTAGGTTCTCTCCCTGGCTCTTGGATTCCTTCCCAAGACGTCCACAGGAAAGGCAGACCTTGGCAGCTAAGCCAGTCTTCTGCTCACCTGGACCAAGTGCTCACGCAAGTTGCTGAGGGAGGACACTGCTTTTTCTGAGGCTCATGGATATGAGAACTAGAGATTTCCATCTGGCAATGAAACAGCAATTCTATCTTTATGAGGCACTAAGTAAGTTTAAACAGATTTTTTTTCCCCTATAGATTACTCCCAGGAGGGCATTACAGAGTGGGCAGCTGGTCTCATGTCAAACACAAATTTAAGGCACAGGAAAGGAAGAAGGGAGCAAAAGATATTACTGCTGTGGCTTGAGTCTTGTCTGCATCCACAATCACCAGCTCCAGGTTGACACTTCTGGTGACAGTCTGAGCCTGAAGAGTGCTCTAAAATCCTGAGAAGACTAATGAAGGAAGCATCCTCACTCCAGAGCAGCTGGAGGCTGCTAAAGCATAGCTGTTCTGAGCAGAAGGAAAACCATCGCAAGACGCACAGGCTACAAGCCCTGACTGCTCAGAGACTCTGGAAACCCTGCCTCCTCCTTGGCACTGCCTCTGGACGAGAGGAGCGAAGGAAGCACAGGTTTCAGGTTCACCTTCCATAACCCAAGGTAACTTCCAGCCTTCTTCCCTCACAAACAATTTTCTGGAAGCCAGCCTGAAGACTGCTGGCTGCGATTTGCCTCCCTGTGACGGCAACGTTTGAGCAATGCCCCTTACAATAAAACACTGTGCCACAGCCTGCAGACCCACAAACTCAGGCATTGCTGGCCTTGGATTAGGCTACTCAGAGAGGAGCAGTGACAGAAGCAGAAACTATCTCACGTTGGATCAGCCCATTGCCTCCAACAGTGAGTGCTTTAAACCACCGAGAAGCCTATGCGTCCAGAAATAAGCGAATACTAAGAGGGAGAAAACCTTCCACTGTAACAAGCTGCAGGTAAGGAGAACTCACAAACTTGTTATAGCTACTGGGATTTTCTAACAGAAAAAGTACCTTAATGGAAACAAGATTTCTTTCTTCCTGCCTCTTCTTAAAAATCTTAACCAGCCTACACATTTCCTAAGCACAACACAACTGTACTCATCCACTTTCTGCCAGGTGTACCCTTTATCTACATCACTGACAGCAGCCCCACACAAGCAGGTGAACAATAACCCCAAGTATAACTTGCAGTTCACATCAGAGGATTTTAGTCACTCAGTCTGACGGGGCAAAAACTTTCCAGAGCAAATAAAGCAAGTACATTTCCCATCTGGCAGACAGCAGACTTAGGAGTGACTTTGACAGAATGCTGCTGTGAGCAAAATGTGTTTCAGCACTGCACCTTCACCAGGGGAATTATGGCATTCTCATTAAGGTGATAGAAACAAAGAGCTGAGCAGTGATAAAAGAGAGAAATAGGAAAATAAGGTGTGGCATGCTCCACTTCATAATGAAATGGCTACTTCAACAGATACTCTCAGGTATACTCAAAGAGACCTAGTTCATTCATGAGGCTGTGGCCAGCCTGCTCTAGGGTCGGGTGTCCCTGCCCATGGCAGGGAAGTTGGAGCTAGATGACCCTTGTGGTCCCTTCCAACCCTGACTGATTCTAAGATTATTCTTCCTCAACAGTACAGAAGCTTTGCCACAGGTCGAGATGGGATGAGATCCAGCCTTATGTATGCATCGCACACAGCAAGGAGCTTCCAGTAGGAACCTAGGACTCTCCTGTCCCTGCTCAGCAAGTTTAATGTACAGATTGTTAATACATGTCCAGCTCTGCTATGGGACATTCAGCACATACAGACAGCAATGAGCACTCCTGCTGATTTAAGGTGCAGGCTGACAGCAGAGAATAAAGAAGCTTTTAAGAGGACAAAAATCTGCCCTTCAAAACTGAATCTCTGAGCACAATCTGGGCAGCTCCTGTGCTCTTTGCAAAGCAGTAAATCAGCAAATGATCCTCTTGGTAGTCCTCTACAAGATGATTATTTAGAAAATAAACACAGAGTTCCTAGAATTCTTTCACAAATTACTTTCTATGCTTTCCAGAAATCAGCCCAATTCCAATTCTTCTACCTCTACTTATCATGTGTCCACAGACTGAGTTTTTGCATGACCATCTCCTAGTCAATAAGCAAAGAGAGCCAGAAGTGAGCCTGTAGAAACGAGGAGGAAACTCTCACGAGCACTTCCATGATTATCGAAGGCATCAAGAGGGCTACTTTTACTGTTTCTGCTACGATTCACCGCCTCAGTGTGGACAAGTCACAGAGCCCAGCTGAGTTCATTCAGTCTTCCTACAGTTTGGAAAGCAGCGACAGCCAGCCACTACTGTGCCTGTGAATAAACAGAGCTTGGAACTTGGTCCCTGCCAGCATGCAGTTACACTGTAACACAACCCAGGGCTCACAGGCTATTGCTAATGGCAGCCTCATGTCTGGGAGGAATGCCATACCTAGCAGCACCATCAGGTTTGACAGAGCCAGACTCCCTGGAACCAAAGGCTTAGCCGCCCGGCAGGATTAGCACAGCCCTTCACCCTTAGCGACAGTACAGAACTCTGCCTCATCAAAATGTTAACCAGAGAGCTCCTACAGAAACACCCCAGCTCAGCCTCTGGTAATACAAGTACAAGACTGGGAACATATTACCTCATTTTCCAGGCTGGGGGAAGACACAGAAACCCCCCTCCTTTGATCCACAGCCAAGGCAGCGTTACCTTTACCTGGCCAATCTGTTTGCGATTGGCAGCAAATGACGCTTGAAACATTCAGCTCGTTCCAGAAGAGCAGGCTACCAGACAGCAGCACAGACTCAGCTGGTGGAGAAATCTGGACAGACAGAACAAGGAGATCTGCTACTCAGAAATACCTCTTACCCATCTTGTGTCAAAACACTCCTCTTACTTAGTTCTGCACTCATTAATAGCCTAGATTCGAGAGTGGAAACCTAGCTCACCTCTGCAGGGGGAAACCAGAAGAGACGTTTACAAAGTGGCTCCTGGGCAGCTCATTTCAGAAGGTGGTGACTCTCAGACTGGTTGCTGCCACACTTAAAAAATGGAAGCATTTTCTTCACCTGGAGTCTTCCTCCTTCCTTTGCCACTACATTTTATACAAGAGGCTGCTAGGTTCTGTCCAAAGCTGCTCTGCATCTCACTGCAGGTCATGCTGACACCTATTTCCCACTCAAAAATCACAGTCTGCAGATTACATATGACATGGGGATGCAGCAATCAGTCCCTAGGAAGCCTAAATCCAGAATTCATCATTGTATATGGTACCTATCAGTGTGCAGCTTCAACACTGTAGCTGCAACTAATACCAGGGGAGGCTGTAGCCTGCAAACTCTACCAGGTTGTGCTAGTTTGAAGCTAGCTGGGATACTTTGGTGAGAGGAATTAGATGGTAGGCTGTGGAAAAGAAACAACAGTAATGGCTGCTGCACTCATAGGCTTGCTGAGATGGATAAAAACAAGAACATAAACATAGATAAGGGGAGCTGCTCTTGGGCTCTGGGGCTGCATGAACTTCTCTAACTTGCTGCCTAACCCATCTGCTTCCTAACTCCCCTGGCCAACCCTCCAAACTCACCTTGAACACAAGGCAAAGTCTGCGGTAAGGTAGAGGGGTGGGGAGGAGGTGGAAGGGTGGTTGGGAGCCCCTCCTAGGGACTCAGGTTTCTGGGAGGGCTGCTGTGTTTCTGTATTATCTTTAACTTGTCTATTTCTGGCTACAGCTGCAAATATTGAAAATAGCTGCTTGTACCTTGTGCTAAGCTGTAAATATAAAGCTTCATTCAATTTCCACATTGGCTGAGCCTAGTCTGGGTGACTTTTTCACAAGTGTGGGGGGGTGGGGAACACCCAAACCATCACACAGGTATTCAGAGTTGCTTTAGTATGGGTGAAATGGTCATCACCCTTAAGAGAACACAGCAAACACATACACCTGATAGTCAGCCTGCTGATCCCTCACCTGGCACTGGGTTGAGCTTCTCCTCTCAGCTGAGATGCTGATTTTCTTGAAAGATATAAGAACTTAATAATCCTTCAGACTTTACCCTTTGCTGGATTTGTTGTGTTAGCCTATAAATGCTGGCTTGAGATTAGCCAAGGCCTCTCAACACTTCTGTGACTGAAAATACCTAGCAAACAGACAACACACATGCAAAAGTTCCATTTTTCAGAGAAAACAAGCCAAAAATGATATGCAGGCAACTGAGAAGCACCCCAGTGCACATGCAGATCTGTCTCACAGCAGAAGCTGGCAAGAAGCTCTCTATAAGGCTTTATTCAGTGCTAGATTCAGCTGAGCCGGATGCTCTCCAATGCCACCCCCAGCTGCCCACCACTCTTCCCCTTCTACTTTAACTGACAACTGTCTGAAGTATTCGGGGGAGATGCTCCAATGTTTGTGTTGTTAAAATGAATAGTAAAACCAGCCTCAATATCAAAGAGAGAGAAAAATGGGGGAGAGGGGAGGCTTCTATTAAGATACATTCACTGATAATAGCTACCAGATGAAAATGCTGGAAAATACTTTAGTACTTAATTAGAAGAGGGAATAAGATAGGAGGCATTACTACCTGGCAAGATACCATTAAAACATGCAAGCTTTGGTGGAGCTGAGTACACTCAGAACTAACAGGGAAGATCAATAAATGCCACTTTTCCTCAGCTCTCCTCTGCTCCGATCATCTCCTTCAAAAGAAACCTTTATGAGCTAAAATTTATAAGCACATTACCCTCCCTCACCTTCTCTCATGCTATTTATTTTCTGAGAGCATGTTATTCAATAGGAAAGTTCAATCTGACATAAGAAGACAATGAAACCTCTCTGAAGCATCACAGTATCTAATACCTTCCTTCTAGAAGTGCTCCATTTCCCCCAAGTTTCGCAGAAAAAGTAAAGCAATCCATCAATTTAATTAAAGTTTGATGAACTTCTTTCTCCAGAAAGAGCTCAGGAAAGAGCATTAAATATACATCAAAATGGATAAAAATCTTTGTTCTACCTCTTTTTTAACTAACCTTCATATTTAGCTCTTGAAGACAGGGTGATCTGATGCCTCTATCAGCAGAACAGAACAGCACCACGCTTCAAGCTTCAGAACGCTATTCCTACAAGGCTCTTCTTGCCATCAACTACGGAATGACTCCTTGCTCGTGGACAACTTCATAGCCATGCATCATCTCAACTACTTCATGCAAAGTGAAGGCAAAGATCACTAGCTGCACAATCATTCACAGCCTTAAGGGCTGCTGTAAGAGATTAGCCCAATGGCCTGTCAAATTTAGTCCCTAAGGCAGAAACCTGTGCCACAAAACACACCCGAAGCTCATTCGAGAAGCCTTCCCATCAAACTCAGCGTTTGGATTGACTATTCAGGGGGAAAGTAAACAAATATGTAACTTTTTTTAAAGTGAAAAAGTAATAAAGCAACAACCCACACTGACATCTATACTCCACATACCCACAACCAGGCAGCTGTGCCAGCGTGAGACAGGTGAAGACTGTCTGATGAGGCTGATAGGCTTTGCTCTTTATTGCAGTTTTGCTCTTAAAACATGTAAGAGTCAGGATGTGAGCTCGTTCGCTACTCAGGCACGAGGGCACGCACAGGAGCTTAGTATTTTTGACATTCAAATGCATCTTATCCCCTTGCAACGAATGCGGCAGGACAACTGTAGGATAAGCAAGAAAATATCTTTTCCTGCTCTGTGCGTGCTGCTCTCCCACTTCCCTGCATCACACGTTGTTCAGAAACTGTACGAGAAGGCAAAGACAGCACCACTCATCAACTTCCACAAGTACTGAGCACCAAGGACTTACTGCTTAACCGAGCAACACCCAAGTTCTGTTGGCTGCACTCCTCCAAGGTGCTTCCTCTGCCTTTCTTACGGCAGCCTTCACCTGCAAGGTAACGCTCCCTAACTACAAAGTTACGCCAGCCTGCCTCGGCTCAGCGAAGCAAGCGTTCCCGTAAGGACTCCACCGCTAACTTTCCCTCTAAGCAAGGGGGTCCTCTGCGGGAGGCCGCCTCAGCTTTAGCACTCCGTAAAGGGCTCGCAGCGCTCTCCAAGGCGGGGAAGAGGGTGGCGATCAACAAGCAACACCTGCAGGCTGTGGAAACTCGCGAGTGCGCCTGGCCTCCTTTCCTAGCAATGCTGAGTTATTCTAGCAGGAGGCACGCCAAGCCCGCTCAGCTCTCCGCTACCTGTGTGCGGCAGGAGAGCCGGCGCTGGACTAAGGGACCCACGGCGCGGCGGATCCTCGCAGGCAAGCGCGCAGCCCGCGACGGCGGCACCGGGGCCGGGGGAGGATGCAAGGACGTCGCCGCCCGCGGGGAGCCCCGCTGCTGCCGGGGCGCGGGCAAAGGCGAACCCGACTGGCACCAGCCCACCGGCCCCCCGCCCCGCGCCGCCCGCAGCCGCTCCCGAGCGCGGAGAAACCACCCTGGCGGGTGGCTCGGTACTGACCGGCCGTGGGCACGTCGGGGACCAGCTTGAGGGGTCCGATCTGCCGCAGCTGAAATGCCGTCCGCACTTCGTGGCAGCTGGGGGACTTGCCCGCCACCGCTCCGCCGCACAGCGCCGCCGCCAGCAGCCACAGCCGCAGGACCCCGCGGCTCCCGTCAGCGGCCATCTCGCACCCCCGGCGGCCGCGGGCCGGGCCGGAGCGCTGCGGGGCGCGGGCCGTGTGCCGGTGCCGGGCGCCAGTCCCGGCGGCGGCGCCGCTGCCCCTCCCGCCTCTCGCGCTCCTCCTCGGCGAGCGCCGCCGCCGCCCGCCCTCGCCCCTCCCCGCCCGCCCGCGGGGTCCGAGCGGGCGCTGCCGCCCCCCGTGCGTGGGCTTCTGCCGGATTTCGGAGACGAGAGGAAGAGAGGGAAGGAGAGACTCCGGACCGCCCCCCCGGGTCCAGCCGCGCTGACGCCGGCCCGAGGGCTTCAGCTCGGAGCAGCGGTAGTGGAGGGGTGTGCTGGGACCCCCCAACCTCAGGCTCCCTCTGCCCTGAGCCTGCGAGGGAGCAGGAGGTGGCTGCGGGGGGAGCCGCTGCTCTGCCGCGCAGCCTCACGGGGCCAGGGTCAGGAAAGTTTTCGGAGTTTCCGTGCGGTATCTGCGGGACGTGAAGGTCCAGGTTAGCCTCTGCACCGGAGAGTCGCCGAAGCAGGCGGCCAGTGACGAGGGACGCGCTCTCGGCGTGCGGCCGCACAGTAAACAGGCACGGAGCGGTAACTGTAAGCCCTAAGCACAGCAGTTTGGGAAACAATAGAAGCGTTTAGGTTAAAAAAGATCCTTGCAGTCATCGAGTCCGACTGTTAACCCGGCACTGCCAGGTCTCCACCACCGCATCTCCAAGGCTTTTAAACACCTCCAAGGAGGATGGCTCTACCACTTGCCTGGACAGCTGGGCCAGGGCTTGATGACCCTTTCAGAGAATAAATTGTCCTAATGTGATTCTGTACTTCCGTGATGTCCAACCTAAATATTCCCTGAAGCAGCTTCAGGCTGTTTTCCTCTTATCACTTGGTACTTGAGCGAAGAGACCAACCCTGGTTCTTAGCAGATGACATGGAGTCCGTGGAGGAGTCTTAATGGGATGTAACTCTTCATGAGTCTTCGTGAGTGTTGAGTCCTGCCGACAGCCATTGCAGAGACTAGAAAAAGCTCTGCACCAGGAAACATATCCTTATGCACTGCCTGCAAATATAAGCTGATGTTCTGTACAAAAGCCAGCAGCAGTTACATCCTATAGTGTTTGGGAGAAGATAGACCCCTCCTGAGGCTGAGACCACCTCGAGAGCATCCATCAGAGAGATCTGCAATCCATCCCTAAGCATGCTTCAGTATCAGCTGCTTTGCCACTGATGCTGAATGTGTCCATCTATTAATTTCCTCAGAAGGATCCCTCTAACAGCCCCATCACACAGCAATGGTGTGGTCAGCAGGAGCAGGGAGGTCATTCTGCCCCTGTACTCTGCACTGGTTAGACCACACCTTGAGTGCTGTGTTCAGTTCTGGGCCCCCCAGTTTAGGAGGGACATTGAGATGCTTGAGCGTGTCCAGAGAAGGGCAACGAGGCTGGGGAGAGGCCTTGAGCACAGCCCTACGAGGAGAGGCTGAGGGAGCTGGGATTGGTTAGCCTGGAGAAGAGGAGGCTCAGGGGTGACCTTATTGCTGTCTGCAACTACCTGAGGGGTGGTTGTGGCCAGGAGGAGGTTGCTCTCTTCTCTCAGGTGGCCAGCACCAGAACGAGAGGACACAGCCTCAGGCTGTGCCAGGGGAGATTTAGGCTGGAGGTGAGGAGAAAGTTCTTCCCTGAGAGAGTCATTGGACACTGGAATGGGCTGCCCGGGGAGGTGGTGGAGTCGCCGTCCCTGGGGCTGTTCAAGGCAGGATTGGACGTGGCACTTGGTGCCATGGTCTGGCCTTGAGCTCTGTGGTAAAGGGTTGGACTTGATGATCTGTGAGGTCTCTTCCAACCCTGATGATACTGTGATACCTTTCAGGCATATGGAGCACCTTATGAGCTACAAGAATTACTATTGCTGGAGGCCGTTATGTCTGGTTTCTTTAAGGTTTCTTGTAACCCTCAAGATGCTTCTAAATGTGCTCCTGGAGCAAGAGAAGCCCCCCCTGCAGCTAATGTAACCAGTACACGTTCCCACAGGCAGCAATGAGAAGCTGAGCACAGTGCTGTAAGAATTGCCTGAATTGTATTTTTATAGCTAGAAGTGCAAATCTTTAAAGCAGTTTGCTTGCATTAGCTTTGTTCCTATGAAGACAGCAAGAGATTAATTCACTGTTATGGGGGGGGGGGGGGGGGGGGGGGGGGAGGAAGAGAAAAAAAATTATTCAGAACCTCTTGCTTGTAAAGTCAAAGCCAGAGTGAAAGAAGAAACTGGCCACATTATCAGGCTTCTACATTCAAAAGCTGAGAACAAGTCACCTTAGAAGCCTTCTGCTCACTCAGGTCAGAGCTTCAGTCCTGTGTTGGTCTTGCAGCACTTACTGGTCACCACAGAGCCTAGGACAGCAGGAAACAAGATGATGCAGCCGAAGAGCTGAGGCCCAAGAGCGCCAGAGCCCATGGGCATTGATATAGGTCAACTCTATTCTCAACTTGATAGAGGTTATCCTACCAGCAAGGGATAGGTTAACTACACCCATATCAACAGGATCAGCTCAAGGTGGCAACTAGAAGATTAAAGAGACATGAGGGAATAATCAGCATTGGTGAAAGAACAATTAGCATCAGTCACTGTCCCTGGAGGTGTTCAAGCAAAGCCTGGCTGGGGCACTTAGTGCCATGGTCTGGTTGATTGGACAGGGCTGGGTGCTAGGTTGGGCTGGATGAGCTTGGAGGTCTCTTCCAACCTGACTGATTCTTTGAGTGTATGAAGTGCAGCCCTTCAGCTGCCCACCTTCTGTGCAGCATGAGGTTTTATGAACCCAGGACAGAGGGACAAGTAGCCCCTTTAACCTTGGGCCCAATCCCAGAAGACTGTATTCAGACAATACTCCCCTTGACTTCAGTGGGAGTGCTGCCAGAGAAGGAAAGGCAGGATGATGGATCTGAGGAATAATTTATCTGATGAATAAGAGCACTATTTGGCATACACATTATTCTGTGAATAGCATCTAATCAGTCCTGTGCAAGGGCTTGAGGCAGTTAATTCAGTGGGATTTTTGCCATTGTTTTCAGTGGGTGGTGAGTTCAAGTCCCAAATGGCCAATCCTTTTCTAACATGATTGATTTTAGTGCCTCATCTTCATCTGATCTGTGTTCTGCTCCTCACCTGTCTTTTTGCCGCTCTGTCATCATGTCACTTATTTGTACATTTTAATTGAGCCTCATATTGTTAGTAGAGGACAGGTCATTACGTTGTCACCTCCAGTTCTCCTCTTCTCCAAGCTCTCCTAAAAAACCTTAGCTATACCTACACGAAAATAAAGCAGACAACTCCCTCTCAGGGAACTGGAATGGCCACTGATGGAATCCTGGTTACTATTGCAGAGGGGAAATCAATTGATGCGAGCTGATATTTCCCAACATTAATATTGATTATTAATGTTGCTATTCAGAACTCTCCCCACCCCCAGCCACTCATTTTAATCATATTTCAGTTCTTACACAGTCATGGAAACATTCTTTGGCTAATATCTGCATCTAGCAATAACCAGCAAAATACATGAACGTTAATTGAACTGGGAGAGAAGGTTCCTGCAGTCAAACACCACTTGTGGTCAATATGCTGCTTGCCCAGTGGCTGGGCCCAAGCTCTTTCTGCTCTAGGGCAGAAGGCAATGGAGAATTACAAAGAGGCATTGAAGCATTTACTCACAGATTATTATTACTCACTTGCAGGGCTTAGCCACAGCCCAGACAGTGCCCAAATGCTTTCAGGGGACTCTGTCTGGTTGGACATTGAGGCTTGAATCTTCCCGGCTCTGGGGACAGGACACAGACAACTTCTGCCCTTGTCTCCTGGCTGCTTCTGGACCTTCTGTGTATGTGTCCAGGGATTCTAGGCAGCACCTTCAGGTGCAGAGGCAGATGCTGTGCAGTCTCAGCATGGTGTCACACTGGCCACACAGGCTGACCGCGTGCAGGCATCCAGGGTCTGCTCCTGGTAACTGGCAGCAGTGGAGTTTAGCAGGCAGCAATAAGGCAGTGTGCAAGAGCAGCAGGGCTGGGCCCAGCAGAGAGAGCAGGCAGAGAGCAGGGCAGCAAAGCAGGGAAGCAAAAGCAGGTTGTTCACCTGTGTGTCTCCTTTTATCAATGTGGGCCGAGGTTAATTGCCCTTTGGCCACAGAACAGCCACTCAGGATGGCAGTTAGCCAAACCTTACCGTATCAGGCAAAGCCACAGGCTCACTTTCCCTAATTTGGGAACAGCACAGCCTTGCACTAGGCAGGCACAAGCTAAGTGTGTGCACCTCACACCACAGGACCCTGGGCAGGCCAGACTCAGTGGCTCCAGGTCCTTTTGTGCTGGTTTCCCGTGCTTGCCTCTCTGGTGCAGCAGAAAAACCTGCCTAGGCAAGGCAGGGCATGTACAAGCTGATGTTGGGCCTATCAGGCCTACCACAACAGTTACTTCAATACATAAGGAAACATTTGCTTCTTATGGTTTTGTAGTACCTATATTGAGAAGCATTCAAGGTGTCCTGATCTGTTTTTCGGGCTGGAGCCTGGAGTCTCCCTTGTGCTGACCCCGCACCCTGCAGGAGCTTTGTCACACGTTGTGCTTTTCCAGGTAGGAGAGAGAGCAAAAGAAAAGGTTGGGGTTCATTTAAGAAATGGGCATTTCTTGTTCACTGCCATGTCTGGATGTTTAAATATGCCTTTTTAGCTAAAAGAAGTGTTTCAGGACGTGCTGCTTGGACGCACCCTGTATAATAAGATGCTCATTGTCACCTTCAGAGGCCACAGCTGATGTGCACCCCCCCACGCACAGCTCCTGATGACTGCTGCCCTCCCTGCCAGCCCCACCTCTCAGAGCTGACACTTAACTGTCACCCCTCTTTCCTGGCACCACTTTGGTTACAAATCATGTCTGGCACAAATGAGCACACAGGATTGCTACCTAAAGGCAAAGTGACAGGAGCTTGGAAACTGATGCTCAGGCCTGGTGTTGTGTTTGGGCAGGGCTGACTTCCTGGAGGGCTAAAAGCACACACCACAGGCATAATACAGTAGACTTCAAGTAATTTAGGTTCTAGTTCTCAGAAAACCCATGCTCCACGTGCAGCAGGGCAGTCAGATTGCCCTCAGTGGAGGTAGTTGGTGGTTAATAGCTAACACATGCTTCAGTGCTCGCTGGAGAAGGGTTACAGATAACACGAGCACCCTTTAGCCAATTATTGGACATGACATCCTACCACACTGCAGCAATTTGCTGGGAACAGTCACAGTTTACCTTGTCAACAGGTGTCCTGTTTCTCACAAATGAATATTTATTAACTGTGCATCACTGAGAACTGTATCAGTGCTTCTTACAATGAAAAGCAATATAAATCTGCCCAAACAATCCGCTCAGCCTTAATCCTGCTAAAGTGACCACAATACTCAGCATGAGCTTTGGGCACGTAAGAAAAGCTGGGATCAGGCCTAGAAACAGGGTTTTGTATGCCTGTTGCCTCAGCCCTTCTCCTGTTGAATATAGTTGGAGTTCTGCCAGCAATTTAAATGGAAGCTGGACTAATTCCCTTGTGTTTAAGATAAGCTTGTCTCCAACACTAGACTTCCCACCAACGGGACTCAATGGGCATGAGCTCTGCGCTTGCCAATTCAGATGCTAGTGTGAATCCTTACTGTAGACCTCTCAGTCAACTAGTCTTTAAAAACTCAGTTTCTCTTTAAAGGTCCAGTTTTCCAAGGTGCATGTTTCACTGAAGCACCTGAGAAACTCGGCTGAGCACTCAGAAGTAAAATTAAGGAACCTGTTGAAGTCACCAGAATGAACCCAAGCCACATGCTGATTTTCTTTTACGCAACAACTTAATCACCCTCAAAGGAAACACAAAATCCTCCCTCTGGAGGGATCTGTAATTAAGACAACTTTCTTTTTACAGATTTTTATAATTTTTGGAGTTTTGTTTTTTTCTTTTAAATCAGTGAAATCTGTTTTCTGAAGACTATTTCAAGTCAGAGCAGACTTTAAAGCCCAGTATGAAATTTTAACTGTGCGTTTTAATAGCAGAAGTCACGTCTGAAATAGTAATAACTATGCCAAGACTGAAAAGCACTGCAGGGAAATTATTTCTGGTAATTGTACTCAAAATTTTCTCTTCCTTTTCCTCTCATTCACTCAAAGTACTGAGCACACGAAGGATAAGCAGTGCCATACCAGAAGGTCTTCCCAGAGAGAGCGATTTGCCATTGGAATGGGCTACCCAGGGAGGTAGTGGAGTTGCCGTCCCTGGAGGTGTTCAAGACAAGCCTGGCTGGGGCACTTAGTGCCATGGTCTGGTTGACTGGCTAGGGCTGGGTGCTAGGTTGGGCTGGATGATTTTGGAGGTCTCTTCCAACCTGGCTGATTCTGTGATTCTGTGGTTCCTGTGCTGTATGTGCTCCACACAAAAAAAGTGCGCACAGAGCTTTGTGATGCTCAGGATGGAATATTCCTATGCTGCCTCTTCTGTGGAGAGTTTGCACTTCACCAGACCTATTCACAAGCCCAGTTTAAAAGTACCTCTTGTATGGGTTTGGTTTTGATTGGGTTTTTTGGGTTTGTTGGTTGGTTTGGTTTTAGTTTGGTTTGGGGTTTGTTTGTTGGTGTTTGGGCTTGTGGTGGGTTTTTATTTCAGATGGACAGGAAAAAAATCACACCTGAAAGGCAGGGGCCTGAACTATACCATACCACACCACACCATACCATACCACACCACACCACACCACACCATACCAGACCACACCATACCATACCACACCACACCATACCATACCACACCATACCATACCACACCACACCATACCATACCACACCATACCATACCACACCACACCACACCATACCACACCATACCACACCACATCACACCACACCACATCATACCACACCACACCATACCATACCACACCATACCATACCATACCACACCATACCACACCATACCATACCATACCACACCATACCATACCATACCACACCACACCATACCATACCACACCATACCATACCACACCACACCATACCATACCATACCATACCATACCACACCATACCATACCACACCATACCATACCATACCACACCACACCACACCATACCATACCACACCATACCATACCACACCACACCATACCATACCACACCACACCATACCACACCACACCATACCACACCACACCACACCATACCATACCACACCATACCATACCACACCACACCATACCATACCACATCACACCACACCACACCACACCATACCATCCTTTTGCCCTCTGACGTCTCCTCCAGCAGAGATCAGCCCTACTATGCTTATTTAGAGGTTACACCATGTGCAGCATATCAGAGTTCTCCCTTCTCCAGATAGAATAGAATCAAGCAAGTTGGAAGAGACCTCCAAGCTCTATCACTCAGCTCTATCCAATCAGCCAGACCATGGCACTAAGTGCCCCAGCCAGGCTTTGCTTCAACACCTCCAGCCACGGTGAATCCACCACCTCCCTGGGCAGCCCATTCCAATGCCAATCACTCTCTCTGACAACAACTTCCTCCTCACATCCAGCCTAGACCTCCCCCAGCACAACTTGAGACTGTGTCCCCTTGTTCTGTTGCTGGGTGCCTGGCAGCAGAGCCCAACCCCACCTGGCTACAGCCTCCCTGCAGGCAGCTGCAGACATCAATGAGCTCTGCCCTGAGCCTCCTCTGCTGCAGGCTGCACACCCCCAGCTCCCTCAGCCTCTCCTCACAGGGCTGTGCTCCAGGCCCCTCCCCAGCCTTGCTGCCCTTCTCTGGGCACCTTCCAGCACCTCAACATCTCTCTTGACTTGAGGAGCCCAGAACTGGACACAGCACTTTAGGTGTGGCCTGAGCAGTGCTGAGATCAGAATTTCAGATCACACTCTGGCCACCAGAGACTCTAAGGTATCTTCTCTGACACCAGCCAAGATCAGTCTGATCCACGGAAGAGAAGCTTTTTGTTAGTCACAGAAAGATTGCCTAGAGAAACAGGCATCTTGGAATATCACAGGAGATGTGAGGGAGGAGAAGGCACACAGGCTTTTCCTACTTGGAAATACAGCACCTCCCAGGGCTGCTAAACTGACACAATGCCTGGGGAACAGGGCGTGAAGGTGACTGCATGGCAGCAAATACTTCTTGCTAGCCCATTCTCTTTCACTTTTTCTTTCCAAAGCACCCTGGTCACTGAGCAGCTAAGAAGATGAGTATAACTCTTCACCCTTATCTGGATGGCTCAGCATACAAATTAATTTAACTAGGACAAGCAAGAAGATCTGAACTTACTCATGTGAGAAGCTGCCACGTACAGCCCAAGGGAAATCAAGTATATTACTCAAGGAGTAAGAGTTGCATAATGCAAGCAGAAGTATCTGGGTCTACTTTCACATACTTCAAAAGAGTACAAGTGGAGCTGAGTCTCATAGCAAAGAAGCCAGTGGCTAATTGTGTGCCTTTCAGAAATTCCTCCTATCAGCAACAGACGATCGCAGTGAACACCAACAACTCACAGCTGGTCCCATGGACACCAACAGCAAACTCACAGCACTAAGGATTATATTACAGGAGGCTTAAGGGTGACCTCATTGCTGTCTACAGCTACCTGAAGGGAGGTTGGAGCCAGGTGGGGTTGGTCTCTTCTGCCAGGAAACCAGCAATAGAACAAGGGGACACAGTCTCAAGCTGTGCCAGGGGAGGTCTAGGCTGAATGTTAGGAGGAAGTTGTTGGCAGAGAGAGTGATTGGCATTGGAATGGGCTGCCCAGGGAGGTGGTGGAGTCACTGTGCCTGGAGGTGTTGAAGCCAAGCCTGGCTGGGGCACTTAGTGCCATGGTCTGGTTGACTGGTTAGGGCTGGGTGCTAGGTTGGCCTGGATGATCTTGGAGGTCTCTTCCAACCTGGCTGAGTCTGTGATTCTATGATTCTATGACATTCCATCCAGCTCCAAGGGAGCATCTCAGGTCTGAAAATAACAGCACACAACAATGAACTTGCACTGACTGTCCAAGGGGGTTGCTATCCTAATCTGTGTGATAGTCTCAGCCTGGGTCAGCAGTAGCTTGAGGTTCTCTGTCTTGACTTTCCCAGGCAGGCTCAGACTGGTAAGTGGACAGATGCCGCATCAGCAGGAACTACTGACATTGCAGGGATAGCCATCACTGCCATTCCATCCTTGGAAGAACACTCCTGAGTACCACAGTCTCTTAAAATACTGAACTGATGAAAAAAACATCTTTCTAAGAGAACATTTCTGGAGGTCATTTATGGCTGTCCAGAATGGTCTGACATGCTGGAGGCAAAGGACAGAGGGATATTATGGGCTCTGCTGCAGGTTGGGACAGGGCATACATGCTACATTGAGCGCTTAAAATGCAAAGCAGCCACCTTCTTATCTCCTACATAATGTGTGCTTAGGGCTTCCCTAATGACAGATTCACAGCACCATATTTAAAGTGACAGATTTAACCTTAAAATAGGCATCAAAACCTGCCTGTAATTTCTGATGATAACCTTACAAGAACTCCTGGCTCTTTCCTCCCTGACAGGTGAAAATCACAACACATTGGGCTTTAACTTAAATTGTTAATGAATTCAAAACACCTTCTCAAAATTCAGTCTGTTCTTCTTGGCAAATAGTGCCCTTACTCAAAGGCTTATGGTATGGAACAAGTTCATCTTCCAAAAGTTCCAAAGATGAGATAATACTTACAACAGAAGTGTGAATAGCATCATTATCCTGCTTGTAAGAGCTTTCTCTGGGATGCCAAAACAGCCCAACTTTCATTTGTCTATCTGGGCACTCAGAAAAGATGATTTTTAACTAGGTGTCAGAATTTGAAGTTAATTAAAACTAATTGCCCACTGTACTGTAAGTGATGCCACTGCATTTTCAAACAGCTCTGTTTCCATGGGATGATTTACTTAACACTGGCATCTCTCACTGACTGAATTCTGGGTTTGCCTTAATTGTATTGTTCAGGTTGTTTATCTTTCCTTTCTGCCTTGCAGCTTCACATGAGAGGTCATAAACAGCAAAGTTTGTGGCTGAGATTGACACCTTATCAACATGAGAAAGAAACATCCCAGAATATAAACTAGTTTATCAAAAGAAGTGACCTCTTCCAACATCTCACATTACTGTTCCCACCAGCCGCCACTTTCTGTCCTCGGAGTAACTTGTTTGTGCTCAGCTCTGTAGCAAAACTTTATAGCTCGGCACCTCTGTGCTTCTTAGCTGGTACAGCAGCGTTTGTTATCCTTACCATGTGGGTGTGAGGTAAAGTAAATCTTTTAAATGAGGACACACACAACCAGAAAACATATTTGTGCTGCACAGCACTAGCATAATTGCAAACCTGTGTGGCCCAAATGCAGGTCTACATCACATAAAATGGTAGTACCTCCTCCCTTCTTGGTAGGAAGGAAGTGAACCCAGGGTTAAACAAGGGCAAACATACCCAGGCACATGTTCCTGTGGCTGTCATCCAGCAAGAAAGGCTGCAGGGCTGCAGCAGCAGCTGGGGATTGTATTTGAAAGGAATAAAGAAAGGGAGCAGGAGAGAGCTCTGGATTTCTGGCACAACACTGAGCCTACTGAAAACCATGACCGCTGCAACTATGCCAAAGCAGACTGGGTCCTACCACACTCACACACAGCATGGCAGGTTCACATCATCTGCTCATGTTTGGTTATGGATTAGCCTTCAATTCACTTAGCTTCCCCTGACACCTGCAAAGGGTGTGCAGAGGTTGCTAGGACCAAATTTCTGGGACTGCTGCCAGCCTCATGGCATCCCATCAGCAAACCCTAATGTTGTTGCTACTGCAGGCTTCCATGGGAAGCCTTGCCATGGCACGAGCATCACTCCTCCCACTACAAATTGGTTGTAGGGGACACGACAATACAGCTGTGGGAAGTTTACCAAGCAGCTAGCATGCAGTGTGCTCCAGTCGGCACACACAGTATCGCAGGTGCCAGCAACCCGTAGGGAGGTCAAGTAGGTCCTGAAGATACTTTTTTGTTTGCTACAGGAAAGATAGCATAGGGAACTGCTGTATGATTACTTTTTCTATCCTGGACGCATCCATTTCACATCTATTTAACACACAAACTTGCCTCATTCCCTGAAATCAAATCCTGCCCAAACCCGTGCCCGGTGCTAAGAATCCCATTCAAACTCAGCTCCATGGAGCAGGTGATGGTCAGATGAAATGGGCTACTCACACTCTGGACAGCCACCAGCTTGCCTTACCCTTTAGAGTAAGAGCATCTGCAAAGCTACTCAGCACAAGTCATCCAAGACCTGCATAAAGAGACCCATAGAGCATGTGAGCTGCTGTAGGGGAATATTACATTTAGAAACAGAGATAGACCATCAATTACCAGCCAGAGCTGCAATGGGGAGAGGAACAAACTCACAGATGTGGAAGAAGCACTAAGTCCAACTTCCAGATGTTAGCTCCATACAGTACTCCTAATCTACTTCATAAAGAAGGACAATAGTAGCTTGATAGCCTGGAGGCTGGAACAGCAATAGCAGAACAGGCACAAGTCACTGCTGAATTGTGCCTGGGAAGTTTGAGACATTTGTTTAGAAAACTGATTTTAACCTTGCAGGTTGAAAAGAGCTTTTGCTAATTGTCACACAGCGTTGTCAGTTTTAGCCAGACATCCTCTAGACAGCCCAATGTTGAAGAGTGTGATAAATATTTTCAGTAGGACAGCTCTGGAGAAGGACTCTGCACCTCAATAAACTGTTGAACACCTTCCTGGCTCTGCAGTGTTAGGTCAAGTCCACTGTCTTCAGTTTCCCTCTGGTTCAGCTTTCATTCCAAATGGATTTGTAGAGGTGTCTCTCAGAACAAGATCTGGGAGTAGTGGATCTGGGCAGGTGTCTTACACAACCTGGCCTACAGGATCTCTGTTAGGGCAAATGCTCAACCCCTTTGCCAACTGAACAGGTACAATACAGAATCAGAACAGTGAGAAGGAAGCAGACAGGCACACATTTAATGTACACTGCATGGTTGATGTGCCACTGCATTTTGGAGCTGTATTTAAAAGCTACTCTTTCTTTTTTGTTGAACACTGAAACCATCTTTTGCTGCTTTGTTTTACACCATAAGGTAACTGGTAGATCTAATGCAAGAAGACATCTTGGACCTGGAAAATGTTTTTCAAAGTGAGAGAGCTCAACTGCAATGGCTCATTTAAACTGGCGTGTCAGTGAAACCTTTCTCTGCTGGTGCTGCCCATGAGTGCCACAGTAATTGCTGTGGTTCTTCACACAGCTGACACAGAGGAATTTGACCCCCTTAGCTCTGGTGCTGCTGTGGGATCAACTCTTATCCAAGCACACTAATTTCAGTAAATTTGTTTTCCCTGTTGCAACAGGTCTGTTTTAGTGGTTCTTGCCAACAGATGTGCAGTTTAAATTATAAGGGGAGATTTAAACTGGATGTTAGGAAGAAGTTCTTTACAGTAAGGGTGGTGAGACACTGGCTGCCCAATGAGGTTGTGGCTGCTCCCTCCCTGGAGGTGTTCAAGGCCAGGTTGGATGAGGCCTTGAGCGACCTGTTCTAGTGGGAGGTGTCCCTGCCTATGGCAGGGGGTTGGAGCTGGATGATCTCTGAGGTCTCTTCCAACCTAAACCATTCTGTGACTTGTTTGGGGAGGCATAGAATCATAGAATGCATTGGGTTGGAAGGGGCCCTTGCAGGCCACCTTGTCCAACCCATCTCTGTAGTTTCCTAGTGACACAAGTTTCATGCTGCTTCCACTAGAAGAGGCTGTAACAAGCAGTGACAAAATACCTCTGCTTGAAGGTCACTTTGCTGCCATTCCTCCCTCACCACACACTGCTTGCCAGGATGCCAAACAGGTTCTGGCTTCATTTGCTAGACACTGAATTTTTCATGCACATGACTGTAATCTCTCTTCTCCAAGAGACTGCAGGAGAAAGCAGTTGAGCCCTGAGCAAGTGTAAATTAATGCTGACATTTGCTGGAATAATGTTCTCTCCTGAGCCTCTGCATCTATGACGCCAGCAGAGGCTGCTGGCGACGTGAGTTTATGTGCCTCTTTCTGCTAAACCAGAGCATCATCTGCACAAATCAAGCACTTGGGAGACGTGGTGAGATTTGTGACGATCCCTGGAGGGCCCCAGGTCTGCAGAACCATAGCTGGGCTCTTAGCCATCTATTCTCACTGACTGCTTGGATTTCTTACGGGCAAGTTTTAGTGACAAAGCTGAGGATAAATCCCACCCGTATTTCACAAGGTAACAGGCAAGCTTTGTTTGACTGTAAAGTACAGTTTATTCAGTGGGGATGCCACTACCTATTACACACAGCTCATTTTCTTCCTTCCAAACCAAACTCAGAGCTGGCAATAAATGGTTTTCTGGCCTGCAAAGTCTGGAACAAATGTGTGCCCCAAGTCATGATGCTGTCTTCGAGTTCTGCACACAGTGGGAAAGTTGCATGAATCAGGATTTGTCTACCTAGTGGCAGCTGTGTGCCTGATTGGAGGCTTCTCAAAAACAGTGAGAGTGATTTGCCATTGGAATGGAGGAGGTGGAGTCACCATCTCTGAAGGTGTTCAAGAAAAGACTGGATGGGGCACTTAGTGCCATGGTCTAGTTGACTGGATAGGGCTGGATGATAGGTTAGACTGGATGATCTTGGAGGTCTCTTCCAACCTGCTTGATGCTGTGATTCTGTGATTCTGTGATTCTTCCAACCTGGTTGATTCTATGATTCTATGATTCAGTGCAAAGGTCCCATGACCCCAGTCAGCTTTGGGACAGGTCTGCTGTGGATCTGTGCTTCTCTGTATTCCTTATCCATGACAATATGGAGAGCAAGGGCTCATGCCATGCAGTATCTTACAAGGATGACAATCACTTTCTGCTTTGTTTCCAGACTGACACTTTGGGAAAAATCTCCAGACACCTTTGGCCTCCAAGGCAGCAGTTCCAGCTCACTGGGAAGACCTCAGCCTGAAGCTGTGAGTGCTGGTGTTTTTTGGTAGGTTTTATGTACTTCTATCAAGCAGTATATTAGCCACAGCTCTCCTGACTGCAGTTGTACTCTTTAAGCCAGCATGAAGTCAGAATGTAGCTGTTTAAACTGTGAGTTTAAGAAACAGATCATCTATCCAAAACAGAGCATTCAAAGTCATCAGTATAGTAGACACTAGGACCTGGCACATCCTCACCAGCAGAACTGCACTTGGAGATCTTGATAAGTGGGAAGCTTCTTTTTGAAGAAAAAGCTAGAGAGTGAGAATGTTTTTGTTTAGCTCTGATCTGCCCCTTTCAGCTGCAGCATGCTTCATTCACTAAAGTAGACTATAATATGTTTTTGTATTGAATTACACTTGGCTTGGTTATGAAATGCAAACTATGATTCCATTATAGCCATAAGAAATGGAAATGCTGCATATAGCTGTGTGCAATCCATTAACTGGCTTATGGAGCCAAAGACCCTTCAGAGACCATTACGAATCCATCTGATGCCCCCTGCCCCCCTCCAACAGATTTTACCCACTGGTATCTGCACTAGATGCAAGCAGCGTAAGACTTGGTAGTTAGAAGCACTATTAATTAGGGTTTATATACTGCTCATGCCAGCAAAGACAGAGTATTCTGACCTTCAACTTACACAGATTGTTTTTAGGTAGGTGATGGATGGAGAAAAACCCAAACTCTTGTTGTTCCAGTGAGTTCTTTGGGCCCAGGGAAGGCTCTCACACACGGGTACCCTGCTCTGGGTGCAGTTTCAATACCTCATTATAGCTCAAACACGAAAACCACCAGGAGAAAGGTATCCACACAGTACCTATGGCTCACCTGCTACAGCCATAGGGAGGAACTACAGTGCTGAGTAAGCCATGACAAACAATCCAGATGGCTCTATGGCTCAAAGGGCAGGCTGCGCTCGCCCTGTCCCCTGGCAGCAGAGCTGACATGCGCAGCTGGCAGAGCTGAGGTGCACAGCTGGCAGAGCTGAGATGCGCAGCTGGCAGAGCCGAGGTGCGCAGCTGGCAGAGCCGAGGTGTGCAGCTAGCAGAGCCGAGAAGCGCAGCTAGCAGAGCTGAGGTGCGCAGCTGGCAGAGCCGAGATGCGCAGCTAGCAGAACTGAGGTGCGCAGCTAGCAGAGCTGAGGTGTGCAGCTAGCAGAGCTGAGGTGTGTAGCTGGCAGAGCCGAGAAGCGCAGCTAGCAGAGCTGAGGTGCGCAGCTAGCAGAGCTGAGGTGTGCAGCTAGCAGAGCCGAGGTGCGTAGCTGGCAGAGCCGAGAAGCGCAGCTAGCAGAGCTGAGGTGTGCAGCTAGCAGAGCCGAGGTGCGCAGCTAGCAGAGCCGAGGTGCGCAGCTGGCAGAGCCGAGGTGCGCAGCTAGCAGAGCCGAGGTGCGCAGCTAGCAGAGCCGAGGTGCGCAGCTAGCAGAGCCGAGGTGCGCAGCTGGCAGAGCCGAGGTGCGCAGCTAGCAGAGCCGAGGTGCGCAGCTGGCAGAGCCGAGATGCGCAGCTGGCAGAGCCGAGGTGCGCAGCTGGCAGAGCTTATGTGCACAGCTGGCAGAGCCGAGGTGCGCAGCTAGCAGAGCCGAGGTGTGCAGCTGGCAGAGCCGAGGTGTGCAGCTAGCAGAGCCGAGGTGCGCAGCTAGCAGAGCCGAGGTGCGCAGCTGGCAGAGCCGAGGTGCGCAGCTAGCAGAGCTGAGGTGCGCAGCTAGCAGAGCCGAGGTGCGCAGCTAGCAGAGCCGAGATGCGCAGCTAGCAGAACTGAGGTGCGCAGCTAGCAGAGCCGAGATGCGCAGCTAGCAGAACTGAGGTGCGCAGCTAGCAGAGCTGAGATGCGCAGCTAGCAGAGCTGAGAAGCGCAGCTGGCAGAGCCGAGAAGCGCAGCTAGCAGAGCTGTGTGGCCGCCGGCTGGGCAGGCAGGCAGGTGGCACCGCACCAGCGTGGTGGTCAGACTGGTGCTGCTCCAGCTCCCCTGCCCACGCTCTCGGGTTAGATGTGCTCAGAATTTGGTGAGGTGTGCCCAGTGGGTCCCAGAAGTCTGAAGCAAGGAGAACCAAACCCCTCCTTTATTTTGGAATCCATTCCATCCCATCTTTGCCTACTGCTCACGCGCACACCTGCAGCCCTGCTTCCCCGGCTCTTATCTTCAGTAACCTACTGATTATCAGCTCCTTGTAACTTCTGATCACACCCAAACCAACTCCTCCCACTTACACTTCTTGTATATCACGTTAAAGAGCATTCACAGACAGCTGATTTGCAGCAATACCTACCTGAACATGCCTCCTGCAAGGCAATAATTAATCTAACACAGCTCTGCATTGGAAGGTAGAGCCCCACAGCGTGAAAACAAAGAGCAGAGTTGCCTTAGCTGACAAACAGGCCTTTGGAACTCTGCCCCAGTGTTCCTTTTTGTAGAAGATTTTATTTTAATGGCGTTCTCTGTGCCCAGAACCTTTAATATTGGAGTTCTTTACAATGATTTCCCATGAGCACTTGTTTTTGCCATGTTCTTTGAAACAATCTGACCATCCAGCCATGAGGCTGCATGAACTGTGTTTTGAAAAGGTCAGGTTCATAGTGACAAACTGACCGTTTGTCATTTCAGTGGTCTCACCTAACATGGGAGGGCAGCCTGGATTCAAGATGACACAAAGATAATGACTCAAAAGACTCTCCAGTTGACAGCAAAAGTTTGATCCGTGTTTCACCCAGTAGTGTTTTCTACCCAGAATGAGTCTTTCCTTGGGTTCATTTTCATAGAATCACAGAATCATAGAATCAACCAGATTGGAAGAGACCTCCAAGCTCATCCACTCCAACCTAGCACCCAGCCCTAGCCAATCAACCAGACCATGGCACTAAGTGCCCCAGCCAGGCTTTGCTTCAACACCTCCAGGGACAGTGACTCCACCACCTCCCTGAGCAGCCCGTTCCAATGCCAATCACTCTCTCTGCCAATAACTTCCTTCTATCATCCAGCCTAGACCTCTCCTGGCACAACTTGAGGCTGTGTCCCCTTGTTCTGGTGCTGCTTGCCTGGCAGAAGAGCCCAACCCCACCTGACTACAGCCTCCCTTCAGGTAGTTGTAGACAGCAATGAGCTCTGCCCTGAGCCTTCTCTTCTGCAGGCTGCACACCCACAGCTCTCTCAGCCTCTCCTCACAGGGCTGTGCTCCAGCACCTTCACAGCTTCGTCGCCCTTCTCTGGACACATTCCAGTGCTAAGCTGCTTGGCCCAAGCAGTTCTCTCCTCCTGAGTTTTCCAGTACTTCCCAAGTCACCCGAGCATTCAGAAAATTTCATCTGGAAACAGCTGTAACAGATCTTGTGACTTTGAAGGGTCAGACTGACAGGACTCAGGAACAGGGAAGCTACATACAAAGAAAATAATTTAGCATCAGAGGGGGCAAAACTGCTCCAGTGAGTTGCAGGTAGCCATGCACTGTCTATAGCAGGAAGAAGACAAAAGGAACACCCTGCTAAAGGTGGGCAGGATGTGCAAACCAGACCTAAAGTGTTAAAAGCAGACAGCTGGTTCCTTTGGACACTGCTCCCGGTAGCACCTAGCATCCATTTGCTGTGCTCAGAGGCCCTTTCTTGCCAACATTTAAAAGAGAGAAATGCAGCAAATAGACACGAGGAAGAGTCAAGTGAAAATTGTGAGCTGTTTGCATCTACTGCCGGGTATGTTAGAGCCTTTGCTGCCAGAGCTTTCAAATATGTCTTTAGTTAAGACAGACAAAATCCTCTGCAGTTAGTGCATTTTCTGGCAGCGCAGTAAGAGGCAATGCACTCAAATGCATGACTCATGGAGACTGTTGTTATATTTCATTTCCTTCTGAGTAAAGACAACTGCTGTCATCTTTGTCTTGGGGCCAATGTTTTGGATAATCTACCCTTGACACTTGCAGCCCTAAGCAAGTCAAGTTTTCTCTCTGGGACAGTTCCCAGCCTCTCTTCTGAACTGAATGCAAATTCAGAAAGTGTGAAGTGGCTCTGCAGTGGGTGTGGGCTGCCTTAGGGAGCAGCCATCCATTGTCAAACTTAGCTGAGCTGAATCACTGCCTCTGAGCACACAGGCAGCCACAGATGAGCTGTGACAAGACTAGCTCAGTGTAGGAGTCACAGCCTCATCTACAAAACATCCAGCTTGCAGGAATAAGCTCTAGATTACACGAGACAGGAACTCAGCTGGTTTGGGTGGGCTTTTTTTGTTGCTTAGGGTTTTTTTCCCCCTACATTTGTTGACTTACCATTACCAAAGCCAATGTTATTTCAAGTTAAACAGCATTCCAGAACCAGGAATTTTCCCGTGGAATTTCCTTCATTCAATAAATTCGTTCAAGAGAGCTAAAAGCAGATGCTTAAGAGGTGATAAAGGAGGGAAACCTGCTCAACTTGGCAGTGTCTAAAAGCATCTGGTAGCAATAAGACATCAGGGACTGGTATACGACTTAGAGACTCTCTTCCTAATACAATGTTCTACAGAAACCCCTCCCCCACGTGAGAACTTGACCCATGCCTTTTCTTTTTTACTTTCCCCACTCTCTTCAAAACCACAGCCAAGGGGGATCCTCCTTTGTATCCCTCATATATTAAGTACATCAGTGGGGCACAGTTTTTCCTCAGCACCAGTGGTTTTGAGGGAAGGAGATCAGTGATAGGAAACAGGAGAGGTGAAGAATCAGAGCAGCCCAGAAAACTACCTGGAAAATGTACCTGAAGGAAATGTGCTCTTGCTGGAAGCTAACTCGTGTCCATAGCAGGCATGTTTCACTCTGAGTACATTAAAGGTGCTCCTGAGAGCTCATCAGTTCAGGCTCCCACACCTAGGCTGTTCCTAGGAAATCTTGAATAATCTGAATGTATTTTTTCAACGCCTAGGCTAAAAGAATCCAATGGCCTGCAGTCACACTCACTCCACATTCTTTTAGCAGAAGAAGAATTTCTTTTAACAGGGGAATTTGACTCTTTTGATGCCTCAATGCACCCATGAGAAAAGAGGCGTGAAAGCTGCACTTTTCTCCAGGACAAGAATATCCTTTATGTCCAAGCTGCCTGCAGTGAACAGCTTTTCCCAGTTTTATTTCCTTTCTGCAAAGACTTTCCCCTCCCAGTACTTGTTTCATAACAAGGGGAAGATGAAAACGTGCAGAAATTTGCAACCAGAACTCTTCGAGCTGTTCACCCCAGCAGGGAAGTCATACAACTGACTCCCTCCTCTGTCCCTTGCTAGACCAATACAAATCTGCGTTCCCATTTCCCCTGGCACAAGGACAGTGGAGTTTGCTGATACTCCCAAAGCCAAGAGAAGCAGCTCTCATTCTCACTACTGTCTGGCTACAGGAGGAGAAACTGCTTTGGTAGAGCACTGAGGGTTCCAATCTCTCTCCGCATAGGGCCAGGCCACTGCTGCATTGCAATTAGCTGTCAGGAACGGGCACACACGAGGGCTGCTTCTGGTTTTCAGGCAATTGCCCTCTTCAGAGGAAGCCCCTCTCTGCTAGGAAGCACCCTGCAGGAAAAGGCACTGTCACCAATTTAGGATTCTACTTGAAAAGGGGTAGGAATTCCACATGAGATGCAGGATTTCGCCAAGTCGGTGCAAAGCTCCAGGGGAAGGTAAAAGTTCAAAGAGAAACATAAAACTTGCTATTAAAAGGCAAAGCCAGTTCAAAGTATTTCACATGCAGAAAAAATCAAGTTATAAAAAAACCCTTGGATCTTCTCAGGAGGACAATCCTCTTTCAATTCTGGCAGCAACTGGAGAGGGATGTGTTTACCCCCTAACACTTGTTGACTCTTCACCACGCAGGAACTCATCTGGCCTCAGCTTCCACCTCGCTGCCAGTGGAACAGCTGTCTGCAGCAGCAGAAGCAGAACTGGCCTTGGCAAGGGTTTTGGTACTGTAAACTTCATATTGTAAACATACTGTTTGACTACCATGTAGTAGTTTGGTAAGACAACAGAAATTCTCCTCCCCCACAGTGTAAAAAAAAACAAAACCAAGCCTAAACACCAGTATAGAAGCCTGGAATCACAGAATGGCTTAGGTTGGAAGGGACCTCAAAGCTCAGCCAGTCCCAACCCCCTGCCATAGGCAGGGACATCTCCCACTAGAACAGGTCGCTCAAGGCCTCATCCAACCTGGCCCTGAACACCTCCAGGGAGGTCATGGAGCACAGAAGCATCCAATGTGGTCTTGTGATCTTTGATCACATTCTGTGATTCTGTATTCCACAACCTCCCTGGGCAACCTGTGCCAGTGTCTCACCACCCTCACTGCAAACAACCCTTTCCTAACATCTACTTTCAATCTCCCCTCTCCCACTTTAAACCCATTCCTTCTCCTCCTGTCATTACAAGACCTTGTCAATAGTCCCTCCCCAGCCTTCTTATAGGTCCTTTCAGATCCTTAAAGGCCACTCCAAGGTCTCCTCGAAGCCTTCTCTTCTCCAGGCTGCAGAGCCCCAACTCTTGTAGCCTGTCCTCATAGCTGAGCTGCTGCAGCCCTCTGAGCATCTTGGTGGCCTTCTCTGGACTGGCTCCAACACTTCCATGTCCTTCTTGTCCTGGGGGCTGCAGAACTGCCCCCAGGACTGCAGGTGGGGTCTGAAGAGAGCAGGGCAAAGGGCAGAATCCCCTCCCTTGCCCTGCTGCCCACACTGCTCTTGCTGCAGCCCAGCACAGGGTTGCTGTCTGGGCTGCACTCACACTGCAGGCTCAGGAATTCTTGAGAGTTCTGCCTGTAGAGAACACCAGTGCTTACTGTTTGTTTCTTTTTAGCTTCTCTGTAGTTATAACAACACAAATATTTCCTCTCAAAAGCCAGATCTTCTCTAGATGACAAAAAATTGTAGCTAATGAACCTGAACCAAAAATTGTATATAAGTAACCTGCCTTCAGAAGAGTAAATCCACCTAGCTGAAGAAAACCATTCTCATAGAGTCAAATTTTGCATTTCAAGACAAAATTTCTGCTAGTAAAAAGACAGTTCTCAAGTAACAACTATTGATTTCAACAAGAAATTTGTGGGAATGCAAAGGGAAGAAGGATGTGGGAAGGGAGTGAAGAAGGATAATAACAGGTGGATGCTGACCTTGGTTCCCACCAGCTGCTGGCTGCCTTATCTCAGAAGGGATAGATAATGGAGAAGAGGAGGCTCAGGGCAGAGCTCATTGCTGTCTACAACTACCTGAAGGGAGGCTGTAGCCAGGTGGGGTTGGGCTCTTCTCCCAGGCAAGCAGCAATAGAAGACGGGGACACAGTCTCAAGTTGTGCCAGGGGAGATCTAGGCTGGATGTTAGGAGGAAGTTCCTGCCAGAGAGAGTGATTGGCATTGGAATGGGCTGCCCAGGGAGGTGGTGGAGTCACTGTGCCTGGAGGTGTTGAAGCCAAGCCTGGCTGGGGCACTTAGTGCCATGGTCTGGTTGATTGGCTCGGGCTGGGGGATAGGTTGGACTGGCTGAGCTTGGAGGTCTCTTCCAACCTGGTTCATTCTATGATTCTATGGACACCTGGTTAATGAGGAAAGCAAGGCATGGTTTATGCTGATGGAGTGGGCTGTCCTTGACTAATTATGCTAATGTGTAGGTTTGTGCCTTGTGGCCCTGAGGGGTATATTGAGCGCTGAATGATCAATAAAGGTCTCTGGCACAATTCACATTGACTCATCTGGAGTCCATGTGGCATTGCCTTGGATCACACTGATCCGTGAGGGCCTTGACCACGATTCCCACAGCAAGCTAAATCAGGGTGTTCTGCAACAGAAACTTGCTCTAGGTTAGCAGTATAGCTATGCAATTTCCTCACTGGATCTAGTAAGCCTTTCTGTGGGCACTGAGATGACAGAAACCACATTGAAATACAAATAAATCAGGGGGAAAAAAGGAATTACCAACTGCATATTGTCACAGTTTCTCCAGGGACACCGAGATTTCTCATTCAAAGAGGGCCTGGCTGCAGAGAGCAAACCCATATGCCAAGTGAATACAGTGTTGATCAAACATGTGGAATAGAAACAGCAAGTTTATAAATACAAATTTTATGCATCACTATACAGATGATGCAATGAAATTTCTCCTTCCCACAGATGTCACAAAGGAATAAACATGCTGCAGGATTGGATTTCTTGCACAAAGTTCCACATTTAAGAGGCCTCCAGAGCAGTTTCATGTGGCAGGTGCACTCTGATCGATAGCAGCATCCAATACAGGCTTCTTTAATCCTGACATATTTAATTATCAAAGCTACACATTATTTTTATGCCTTGTTATTTTTTCTTCCATTCAGTGACAGCTAAAGCATTTCTAAACAAGGGCAGGACATTTCTGAAAACCTTTTTCAGGTTACAGAGTTTTTACTTTCATGGAGTTCCATCATTGCCTTGCTTACAAAGCATCCCCTGACTCCATCCACCAGGCAAGGAATCCCATGCTGTGGCAGAAATCTAGACACAGTCTTTTGAAAAGTGGGTTGTGTGCAAGGAATCACAGATCAGCCTCTGACCCAGAGCCCACTAAAAGTCATGGGAATTCCTTTACCACTATTTCCACATTTTCTTTAAGAGAATGACATTAGCAGAGAGCTGCATAACATTCACCTTTTCCTAAGGAAGGAGGCTCTGTCCCCTTTGTCCCCTGCAGCTCTGGCTGAGCCTCACCTGGGCTTCTGAAAGGACCCTGCTCCCACAGAACCACTAAACAGAAGCCCTGTGAGGAGATGCTGAGGGAGCTGGGGTGGTTTAGCCTGAAGAAGAGGCGGTTCAGGGCAGACCTCATTGCTCCTACAACTGCCTGAAGGGAGACTGTGGCCAGGTGGGATTGGTCTCTCCTCCCAGGCAAGCAGCAATAGAACGAGGGGACACAGTCTCAAGTTGTGCCAGGGGAGTTACAGGCTGGATGTTAGGAGGAAGTCCTTCCTGAAACAGTGATTGGCATTGGAATGGGCTGCCCAGGGAGGTGGTGGAGTCGCTGTCCCTAGAGGTCTTCAAGATGGCTGAGGCACTTAGTGCCATGGTCTGGTTGATTGGCCAGGGCTGGGTGCTAGGTTGGACTGGATGAGTTTGGAGATCTCTTCCAATCTGGTTCTGTCATTCTGTGATTAGGAGAGATGTCAAGAAACAGATGGTTGAGTTTTAAAGCAACTTTGCTTTTAAAGCAAATCTCCCTTTTGAAACTGATGTCCGAATGAAGGTTTATTATGGTTTTTGTACCATTTTTTAATGTGATTCTCACATCTTTGAAGCTTTGCTAAAAGCCATTTTGTAATGCACCTTTAATGATAACAAGAGCTCATTAATGTAAGAACTAAAATCTGTCAAGACACTTGCATAGATGCTCTTTGAGCACCCAGCTATTGGGCTCTGAAACCACAATCACTACTTGCAAGGCTGAGCATAAATCCTCTCAGCTGCAGAACTGGAGCCTACAAAGTGGACAAATATTCTGCACAGTGGCTTTCAGACACATTGTACCGATTTATTCACAAGTGCAAAGCAAAATCTGCTCTAATTGCCTTGAATCAGGCTCACTTCCTTTGAAGACACCGGTTTTCTGTCGAGCCCTGGTAACTGAACATCATTTGTTTGCTGTTTGTATTGAAATGAAGCGCTAACTAGTACATCTCCCGTTAAAGAAAGAGCAGCACTGAGTAATTCTAATCAGCTCCTTTATGAGAAAGTCTGTTTCCCTTCTGCCCACGTTTGCTGTCTGCATGCTAATTCTCCCTCCCTTACCATGCGATGCTGGCAGCACTTAGCCCAGAGAATCCGAGAGGCTTTTCACACCACGTGCAGAGAGGTGCAGCCACTGGGTTATGTGCCTGCACTGCCTTGTGCTGAGCTGCATGTCTACATGCATGCAGACACATTCACATGTGTGGAAAGTAGGTGCTTGGGATTGTTTCTCTTAAACTAGACTGTGCAATTAATTATTTCCTGGAGTTTGAGTGATTTTTCCTCTTCTGTCTCCTCCACCTCGTGCAATACGTTGCCAGTGACTAAATTCACCAGAGAAAACCTATGTCCTACTGCCCTACATTAAAGCCCTGCTAATTAATCACAGATATTCTTGCAGACTGTGTTCTGGATCAATGGGAGAGAGAAATGGGTCCAATCCTCTGCCTTTGTTTTTACACTTCCACGCCACAGCTAATGGCTCTTGTATTGAAACCCTATGCTGAAGGTAATGAGATGCAAGACTCCTCCGTATCCGTGGTTACTATTTACTAACAAAACTGATGATGTCAGGAATTTAATTAGGTTGTTTCTAGCACAGAGATTTTAAACCATGAAATCATTATAGTGTCTAATCTTTTCTTTGTTTGGGTTCTATAAAAAAAAAAGTAACCCCCAAACTAAACCCCATTCCTGAGCCTCTCCGAGTTTGCCAGGCAGAACAGCCTAACAGGTTTAAGAGTCATTAACACAAGCTATTCCACACGCCATTATTTCTTCAAACCACACCACAGCAGCAACTGCCTCTAGCACTGTTGTGCTCCAGGCTTCTACTAGTGTTCTTATTACAAAGCCTCACTTTCAAGATTCAAGAACTTGGCTGTAAAAATGATCTGCAGGCTAAAATTCTGCATACATGCTCAAGCCGTTCATTTTTAACACCAAACCTGTGATCACCTGGCACACAGTTGGGATACGTTGGCATGTCCCCTGTCCTTGCTACTGCAGAGCAAAGCAAAGTGAGTGCAGGGCATGTGGAAATGCCCCACATCTTTCTTGGCACATCCCAGCCTTCATCCTTCTAATCATTGGTGCTCCTGTCCTGCTGAAGCTGCCTGCGGCCCTGGGCACTCCCCATGCATGGGAGCCCCTGTCTGTGTCTTCCACTGCCAATGGCTACGCAGCATGGGAGCAGCACTCTTGGCCTCAAAGAAGATCAAGCCCAGAGGTCACTGTATGGATGGACACTGATCTCCCCCTACTAAGGGCAAGCCCTTTCTGAGGTCCAGCAGTTCCTTAGGAGGCCAACAACGCAGACACCAAGCACAAGGTTGGCGGTTTCAGGAATTCACCCCACCAGTCACTCGAGCAAGGCTGGCTTGCAGAGCATGATACAGGAGGTGGCCTGCAGTCACCCCCACGCCTTGGCTTCTGTCAAATCCATACAGCTCTCGAGGATACTGGGGCCAGATTAGGCTGTCAGGACTACCCTGTGTCAAGGTACTGCTACTTGTAACAGTTCCAGTGTAATGCAATAAGGATGGGAGCAGACAAAGCACCTCCTGCACCTGGGCATCCTTGTCAGCTCAGCTCACAAGCCTGGGACCACAGGGTGGGATAACTGGGGGCCTTTGTGCAGCAGAGATTCAACTGGTGTTCAACCAGTGAACATTTCCAGGATTCTCTCCAGAGAGCACCAGATTACCAACAGGCCAGTACAGGTAATTAGTACCTGAGCTCTGTTACAGTCTCTGTACTAACATAACTAAAGGAAAGCAGAGCACTCAGGGCAGCATTGAACCTGGTCTTCATATCTGCTTTTACAGCTTAACATCACCTGTAACACAGCCTCATCAGAAAACAGTTTCCACTGGCTGCACTGAAGGTGGGATGAAAATGCTGCTCTTTCCCATCAGCATCATCCTCCTACCAAACCCTGGGCCACCTGTTATGTCTCTTCCTTATGCTGATCAGCAACTGAAAAGCCATCCATTCATTACCCCTGCGTGAAAACCACTCTGCATAATGGAGTCATGGCCCCCCCCAAGGAGGGGACTAAAGTACAGACAAGTGACAAATGTGAGGATTACTGTAATGCCCTTGGGAGAATTAGAGCATGCCAGGAAAACTCAGTCCTGTTCCTCTATACAAAAGAGATCAAACCATTCTTTATCACTATTACCACCAAAGCTTCTTAATGTACAAAGCCAGAGGTATTCTGTCAAAAAGCAGTGGGATATCAGACAAACTAAAGAACTTCATTAAACCTAAATTTCCCAGAGTCATGTTGCTGGAGTTTTGGCAGCTTTCTCTTTGTCATCAAGAGTAGAGATTTCATGAAAGTGTCTGAAGTTCTAAGAGACAGGAATGTGATCACACTTAAGAGTAAAAAAAATAAATTCAAAGGTACAACTTCAAAGAAAACTAAGGTAGAAGTCAGACTCAAGTAAATCAACAGATGGAATTGCCAGAGCCCCCAAAACATCATTTTCCTGAGCTTCTCCTTTTGAATAGAAAGCTGTTGAAAGGCAGATTGGTACAAGACTGCTGCATTGGAGTTTTAAGATAGTGGTTCAGTTTTGTCAGGTAAGATAAAAGCAGCTCAGCTTTGCTGTTCCTTTGGCTAGCAAGGTTCTCCTTGAGTTGAAGACAACCACTAAAAGAAGATTATGATGGAGGAAGAAGTTTGGGGTTCTTTTTAATTCTGAGCAATTGAAATTATGCTGAAAAATGCTAACATGGTTTGGGCAAAGCTTTTCCCTTACCTCAGCAAATTGTTTTGATTGCAGAAGAAATCACAACTTCAAGTTCCTTCGGTCTGTACCCACTTCTTTTTTTGTTACACACAGGATTGAGAATCATAGAATCACAGAATCGACCATTTGGAAGAGACCTCCAGGCTCAGCCAGTCCAACCTAGCACCCAGCCCTACTCAATCAACCAGACCATGGCACTAAGTGCCTCATCCAGGCTTTGCTTGAACACCTCCAGGCACAGAAACTCCACCACCTCCCTGGGCAGCCCATTCCAATGCCAATCACTCTCTCTGGCAGGAACTTCCTCCTGACACCCAGCCTAGACCTGCCCTGGCACAACTTGAGGCTGTGTCCCCTTGTTCTGTTGCTGCATGCCTGGCAGAAGAGCCCAACCCCACCTGGCTACTGCCTCCCTTCAGGGAGCTGCAGGCAGCAATGAGCTCTGCCCTGAGCCTCCTCTTCTGCAGGCTGCACGCCCCCAGCTCCCTCAGCCTCTCCTCACAGGGCTGTGCTCCAGGCCCCTCACCAGCCTTGCTGCCCTTCTCTGGACACCTTCCAGCACCTCAACATCTCTCTTGACTTGAGGAGCCCAGAACTGGACACAGCACTCAAGGTGTGGCTGATCAGTGTTGAGTACAGGGGCAGAATAACCTCCCTTGTCCTGCTGGCCACACTGCTCCTGATGCAGGCCAGGATGCCATTGGCTCTCTTGCCCACCTGGGCACACTGCTGGCTCATGTTCTGCTACTCTCTACCAGCACCCCCAGGTCCCTTTCTTCCTGGCTGCTCTTCAGCCACTCTGTCCCCAGCCTGTAGGGCTGCTTGGGTTTGTTGTGGCTGAAGTGCAGTTGGCCTTGTTAAATCTCATCCCATTTGCCTCTGCCCACCCTATTTACTTCCTAAATATTTTAGTCTTCAGTTAAAGGCTTATCAGAAATTTTGACCAGTTTGTTTTTTGAAATTTCAAACCTTACAAGTGAAACTGAAGTTGGAGTTCATTATACTTAATTTTTGAGTCACCAAAGCTATTGATAGAATCACAGAATGGCTTAGGTTGGAAGGGACCTTAGAGATCACCTACTCCAACCTCCCTGCCATGGGCAGGAACACCTCATAAATAAATACTTGGCTGCTCAAGGCTTCGTCTGACCTGGCCTTGAACACTCCCAGGAAGGAGACACCCACAACTTCCCCGGGCAACCTGTTCCAGAGTCCCACCACCCTTGCACTTAAGAACTTCTTCTAAGATCCACTCTAAGCCTGTTCTTCCTCATCTAAATAACTGAACCAAGGATGTGGTCATGAATGGATGCTCCTGAGTAAGCTGAACCAACACACTATGAATGCTTTGCACTCAGGTTTGGACCAGACAGTCTCCCAAGGTCCCTTTGGATAAATTAGTCCATGAACCTACCTTGCAGTTATCTGGGGAAGTAGGTTCCATCTCTATACATTTCAGTCTTTATGTTTATGGCAGAGGCCACTCCTGGATAAACTCAAAATCATTCTATTGAATTTGTTAACAGGCTTTTGGCATTCTCCAGGAAGGAAATTATAAATCATCTGTTCTTTTCTGTGCAAGTTAGAAGTAATCAGTGAAGACGTTTTAGGGCAGAAGGATGGATAATTTGACATCATCCTCAAATGAGTTCAGTTCCACATCCTGCAGTGGCAGATGAAGGCTGCCTGCATACCTACCCAGACACATGCTGGAGGACTTAAATGCAAGTGCAGCACCCATTTCTAGAAACAGTCCTCACAATCAACATCAGTCCCTGCCTCTGCCGTGGCCTTTGCCCATCTTAAGCCACAGAGAGGGAAGCCCACACCTCATGAGGACAGCAGCACTTTTCTAGAGGAGCACTAGCAGTAATCTACCTCTGCACCGTGCCTGCCATGCTAAGTTGGCACCACCTCCTGTAACAGCTCTGCACAGCACTTGAATGCAGCAGAATTTTGGCATGTAGATTTTGCTTGCCCATTTTCCTACGGTGAGACTTGCAGAATGAAGGGAACTCCACACCAGGGCTCCTACCTCCACAGCTTTCTAAACGTTTTGGGGTGAAGCAAGCAAGGTTTCTAGACAACAGCAGCTGGACGTACCTGTGGATGAAAGACTTAGTGATGATCAGTGTTCCAGAGATGTTTTAAATTAAGAGATGCCTCACAGCTCAAAAGTCACCTTAACGCCGCAGGCAGGGAGGTCATTGAAGATGAATCTGTGAGTAACTGTATTACTTAAGTGAATGACAAAAGCTATTCTAACTGAGCACCTAATTACTTTGACCTTGTATTTAAAAGCATCCCCTTTATTTTTGTTCCAGGTTTACATAAGCAGTTTTCCCTCTCTTTGATCACTTAACAACATGCATCTCTCCTGCACAGAGCTGTGCTGTTGTTCCCATTATACTCCAGAACACAACTGTGCTCTGTTATTGCACAAAAAGCAGAAACAGCAAGTTTGGGCATTCTGCCATTGCCATTTCACTTATTTTCATCTTAAGTGCAAACTGTTCTTTGCTTGGCAGAGAATAAGATGTGTGTGTCACAGTGGGGAGGGCAAAAATACGAGCTGAAAGTCACACAGGGTACATTCTGCTCATCATGCTGCGCTTTTGTGGGCTGAAAGTCACCCATCATCAGCTGAGCTAAGGCTCATCGTGGGGGGGGGGAATCTTCATATATGAAGCAAAGCAAAAGCCCTTGGAGAAAACTCCCCTCCTCAAAATATACAGGGAGTGAAGAATTAACAAGGTGTCTTGGTCTTTACCACTGGAGACTGATTGGTTTGCCAAAGGACATGGGAGAAGGCAGAGCAAAGGAGAGTTATCAGGACACTCTCTCTTAGCACACTTGTGTTACTTACTGCCTTCCACCACAAAAGTTATGATGAACATCTGAGAAGCTATAGGATGAAAGAACAGGGCTAGCAAAGAGGGATGGCTTAGAAGTTTGGTAACTGGAAGGCCCTGAGAATGGTTGCTTCATCGATGAGCTCAAAAAGCACAGTGCAGGGTAAGGGCCTGAAGCCTAAAAGAAGGAATATAGTTTGCCCCATCAAGTAAATTTAGGACAGCAAGGTTTTCTCATCTGGGCCATAGAAGAAAGTGGCAAGTACAAAAATGCTGCAGATGTACAATAGAACAACTGAGTCTCATCAGTTTAAGTATTTCCTCCACTACAGTGATGGCACAGAGAAGGTAGATAATAGTTTCAGAAGGGAGGCAGATCAGCTGCAATCCATTTCAACAGCAAAGAAACAGTAGCTGGAGACCAAAGAAATGCATTTGTCTAAATGAGGAGTCTCTGGGGAGGCAGTGTCCACATAGTCCAACAGTGGCTCAGAAGAGAGAACTGATCCAAAAATGTATCTAGGAAGCTCCTAAACAAACAAGATAACATCTACAGCAGTCTAAACAAGAGCCTTGCAGTAATCTGGGGAAATGCACTTTTCAAAGCTGTTATTTGACAGACAGTTAACTCATCAGCAAGTTATCACCATTAGCAGTCACTGCCAACTATTTCAGCTGAAGAACATTACAGTCTTATTCACCCAGACACTAAACCAAACTAACAGAACTAATGCCCAAGCCTGGAACACATGAGAGCTGCACTCAGTCTGCATGCACCAAGCTTTGCAGCACAAGCTTTAGGAGCATGATGCCTAAGACAAAGGGACTCTGAGCAAAGCTGAGATCATCAGTAACATCCACGAGACAAGCAGAAGCTACGTACCCTACTCAAGCAGGCACTAAAAAGTCTGTGTCTGTACAAGAAAGGCAAGAAACCCCTCCCTTCTCCCAAAATGGAGAGAATTGTTTAGTCCCTCTGGTAGGACTACTGCTCATAGCAATTCATTGAAAACAAAATCCTGATCAATTGTCTATATCTGGTTTCATAATGAAGTGTGTTGGACACTGCTTTAGGGAACTGTGTCCTCCTTCCCTACTGCAAGTGAAATACACCTCAACGACCTGACTGCAGACTTTCTTCTGGGACTGACCTGCTCCCACTTTCTCAGGACAGACCTGTACCTGGAGCAATGCATGAGTCAGGATTCACAGTGTGGTCTGCAGTAACAGCATCTGCAAGGGCAGCCACTCAGATCTACAAGTCTCCTATCTATATCTAACATTAACTGTAAGGTACTTTTAGGAGGAAGGACAGGTTGAAGTTCATCCTGCTTTTGAGTTCTGCTACAGAGTGTCAGGCTGACCTGAACATCTCTCTAAGGTCATTTATAACATAGGAGTGAAACTGCTTCCTTTTACAAGCCCCCTCCTAACTGTTTTGTATAGAACACATTCTCTGGGTCAAGGGTCTGATTTACTGACCAGTATCTAGTACAAGAAATAGTTCAAAGGAAGAAATGATTGGTTATTTTAAAGCTTGTTGTTGTTTATGTTTGATTTTAAGTTTAGGTTCTGGACAGGGAGCTGCTGTCTGAGAATAGCATCTTCTTGATATCTGGTCCATTAACCTGCAAGTTCAGCAGGTGGTGAATTGCTAAAGGAATTGTGATGGTTTGGGAGTTAGCCCACACACACACTCTAATGAAATCACCCAGACTCAGCCAGCTGGAGGTTAAGGACTGAAGCTTTATATTCACAGCTTAGCACAAGATACAAGCAGATAGTTGCAATATTTACAGCTTTAGTCAGGAATACACAAGTTAAAGGTAGTGCAGAAACACAGCAGCCCTCCTAGAAAACAGAGTCCCCGGGAGGGGCTCCCAACCACCCTTTCACCTTCTTCCCACCCCTCTACCTTATCCTAGAGTTTGCCTTACATGCAAGGTGAGTTTGGAGGATCAGCCAGGGGGGTTGGAAGGAGAAGGATTAGTTACACAGAGGAAGCCCAGGGAGAAACACAGACTCCAACAGGCAAAAGCACACACTCTGTCTTCTCTGTGTGTTCTTGTTCTTGTACATCTCAGGCAGCCTATGACTGCAGTAGCTATCACCATTGTTTCATTTTCACAGCCTATCATCTAATTTTCTCTCATTAAAATATTCCAATTTGCCTCAAACTAGCACAGAGATTCTGACTTTTACTTAACTAGAGGTGATTGTGGAAAACCAGGGAAGGTGACCACAGAACTGCCCAGTATGCAGCTAAGTCTAAATCAAAACTGTTTTGCAAGACCCATTAGCCCCAGAAGAGAATTCATTTCATGGACAATAAGCTCTAATAGAAACATAGAAGTTGAACTCTTCAACATACAAAACTGTCATGAGTGAAGGTATTTCAAATTCTTTTGCATTTGATATGTCAGGTTCTCCTCTACTTTGCAACCTAAAATGCAGATCATAGAATCATAGAATCAATCAGGTTGGAAGAGACCTCCAAGCTCAGCCAGTCCAACCTAGCACCCAGCCCTGGCCAGTCAACCAGACCATGGCACTAAGTGCCTCATCCAGTCTTTTCTTGAACACCTCCAGGGATGATGACTCCACCACCTCCCTGGGCAGCCCATTCCAATGCCAATCACTCTCTCTGGCCACAACTTCTTTCCAACATCCAGCCTAGACCTGCCCTGGCACAACTTGAGACTGTGTCCCCTTGTTCTGTTGCTGGGTGCCTGGCAGAAGAGCCCAACCCCACCTGGTGATGTACCCTGACCTGCAACTTCAGCATCTCTTGTCCTTGGACATATACCTGAACTCTGGGCAAACATCTACATTGTTCTGCTTCTAGTAACCAAACTGGTGTCATTACTTTTTTTCCCCCCTTTGGGTTCTTTGGGATTTGTTGATCTGTTAGTTTGTTGGGTTTGGGTTTTTTTGAGAACAGACTTAAGCCAAAATCATGTTCCAAGGATGTGCAAGAGGCCAGGTTCATCTACATCAAGGTCCCAGGCTTGCCTTTTCCCACCAGAAACAAGGCAGTTTCTAACTGAAAGCAGCAAGAACTCCACATGCATCACCACCAGGGGTTGGTCTGTACCCAAAACCTTGCTGCAGGGATGACTTTAAACAAATTGAGAGTCACTATCACAGAAACACATCCTCCTTCATCACATGAGGAACCTCTGTATGAAAAGGTGTGGAGTCTTCTGTATTTTAATTTTCATTCAGTTCAGTTTTAAACACCTTTCCACATGACTCAGTCACATCAGCTGATATTACATTGAAGATGGTCTGGAGAAATGCCACAGACAACAGAAGTTGAGCTGAAATCTGTAGCTCTATAATGGCTCAGCACTTGGCACCAATGGATTTTCATTGTAGTGGTTCCATCACTTCTCCTCATTATGGTATAGAAAGGGCAATGGCAGCATGATCTTTCCAGGTGCCTTCCAACTCCTAACATTCTGTGATTCTGTGATTATCTACAGATGTGCTCAGCCCAGATCATGCAAGCTACCAGTTGACATTGTGATGTCCTGCTGCACTCATTCTGAGAACCTCTAAGTGTTACAGTATTGGATGCCTAAGGGCTCACTTGGTTATAGCACATCACTGAGAACACAGAGAATGGGATGGCTCTGGGACTTAGTGTCTCTGTCCCTTATGCCTGATGCTGAGCAAGAATTCACAATACCATAAAGGCAGGCTGAGCATCCTGTAATTCTAGAGTGGATGTGGCTGGCAGTGGAAATATTGCCAAAGCCCAAACACTTGAGTGCAGCTCACCCAATCAAAGAGCAGCAAGGACATGGCTCAGCAACAAAGAGTTGTTGACTCCTGGTTTATGCAAGCATGTCAGGGCGCAATACAGATTTAGCACTTTTGTGCTAACTTCAGGAGCTTGGTATTGAGAGCCTGAACTTCAAAAGCTGCTCAGTAACATCTAGTGACTGTGATGGAAGTAGCTGGACTAATCTACAACCTTCACCCGTTGCAGGCCATGCTGCCTGCTCTCTCTGCTTGCTGCAGGACCGCGGTGAACAAGCCTATAGACCAGTATGGTGGTGGGACAGCCATGAGGGTCTCCAGACGATTCTGTGTGAATTATGCAGAAGCCAATTCTATTACATACAGCCCAAAATATATCCACTCAGCCAGCAGAGCACAGACCTGCACATTAGCACAATCAGTCAGGGACAACCCCCCACATCTGCATACAGACACTCCTTGTTATTCTCGTTAGTGGAGGTCCAGTATCTACCCCTTCTGAGACAAGGTGCCCAGCTGCGTGTGAGATCCAAGGTCTGTTATAACAAGGATCTGCCTGTTGTCATTTCTCTTCACTCCATTCCCACAGCTCTCCTGCACCCCACAACTCTTCTGCGTTCTGCATTCCCACATTCACCCAACCCAAGTACCACTTGTAGCCGTAGGAATGGGCAGGAACTGGCAGTGATGACTCAAAACACTGCTTTTGCTACCTGCTGAAGTTTAAAGCTATTGCAGTGGAATGTCCCCCTGGCATCCATTTCTTTACCAAGTAGCTAGCAAGCAGTTTGTAACACACACTCTAAAGTCTGCCAATGCTTCAGCTAGAGACTTGTGTGGCAGGCAACCCAGATGAGTCGCTGCTGGTTTCAGTGACAGGTACCATTAATCAGCTGCTGACACCACAAACAGGCTGCAAACTGTGCAGCTGGGGGTAGCAGTGTGGGACAGGGAGACAGCAAATGAATCTGATCATCAGTGGACAAGACACAAAGGTAAGAGATGCTGGTATGCCATCACCTTGATCTCATCACTGTTCCTATAGGACTAATGTAAACAAAATTTAACAACCAAAGGAAAAAGTGAATCCTCCCTCACTGGGGACAGTTACTCAGCAGATGGTAAAGGCAAGGGTTAGCTCCTCAGCCCGAGCACAGTGCAACTGTACTGAGTGCCAGGTGAAGACCTGCAAGCACTGGAGTCCTCTCTACAACATGAACATGACCCAGTTGAAAACCAGTGCAGCTCTGTCAGGCTCACTTGAGGACAGGGCATCTCATTCCATCTCTTCTACAGGTTATGGACACCATCCACTCAGAAGGAATGAGAAGGCAGTGCCTCAAGGACATTCAACAGGCCCTCAGCATCTAGAGAGCATACAGTTCTGCCCTGCCTACACTGCCTCAAGTGCTACCTTCGTCCTCAACAGGAAAAGCCCACAGGAAGGCAGCCTATGCCTCCCTGTGCCCTGAGTCTGGAGAGTCAGCTAGAAATAGCACCTAATGCTCACTTTGCTGAAGTTCTCAGAACACAAACTGGCACTGAAACCAAACAGGCACCACAGCTGACTGCTCTGAGCACAGCAATACAGAAACAGGGCAGAGAGCTACTGCAGATCTTCTCTGCAAACAGCAATCATGACAAAGCCATGGGACATCTCATGGGGCAAAACACTGGGGACTAATGTGGCTCTCAAAATAGCTGAGAGAAGTGGGTGAAGAATGAGAGAAGAGGCTAAGAACTGTCAACAGAAGTTTCGAGTCAAGGGAGGAAGATAGAGGAGGCAGTAAATTGCCATTCAGTTAGCAAGGCAGATTTTGTCCTGCTTGCTTGCCAATCCTGCCTAATTTGTGACTTCCAATAAACAAGGCTGATCTCTGAATGCAAAGTGCATTAGCAACCTGAGAGCTTCAAACAGGTCTTTTGAAAGCAGCCATGAGCAGATCTGTAAGAGTGAGCAAGAAGAGAAGAACAGTGCACTCTGGTTTCTTCTTTGTCCTGTGCTCACAAACTCCCTTTCATCTGACCGTGGGGACAGGATAAACACTCTCTTGGAGCTAGATGTCACAGCTGATGAGCCTTAGGCAGATTATCAGGCACAAATTGTGCCAGCTGATATCAGGACAAGGTGATGGCTTCTGAAGAGGGTTTTCTTTACTCACATTTAGCTGTTGTGACACGTGCCTTTTGCTGGTAAAAGGAAGGATACGAAGGGCCCTTCGCACCCCAGAAAACCTTGGCAGCAGGAAAAATAACTCTCTTCTGATGTCACATTTCTTTTTCCACTCTTTGGCTTTCTTGCTAACATGCAAACATCAAAAGTTACATGCAGGATGAGATCATATCAGTGATCTCAATCTGAATGTTACCAGATGAGTTAATAGTTCAGCTGGCTCCCATGCTGGAAGTGCTTTAACTTTTCCACGAGTTCAGCAGTCCAATGTAAGAAAGCAGAACTCCCCAAGATGTAAAGCCTCATCGTGGGTGCAATTCCAGCACAATCAGTGGGGCCACATGATGGAAAAAATGGGCAATTTCTTTGTATCTCAGGAAAGACTAAGGTTACCTAGGCCACAGACAGCAAACCTGCCTGTTTGTTCCAAGCCAAAGCATGAAACTACGCTTTTGACACACAGCAAAAACACAGAATCCAGTTCAAGCTAGGTTCAGATGCCACGATTTAACTTGGGTTTATCCACATCTATATGTCACAGATCAATGTAACCATCATGTTCCTGTGCCATCAACAAAACAGCAGAAACTCTGCCTTGCCCCAGGTCCTGGTTCCACTCTGCATGCTGCAGCTGTACCCCAAAGGTAAGGCCTGACTGGAATCTCTGTGTACATACATGTGAAGAGTAAATAGCTTGCAGCAATGGACTGGGTTTATCAGTAGAACAGCTGAGGTCTGGAATTCACATACATACACATCTGTATAGTTATACATAAGTTATAAACAAAGAATTAACAGAGTGCATCTGGAAGGTCAGGCCCAAATTGCTGTGGCAAATGGAGTTGATGGATGATCACAAATGAGGTCTCCAGGGCTTGGGTCTGTCCCTGGAGGTGTTCAAGAAAAGACTGGTTGGGGCACTTAGTGCCATGGTCTGGTTGATTGGATAGGGCTGGGTGCTAGGTTGGACTGGCTGATCTTGGAGGTCTCTTCCAACCTGGTTGGTTCTATGATTCTAAGAGGGAATGGCCTGAAGCTGTGACTGAGTAGGTTTAGACTGGACATTAGGATGAATTTCTTTCCCAGCACGAGTGGTCAGGCATTGGAAAGGGCTGCCCAGGGAGGTAGTTGAGTCACCAACCCTGGATGCATTTAAAAGTTGTTTGGATGTGGTGCTTGAGGATACGGTTTAAGGGTGAACTTTGTAGAGTAGGGACAACAGTTGGACTTGGTGATCCTGGGGGTCTTTTCCAAGCTGAATGTTTCTCTGCTTCTGTGTGATCTGGCTGAGGAGATCAATTCCCACACACAAAGAAGGGTCGTAAGGAGGAGCCAGAAAACTACAGACCTGTGAGCCTGACCTCAGTGCCAGGCAAGGACATGGAACAGGTCATCTTGAGTGCCATCACAAAGCACCTACAGGGTGGCCAAGGGATCAGGCCCAGCCAGCATGGGTTTAGGAAGGGCAGGTCCTGCCTCACCAACCTGATCTCCTTTTATGATCAGGTTCCTGCCTGGTGAATGTGGGGCAGGCTGTGGATGGAGTCTGCCTGGACTGCAGCAAAGCCTTTGACACTGTCTGCCACAAGAAGCTCCTAGCCAAGCTGGCAGCTCATGGTTTGGACAGATTCACTCTGTGCTGGATCAAGAACTGGCTGGATGGCAGAGCCCAGAGAGTGGTGGTGAATGGTGCCACATCCAGTTGGCAGCTGGCACCAGTGGTGTTCCCCAAGGATCAGTGCTGGGCCCAGTCCTGTTCAATATCTTTATTGATGACCTGGACGAGGGCATTGAGTCCAGCATCAGTGAGTTTGCAGATGACACCAAGCTAGGAGCAGGTGTTGATCTGTTGGAAGGTAGGAGAGCCCTGCAGAGGGACCTGGCCAGGCTGGATGGGTGGGCAGAGGCCAATGGGATGAGATTTAACAAGGCCAAGTGCAGGGTTCTGCACTTTGGCCACAATAACCCCAAGCAGCACTATAGGCTGGGGACTGAGTGGCTGAGAGCAGCCAGGAGGAAAGGGACCTGGGGGTACTGATAGAGAGTAAGCTGAAGATGAGGCAGCAGTGTGCCCAGGTGGCCAAGAGAGCCAATGGCATCCTGGCCTGCATCAGGAACAGTGTGGCCAGTAGGACAAGGGAGGTTATTCTGCCCCTGTGCTCAGCACTGCTCAGGCCACACCTTGAGTGCTGTGTCCAGTTCTGGGCCCCTCAATTCAAGAAAGATGTTGAGGTGCTGGAACATGTCCAGAGAAGGGCAACGAAGCTGGTGAGGGGCCTGGAGCACAAATCCTATGAGGAGAGGTTGAGGGAGCTGGAGGTGTTTAGCCTGGAGAAGAGGAGGCTCAGGGGTGATCTTATTACTGTCTACAACTACCTGAAGGGGCATTGTAGCCAGGTGGGGGGTGGCCTCTTCTGCCAGGCAACCAGCAATAGAACAAGGGGACACAGTCTCAAGTTGTGCCAGGGTAGGTATAGGCTGGATGTTAGGAAGAAGTTCTTCACAGAGAGAGTGATTGGCATTGGAATGGGCTGCCCAGGGAGGTGGTGGAGGCACCGTCCCTGGGGGTCTTCAAGAAAAGCCTGGCTGAGGCACTTAGTGCCATGGTCTGGTTGACTGGTTAGGGCTGGGTGCTAGGTTGGACTGGATGATCTTGGAGGTCTCTTCCAACCTGGTTGATTCTATGATTCTATGATTCTATCAAGTGTCACCTGCACACTTACTCTCAGTAAGTGTGCAGATGACACCAAGTTGAGAGGTACTATTGATCTAATGGATCTAACTGAGAGTGGGAAAGCTCCTCAGAGGAACCTGGAGAGGCCAGATCAATGGGCTGAGGCCAGCTGTATCAGGTTCAACAAGGCCAGGTCCTGCACCTGGGTCACAACAACCCCATGCAATGTTACAGGCCTGGGGCAGAAAGGCTGGAAAGCTGCCTGGCAGCAAAGGACGTTGGAGTGCCGGTCAACAACTAGTTCAATGAACCAGCAGTGTGCTCAGGTGGTCAAGAAGACTGACAGCATCCTGGCCTGTGCCAGAATAGTGTGGCCAGCAGGACTAAAGAGGTGGATTTCCTGCAGAGCTTGGCACTGGTCAGCCTGTGCAGTTCACAGTATCACAGTATCATCAGGGTTGGAAAAGACCTCACAGACCATCAAGTCCAACCCTTTAGCACAGAGCTCAAGGCCAGACCATGGCACCAAGTGCCACGTCCAGTCCTGCCTTGAACAGCTCCAGGGACGGCGACTCCACCACCTCCCTGGGCAGCCCATTCCAGTGTCCAATGACTGGAACCTTCACTACAAGAAGGAGATTGAGGTGCTGGAGCACATCCAAAGGAGGGCAGTGAAGCTGGTGAAGGGTCTAGAATACAAGCCTTATGAAGAGTGGCTGCAGAACTGGGGTTACTTAACTGGGAGAAGAGATGGCTGAGGGGAGACCTTCTGGCTCTCTACAGCTCTCTGAAAGGAGGCTGTAGAGAGGTGGATGTTGATTTGTTCTCCCAAGCAGCAAGTGACAGGATGAGAGTAAACAACCACAAGTTGCACCAGGGGAGATTAAGGTTGGGCACTAGGGAAAACTCCTTTGCTAGAGAGGTGTCAGGCCCTGGAACAGGCTACCCAGGGAAGTGGTTGAATCATCCTCCTTGGAGGTATTTAAAAGCTGTGTAAATGTGGTACTGTGGAACATGATTTAGCAGCAGACTTGGCAGTGTTAGGTTAATGTTTAGACTAGATCTTAAAGGTCTTTTCCAGCCTAAACGATTCTAGGATTCTGTGATCTAGAGGTCAGACTTTCACCTCTAGGAACTAGAAGAATTAAGTCTGGATTGAAAAGGGCATTTCAGGGACCTAAACATACAGGTAAGTGATGGATGGATTTTACCAAAGCCACCTGAGCAAGCTAAGATTTGCCTCACCAAAAATCACCTTCTTTTGTTAAGCTGAGCAAATCCCTGGCGGGAATTCACCCACAATTAGCTGCTCCAGCAACTTAAGACATTGTTTCCTCTTCTTCCCCTGTGACATGCATTGGCTGGAAGTCAGCTGCTGGCTACTGGGACATGGGTTAGATACTGGATGGGGACAAGGTCTCATTGCATTGGAGGTTGCTGCACTGTGAGTTCACAGAAGTCAGCAGTGCAAAATGTTACTCAAGATCAATGTAAGTCATAACACCACTTAAAATAGAAACTGGGAGAACAACTTCTTAATGGATAGGGAAAGGGATTGTTTGAAGAGAAACCAAGCCATCAGTGCAGACTGAAGCACCACGTGAAGAACAACTATCACCACGACAAGGACAGTGGAGCAGGTGACCATTTTGTCACAGGAAAAGGCAAGAAGTAAGACTGGCAAAGCTAACCAGGTGGCATGTGGCTTCTCCTTGCATTAATGAGGACAAGGAATTGGCTGGATGGTGGCACGTAGGGAGTGGTGATCAAGGGCACAGTGTCCACCTGCAGACCAGTGCCAAGTGGCTCCCTCAGGGGTCAGTGCTGGCACCAGTGCTGTTTGACAGCTTTGGCAGTGCCATGGACAGAGCAATCAGTGCAGCCTCAGCAAGTCTGCAGATGGCACCAAGCTGTGTGGCACAGGTGACTTGCTAGAGGGCAGGGATCCATCCAGAGGGACCTGGACAGGCTGCAGAGGTGTGCCCAGGCCAACCTCATGACATTCAATAAGGCCAAGTGTAAGGTCCTGCACCTGGGTGGGTACAATCCCAAGCACAGCTCCAGGCTGGGTGGGGAATGGCTGAGAGCAGCCCTGAGGAACAGGCCCTGGGGGTCTGGGCTGGTGAAAAGCTCCACAGGAGCCTGCAGTGTGAGTGCAGCCCAGACACAACCCTGTGCTGGGCTGCAGCAAGAGCAGTGTGGGCACAGGGCAAGGGAGGGGATTCTGCCCCTTGGCTCTGCTCTCCTCACACCCCACCTGCACTCCTGGGGGCAGTTCTGCAGCCCCCAGCACAAGCAGGACATGGAAGTGTTGGAGCCAGTCCAGAGAAGGCCACCAAGATGCTCAGAGGGCTGCAGCAGCTCTGCTATGAGGACAGGCTACAAGAGTTGGGGCTCTGCAGCCTGGAGAAGAGAAGGATTCAAGGAGACCTTAGAGTGGCCTTCCAGGATCTGAAGGGGCCTACAGGAGGGCTGGGGAGGGACTATTGACAAGGTCTTGTAACGACAGGATGAGGAGTAATGGGTTTAAAGTGGCAGAGGGGAGATTGAAAGTGGATGTTAGGAAAGGGTTGTTTGCAGTGAGGGTGGTGAGACACTGGCACAGGCTGCCCAGGGAGGTTGTGACTGCTCTCTCCCTGGAGGTGTTCAAGGCCAGGTTGGACGAGACCTTGAGTGACCTGTTCTAGTGGGAGGTGTCCCTGCCTATGGCAGGGGGCTGGGGCTGGATGAGCCCTGAGGTCCCTTCCAACCTAAAGCATTCTACGATTCTAATATCATGGACTGCAAAAGCAGCTTTATGCATCCCTGCCTGGTCAGTGCTCTCTGTACAACTGATACCAAATGCAGTTTATCACCAGTTCCCATCCATTTGCAATTTCCTTCCAAAACCTAATGAATTTTAGCTATAATATCCTGACAGAGCAGAGACGACTCAGGCTTCTATACTGCTCAAATGCTCTAAAAACAGCTAAAACAGATTCAAGGTTTCATCATCCACTCAGTTTTTAGGTTGACATATCAAGAAGATGACAAACTTGACCCTGATCTCCCTCTGGATCACCATCTGCAGACACTTAGATTCCTGTTTTAAAAGGCCAAGATTCATCCCAAGGCAGGCAGGTGAGAAATCAGAATCCAGCTCTACCTTTGCATTTCCAGATCTTAGTGACATTGACTAAATAAAACAGAGGCCTGCAAAGGACAGGTTACAGATGACTGGAATAAAGCCTAAGCAATCACTCTTAGGGCCTCTAAACATTTATGTTGTGGAACTTTGATTCTCTATTCTGCATATGCTTCTTTAGGCAAAAAAAAACCCTAACAGATACATTAAAAAAGCCAAAGCCCAAAGTAAGTATCTTTGCAGACGAAACACAAGTTACAAGCACACAGAAATTCACTACTACTATGCCAAAGGAAACCTGCTTTTATGCTTATTACAGGCATTTCATCAGGTCCTTAGGTAGGAATAAAAACTAACTCCACAGGTGGGCAATGAGGTACTCAAATCTCTGGACCTTTACTGCAGCTCAGGCACTGCCTCTTTGACCACTGCCAACTAACTGAAAGGAGAATGTTTAGCTATTATCAGCAGGGAAAGGAGCACTGAGAGCTGTTCCCCCTGTTTGGGGTTTCACTGTTAACAAGTCATTAACTGAGATGCACAGGAAGAGTCACCCAACACCCAACAGCGCTCGAAGTCTCTTTCCAAATTAACTTTGAACTTGTCTGTGGTGACTCCTTGGCCACCTCTGGGAAATAAGGCAGTGATCTCAGCTCAGCCCCTAATGAGAAAGTGTTTATGCCACCAACACCTCTCCAGCTGATGCTTTGCAGGCATTACATCTGCAGTCTCAGCTGGGTCAGGAACTGACACCAAAGCTGACCCCTCCAGCTCTGAGATAAGGGAAGACCAGTTACAACCGGCGTGCTGCTACCCCAGACACATTTAGGTCTAACATCAAGTGATGTAAATTAGTACTGAAGTCACTGGAAAGAAATTTAGTAGTTTAGACTGGCCTATCATGCTCTTCAGCAAGCACTCAGCAGCAACTTTGAAGGAAATTAAAAGCACAAGAGGTAACTGGGGAAGCTTGCAGAACACAAGGTCTGGTACTGTCACGGAGCCTGGGCTGGCCCTGAATGAATCAGGTAAAGTCCAACACAAAGCTGTGCAGGAGCCATGGGTTTTACAGAGCAAGCTCTAGGGTTTGACCTACCACGTAAGCAGTATCTTTTGAGCAGGCAGTGATAACTTGATTTAGCTGATTACTGAAAAAATAAAGAAGGTCAGAGTGTGATGGTGGAAAAGATTAACAGTGAGTGACTCTGCAACACGCCTGCAGCTTGCAGTGGTTTGCTCGCTATTAAGAAGGAACACTGTGAGGAGCTCTTGGGTATGACTTTGAATTCAGTGACAGGCAGCAACTCCCATCGAGGAGGATATGGACAAGGAACACGTTGGAGGAACACCATTCTCTTCTGTGCTGCTTTCACTGAGCTAGAGGCAACAAGCACTAAACCCAAGAAACCTCCTCAGCGTTGAACTGGGATCTTATCATCTGGTAGCTTTCACATTTGAAGGAAATGCATCTGGTAAAGGTGGAAATTACACAGAAGGAATCAATTACTGGGAACTCAATTTTGCTTGGAAGCTTTTCTCAATAAACAGGGCTGGGCTGCCCAACTGTTTTCATTGAATGGGCTGGTGCAGGGTTTATTTGCCAGCTTCTCTTGTGATGTTGTACAGGGAACAGGAGTGTTTGGTCAGTGGAATTTGTTGGGCTTTGGAGCACACAGAAAAAGCCTGGCAATTGCCTGAAAACAGAACACACACATACATTAAACAGTAGCTCAGCCCAGAAGAAAACCCCCACCCAAAACCTGTCCTGAGCCATATAGATCTGTACCTAGTTTAGTTGGACCGTTCCTGGGCCCCCAAAATGAGAATTTCCTCATCTCTTTAAAAACAAAGCCCATTTCTAGTCAACAATTCCCAAGTTTCACCAGAGCAATTTCCAGGAAAGCATTTTCCTAAGTGTGTGGAAGATCAACATCAGAATTTCCTGGTGCAAGCCTACAGTGACACCAGGGCTTGTCATTCCATGGAGCTTGGCCAAAGTCATGACCCCCTGTACTCGGTTTGGCTGAGCTGGAGTTAATGCTCCCCAGAGCATCTTTCAAGTGCTGTGGTTTGCAGCACTGTAACTGGGTGTTGAAAACACAACAGTGCTTTAGCTACTGCTGAGACCAGCACCAAGGCTGTGCTTTTCCAGTGTTCCTCCACCCCAGGACTACACTGAGGAGTAGATAATAACTTGGGAGGGGACACAGCCAGGCCAGCTCACCCAAAGTGACCAAAGGGGTTTTCCATGCCATATGCCATCAGATAAGTGAAAGAAGGAAGTGTGGGGACATTTGTTGATGGTGTCTGTCCTCCAGAGCAACTGCTATACATATTGAATGCATCTGGCTGGGTTTTGAATGTCTCCAGAGAAACAGACTCCATAACTTCTCTGGGCAGCTTCTTCCAGTGCTCTGGCACCCTCACAGTAAAGAAGTGTCTCCTTGTGTTGAGGTGGAATCTCCTCTGTTCTAGCTTGTACCCATTGTTCCTTCTCCTATCACTGGGCACCACCAAAAAGAGACTGGCATCTTCATCTTGACACCCACCCCTCAGATACTGACATTGATGAGATCCCCTCTCAGCCTTCAGAACTGCTGACACAGATCATGAGCCAGTGGGATCCTGATTTAGATTGCTGCTGTGCTATGAGACCTAATTCTGCAAGTCAGACCTTTAAGCTAAGAAGCTGCAAAACACCCATTTATCATTCCAGAACAGAAGAGATTTACCTCTGCCATCTGAATATGAGGATCCTTGGATTATCCTGGCAGTATATCACACCTCTAACAAGAGAGCATCAACAGCACCCTCAGTGATAGAGGAGTGAATGGTAATGTTAGGATTGGATAACTGCTAGTAGATAAGTGGCATGAAGGGCAAAGTAGGGAAGCATCTCCATCACAGCAGAGACAAAACAATGACAAAATCAATAGTAAAGGGTTAAGGAAAATGATTCAAAAGTGTGAAAGCAGCTGCACTGTCTTCAGCCTTTCTTGATAAACCAACACTTACTTTTAAAGCACTCAGCTTCTGGAGCAGCTAGGCATTTATCTGCTGTGCTAGTGACTTTGTAGCATCTCAGAATCATAGAATCAGCCAGGCTGGAAGAGACCTCCAAGATCATCCAGCCCAACCTAGCACCCAGCCCTGGCCAATCAACCAGACCATGGCACTAAGTGCCCCAGCCAGGCTTGGCTTCAACACCTCCAGGCACGGCCACTCCACTACCTCCCTGGGCAGCCCATTCCAATGCCAATCACTCTCTCTGCCAACAATTTCCTCCTGACATACAGCCTAGACCTCCCCTGGCACAACTTGACACTCTGTCCCCTCCTTCTGTTGCTGGGTGCCTGGCAGAAGAGTCCAACCCCACCTGGCTACAGCCTCCCTTCAGGTAGTTGTAGACAGCAATGAGCTCTGCCCTGAGCCTCCTCTTCTGCAGGCTGCACACCCCCAGCTCCCTCAGCCTCTCCTCACAGGGCTTGTGCTATATACAGAAATATACAAGTTAAAGGCAATACAGAAACACAGCAGCCCTCCCAGAAAACAGAGTGCCCAGGAGGGGCTCCCAACCACCCTTCCACCTTCTTTCCACCCCTCTACTTTGCCCCAGAGTTTGCCTTATGTGCAAGGTGAGTTTGGAGGATTGGCAAGGGGAATTAGAAGCAGAAGGATTAGTTACACAGAGGAAGCCCAGGGAGAAACAGACTCTGACAGATAGAGACACACTCACTGTCCCTTATCTGTGTTTGTGTTCTTGTTTTTATATACCTGACCAAGGCTATGAGTGCAGTAGCCATCACCATTGCTTCCTTTTCACAGCCTATCATTAAAATATTCCAGCTAGCCTCAAACTAGCACACTGATGAAGCAACAAAAGCTGCAGTGCTTCTAAAATGATACTTGGTTATTGCTGTGGGGATGCCAATGTATCTGTCTGCAAAGGGAATAGCTCTGTATGGAAAATCTCCTCATAGCTTAAAACTCCCATAGATCAAAGGAAACTATTAACTTCCTAAGAGTTAATACCATTTGGTTGCTGTCATAGAAAGCACACAAAAATGTGATAGAAGGACAAGTTCCTCGTTGGGTGTAAAACACAATAGCTGCTGCGTGGCAGTGCATTTAGCTGTCACTTCAGATCCTCTGGAATTTGTAAGCTGCTCTGTGCCTGGAAATGTCTAAGTTCCTCCCCCTCACTTCACCAGTCTCTTTTTCAGAAACACGTTTTCTATTTCTGGGGTTTATGCTCGCAGAGTTCCCACTGCTTTGATTTGCCTTAAGGCAAACGTAACCATAGTGCAGCCATGTGTTTGCTTACCGGAGCCACAGGACTGGAAACACCCTTGGCAGCGCTGTCCTGCCCCCCAAAGGAAAACACTCTCCTGACGCACTTCTAAAGCAAGTGCAGATGGACTGACGCTGGGTGGCAATTTTCCTTAGGGGAGTCTGGCTTCCCTTTCTAAAGGCTGCACTGGGTGCCTCAGAAAATGCTTCCAGTTTCTAGGACTAGGAAGAAAAAAGCAGAGGCAAGAATGCAAACTTACAGAGAGGACAGAGAAGATGACAGCTTCCCAAGACTATTTTGCCCTACTTGTTGCATAAGCAACTGACAAGAAAAACTTCATTCAAACTTGCTTATTTTTCCATGGTTAACTCTTATTAGCAACTCTTTACATGTAGTTTTACAAACAGGAGTTGGGAGTATCCCCAGTGTTCACCTAGTGCTGCTTTGTATATGACACACATGGAGGCCAAAGGATCATGGAATCGACCAGATTGGAAGAGACCTCCAAAATCATCCAGTCCAACCTAGCACCCAGCCCTAGCCAGTCAACCAGACCATGGCACTAAGTGCCCCAGCCAGGCTTTGCTTGAACATCTCCAGGGACGGTGACTCCACCACCTCCCTGGGCAGCCCATTCCAATGCCAATCACTCTCTCTGACAACAACTTCCTCCTAACATCCAGCCTGTACTTCCCCCGGCACAGCTTGAGACTGTGTCCCCTTGTTCCAGGTTGGAAGAGACCTCCAAGATCATCCAGTCCAACCTAGCACCCAGCCTTATCCAGTCATCTAGACCATAGCACTCAATGCCTCATCCAGTCTTCTCTTGAACACCTCCAGGGACAGCAGTCAAAGCTGTAAAGATCTTGGCAGTTTCATCTCAGTGACCATCACTAAAAAACACTCTGGCATTAGAAAAATATGAAATATTCAGAGATCCAAAGCATCAGAGCCTCACACATGTTCAAACCTCCTCTGCCTGTTGCAAAGTCTATCCCTCAAAAACATGCTCAGCAGGAAGCTTCATAAAAAGGACTTTAGCCTTTGTCTGGGGTACACTGGAGAAATTGTGATTTTGAAGGACTTACTTTCTGGCCTGTAACCTGTCCTGCACAGGTTGGGGTGATGTGGCTTTCTTTACCCTCAAGATTGTTCTATTCCCCATGAAGGCATATTTGAAAACTACAGGTGAGAGTTACTGCAATTGATAAAGAAGTGCTGGTCCAGGACTCGAATCACTTCTTACAGTGTAGCAAGGATGAGCTTAGAGGAACAGAAGCTAAGTTGCTACAGAAGCTAAAAAAAATTAAAAAAGCTCATTCACTACACATCTTATTTGTAGCCAAACTTCCCAAGAGGTTCATCTTAATCTATCCCTTGGAGCTGAGCACTTGAAGTCTGGCTCCAGTACTGCTGCCTCAAGTAAGAAAGGAACATCTGACAACTCAAGCCCTTGTTATTATGCTTTGATGTGCTCGCTCAAGTTCAGAGAGCTTATTTGCAAAACAAGGTTACTGCACTGCCTTCCTCCCACCTTCTGCAGAAGTCACCTAAATGATGCTCTTTACTTAGCAGCTGCTCTGTTACAGGCTTAATTACAGCACAGCAGCCCCCTCGTAGGGGCAGTCTTGCTATGTCACATGCCATGCAGAGAAATGCTGTTCTGCAAACCTGAATCTTCTCATTTCTTGACCTGAGTGCTCAAGGACTGTCATTTTGCTGTCACATCCACAAGATTCTCTCTTATTTAATCCACTGCATAACTATAGCCTTCTGTAGAACCAGAATCCTAAAGGACTGAAATGACTCCTCAGCCCACAGCCTACATATAACACTAGAAAGTAAAGTGATTTTAAGTCCTTATTACTGTACATGAGCAAGTAGCACCATTTTTTTTCCTGTGGTGAGATGCTTTTTCGGGTGTCAGGTTAAGCTGGGTGTCCATGAATAATTCCTATGGTTACTACATTAAAAAGCAGCAACTGGTAAACATCATTTACCAAGCCTTTTATCACACACAGTATCACCAAGGTTGGAAGAGACCTCACAGATCATCAAGTCCAACCCTTTACCACAGAGCTCAAGGCCAGACCATGGCACCAAGTGCCACGTCCAGTCCTGCCTTGAACAGCTCCAGGGACGGCGACTCCACCACCTCCCCGGGCAGCCCATTCCAGTGTCCAATGACTCTCTCAGTGAAGAACTTTCTCCTCACCTCCAGCCTAAATTTCCCCTGATGTAGCTTGAGGCTGCGTCCTCTTGTTCTGGTGCTGGCCACCTGAGAGAAGAGAGCAACCTCCTCCTGGCCACAACCATTCCTCAGGTAGTTGTAGACAGCAATGAGGTCTCCCCTGAGCCTCCTCTTCTCCAGGCTAACCAATCCCAGCTCCCTCAGCCTCTCCTCGTAGGGCTGTGCTCAAGGCCTCTCCCCAGCCTCGTCGCCCTTCTCTGGACACGCTCAAGCATCTCAATGTCCCTCCTAAACTGGGGGGCCCAGAGCTGAACACAGTACTCAAGGTGTGGTCTAACCAGTGCAGAGTACAGGGGCAGAATGACCTCCCTGCTCCTGCTGGCCACACCATTCCTGATGCAGGCCAGGATGCCACTGGCTCTCTTGGCCACCTGGGCACACTGCTGGCTCATGTTCAGGCGGGTATCAATCAGCACCCCCAGATCCCTCTCTGTCTGGCTGCTCTGCAGCCACTCTGACCTCAGCCTTTATGAGCACTATAAACACAAAGTGTCTTCACCTTCACTAGAAAGGATAACACACCACAGTGGTTAGCTTGCTCAGATTTACACGATTCAGGGACCAGAGCAGATCCAGGCATTTCGGCATCCCAGAAAGTGGATTTGAGGCCACTATTGCTCTTCATTACTCACTAAAGGACAGGCTGGGTTAATCTGCAG